>NW_027508931.1:15780000-16380000 GCF_051911475.1 Siphateles boraxobius | reverse complement strand
ATGACTAAAACTGAAGTATAAATGAATTAGTAAAATATAAATGAATAAAAAACTATAAAAACTACAAAAGCACATATCAAAATTACTAAAAATGAAAACTAAAAATATATAAATAAAAGCTAATTCAAAATATTAATAAATACTATAAATAAAACGCTGCCCTCCACTGTAGCTCTCATTCATGCTTCTGCATATTCAGATTTAAAACCAAAGCCATTTAGTGGCACTGACGTCAAACAGTAGGACTTGGCATCCTAATGTGCCAAGCTTGAAAATTTGGAAGCACAAGTGAGACTTTCAGCAAATAAATTATGTTTACATTTTATAATATAATTATATTTAATTTTATTAAAATAAGGCAGTTCCTCAAACAAAGCAATTGTATGACTTCAGAAGATTACGAATACAGCACATACATTGTATGGACTATGGTGTTTTTTGGTCATGTTATAGAAAAGAGCTTCTAATGGCCCGTTTACACCTGGTCACTTCATGCATTTTTTTTTTTTTTTTTTACTGATCGAATAGCTATCCGATTAGTTAAAACTGTCCCATTTACAGATGGCCACGTAAATGTGGTTTGCCAAAACAAACATAAATCTAATCTTCAATTCCCGCGCTAAATTCACATCAACGAAAGCAACAGAAATGAGCTTCATTTTATTTATCATCAGCTAATTTCAAGGCGGCAGAAGCAGAGAGAGCGGCATTAGCACTGGTAAAATCATTTCTCACTACCTTTAATAATGAAAAGAAGTGTGTTGAGCTTCAGGATGCGACACCAAACTTTCAGTTTAATTTGCAGCAGTTTGTGTGTCAGCTTTCTGAAGAGATGGCCTACTCAGCTACTCATCTCATTTTTTTTATTACCATTTTGAGAGTCGTCAACTTTGCATATGTGGCTTCAACAAGCAGATACGTTTACACTTGTCCAGTTTCTTTTGGAATGTGTCTTAAACCCCCTCATGAAGTGGTTTGAGTCATCGGATTTAAATCGGTCTAGAAAGCGTTTCGGAGGGCATTTACACCTGGTCTTTTCACGATCTGATAGCTCTCCGATCAGAGAAAACTCATGAAGTGACCTGGTGTAAAGATGCCCAATGACATGCTTTAAAACTACTACTTTTGCCTTCTACGAAAGAAAAAAAAAGTTACATGGGTTTGGAATAACATTATGAAAAACTGTAGGTTTTTATAACCAACTATGTTCAAATTCAAGTGTTAAAAAAATAAAAGGACAGGCAAAATTGGACTATCCATCTATGAAAAGTCATTTAAAGTTGTTTAAAGAAATTCTAAACCTCAAAATTTCAGCATTTATGTCTGGATTAAAAGATAACTACATCACAGAGCCCCATTCATTAGAAATCAGAGTTGCTCTGGAATCTGATACACTTTCATTCAAGTCTGCATGAAAATGAAGGAACCCGACAGATTCTCTCCCATCTTCCTTCTGCCGCTGAGAACAATAACTGATTCTAATTCAGCTTTACTGCCAGCCATGCTAAACAAGCAGGATAACATCGATAGCCAAAATCAATAAAAGAACTGAGTTAAGAGCTCACAACTCCATGCCACTGGACTCGTCTTTCGCCTCTCTGTCTAATCCGGTCTTGGCAAAGGCTTTGAAATGGCAATTTTAGTGTGGGTACAAATGGCCCTTGAAGATGAAGAGAGATGGTTGAGTGTGTTTAACAAATTCTGCATCGGGCTAATACATTGCTTTGAACAGAGCGGGGTATTCCCTACTGGGGGCTTAAGTATCAGCCAAAGAAATGCATATTTAATGAAGGCATATCAGCTCAGCGACACATCTTTTATATTCTTTGGCGCTTTTAATGCTGAGGACATTTTAAGTTTGTGATTCTGAGCTGAACAGCTTCAATAAGGTGGAAAACTGCTCGGCCCAATACATTTTTAAATTCCAATTCCAAAATATGCACAGTTTTATGCATACCACATTCCCTGTAGCTTAAACAGTAGAGCACGGCACTAGCAATGGCAAGTCCATGGTTTTGATTCCCAAGGAATGCATGTGATAAAGCGTACAATGAATGTAAATGTGTCTGCTAAATCCATAAATCAGTATTTAAAGGGTTAGTTCACCCCCAAAAAAACTACTCACCCTCATGTCATTCAAAAACCATAAGACTTTCATTCGTCCTTGGAACACAAATTTTTTGAAAAACAATATTTTTAATGAAATCAGAGATTTCTGTCCCTCCACTGAAAGTTTAATCAACCAAAACTCTGATGGTTCAAAACATACATCAAGAGATTGTTAAAAAAAATACATGTGAATAGAGCAGTTTAAGTCTTCTGAAGAGACAAGATCGCTTTATATGATGAACAGATTTAATTTAAGCTTATAAAACATATATGTTTCACTTATAAACATTGTTTACAGCATTCTAAATAAGTGACGGAAGCTCAAGCATGAAAACCAATAAGGTTCATTCTCGCTTGTTACGCACTTTTGAGCTTCTGTTTATGTTCCCTGTGGATTAAACTGCTCGATTCATATGGATTTATTTGACCTTATCTTTATGAACGTTCTGAAGTCTCACCGTTTTGGGGGAATGCACTTTAAATGGAGGGACAGAAAGGTCTCAGATCTACACCCACAAAAGATATCCATTTGAGTTTCGAAAATAAACGAAAACGAGTAATTGATGCCAGAGTTTTCATTTTTTGGGTGAACTGTACCTTTAAGCTCTAATAAAAATAATTAAAAGTCCTATTACTTTATTGTCTAAAGTAAAGGTTAATCATGCATTTAAAAATTTTCAATGCAGCATTTTGCAAAATCACATTAAAATGTATACAAATTCCAACCAGTATATTGTTTAAACCAAAATATTGTCCACTCCTTGTGGTTACTCTTTAATTAATGGAACTCAATTAATGGGACAAGCACATGTGACGTGTGTGTTTCTGATCCGGGCACCTCTGGGATCGTTTGCACCTGCAATACCAGACGCGCTTACTTGGACTCAATGTCAGCCTTTTCCCGCACAGCCTGGGCCATCTGCTCCAACTCAAAGTATTTCTTTTTGGACTTAGCCAGATCCTTCACTGAATCCTGGAGCTCCGCCTGGATCCGACCCAGCTGCTCAATGCACTGTGGGCGGCCACCGCGGGAGATCAGAGAGAAAAGACGTTAGAGAATTACAGCACATGACCGATCAGGCCACAGGTCCGAGGACTGAGGTTGGTACCTTTTTCAGCTGCTGTTCTTTGTAGAGGCGTACGGTTTTGGCGGGGTCCGAAACCTCGTTCTTGTAGTTCTCGCAGACGTTGAGACGAGACTGGGTCACCTGCACGGTGCCTTCAAGATAAGCTCTCCACACTCCATACACATTCCTACAGCAAGAAAAACATGCTTACTGAATATAAACACTATTTATGGACCAACACTCATGCAAACAAAAGTAACAGACTAATATTTGAACAGTTGCACCTGGGAGTTTAACTTCACGCATGATCAGTCATAATCAATGAATATAATCATGGCAAATTAAAAGTATCCTACAAGTTGCATTAAATCACAGAGGTCTGTATTAAATAAGGGAAAGCTTTGCATACATTTTAAAAATACCAGAGTGGATACATTGGTTACCTTCTTATGAGCCCATAGTCAGTGTAGTGTGGTACCCTTTTAATTTAAAGGGGACCTATTATGCAAAATATTGTTTTTGAACATAAATGTGTGTATGTAGTGTGTGTACACAACCACCCTATTGTGGTAAAAATCCACCCACTCCGTTTGCTATTTTCCCCATAAATCTGAAACCATCTCAAAATGAGCCATTCGGAAATGTGCAACAATGTGACATCACACTGAAACAGGACCTGCACATGACGGGTGGCAGGATTTGCCCTATTAGCTTAGCCCCTCCCTTTAGTGAGGACCAAAACTATAGAATTACACAAAATGCGTCACTCATATTGTTTTAAATGGGCAAAAGTGCAACGCTCAATATGGCGAAATAAGTCCCGCCTTCAAAATAAGAGCCAATCGCTGATTGGTTGCGTCACCGCAGCTGCCGTTAGAAGCTCCGGAGCCAGGCAGACGTGTGATTCCACTGCGCATGAACTTAATCCAGCCTGAAAAAAATTGTTTTCTGTCAAGATTCAAGCGTGTAGAATTTTTTTTTTTTTTGAGACCGTTGTTGCCAGATTTCATTGGTGATTTCAAATATGAAATTTAATAGTAAGCTTGGCAAACAGTTTTGGAGAATTTAATGTTACCCAATTCAAAAAGATAGTTGCTGCACTTGCATGCCCGAGAGGCGTTTCAAAGATGGCGGCCGAGTGAAATGACTTGGCTGTACACAGTCCGCCATGTTTATCTCCTCACCAGATCATTTAACAGCAGCATTCAACTAAGAATTGTATTCTTATTAAAGCTAATAAAGTTATTCAACCAAGAACAGTAAGTGATTTTCTGTTTTTCTTTTGTTGTTTGATTCATATAACAGCATATACAGCAGTAGGTACTGTATATTACACTGCCGTCACTTTAATACACAGATCTAATATGCACATGCGATTTCTTTCCCTGCTTATCACGTTCACAAACATAACCGACTGTTTTTATGTGAACTTTGTGTCTTTTAGACATAAATTTTAAAGATATCTTTAATACTCACGGGACGCGCCGTCTGACACCCAGCTTTCTGTGCACATGCTTTGGATGTGTGTGCTTGTTTCTACTCAAAAATGGCATAATAGGTCCCCTTTAATTCATGTTTTAATTCAGTGCTATTGTAGTCAGAAAAACATTGACATTTCTACTTTCTACATTGAAATGAATCACTAGATTACTTTAAAACTTCACTCAAAAAACAAACTATCAATGTAAAGCACCCAGCAGGGAAAATGATAGTCATTAAACATCAAGATCCTTATGATTTAACCATAAATGTGTGAAAGAGGAGGTTTTTTTTTTACTAACCTGTAGTCCGTCCTCTGATCATCTGGTTTGATCCCAGGCCAGTCCCTCTTTAAATATTGACTTGCCAACTTCTGCAGTGCCTGAAAAATATATTAAAAAACGACAAAAAACAACATAAGACGGTTGAATTTATTTGGTTTCTCAAGCTACATCACAATTCCATTGCTATATATAAATAGTACGCAAAAGACAAATTAGTGCATACAAAATCATAGTATATTGGTATGCCAAATGTACGCATTATTTTTTTGGGCGGGGTAAAAATCCCTTACGCAACAGACTTATTCAGCTGAAAAATTTGACTAAATTTCAATAGCAGTTAAAAAAAGGAATCTAAAAGTTAGGCATTCATGAATTTTAAGCTAATTGTTTTGTTAATTCTTAAAATGCACAGACAAGCAGATATAAACAAGAACAAGACATTTAACTATGTGGATGCTTACGTACGGTTTTACTATTAAAAAATTATTTGCCTGTAGTGTGCAGTTATAAAAGCATGTGAATATGAATGCAACCTCATTGTCTTCGCATATTTTGTGTTTTCGAACATGAACACAAAGCAATTAACAGGCCATATGCGTGTTCTCATGACCCTGTCATCGAGCACCATTTATCACTAGCACAAACACACAACACGTTACAAAGCAACCCAAATTCCAACGACTGTGACATATGTTTGCTGTTGGCATGAAGAACGGGGAGTGCGTACGGGCTCCTTTGGGAATGTCAAAGGCCTAGGCTCAAAATTACAGTTTACAAACGCCACCAGACATATGGTGAAACGAACAAGGCGGCCCTACTATTTCCTATTTTCACTATAAAGCCCCAGCCCTCTTCCGCCATATTGTAAATGAAGAAGGAGAGATGCACCTATTTGAGGCTGATTAGCCTTTCATAGCGGCCCATCCCCACCTGCCCGATTCCCAGATAGCAAACAACGGCGCTCAAAGCCGCTCGCTGTGAACACAGCATCTACAGTGCGAGCGGATGAGAGCATGGCATGTGTTTGTGTAAGCAGCAGGGAATGAGGCAGGAGAAAGGGGCTCTTCTTTTCGGCTGAGGGCGGCGGTGTGGCACAGACTGGCCTCTTTCAGCCCCTCAACAGGACATTACAGATCAGCTGGGCTGACGCCTTTTATTTTCCTTCCTCTGCATGACTCCCTCGGCATATTAGAATAATCACTGGACATGTTTTTCAACGCTGGACACGCACACACACACACACTTACAAAGAAAACAAGACGGAATAAAAAGGTCAAAGAGAAAAGAAAACTTAAAACAAAAAAGTCTTAGTGTGTACAAGCTTGGGCGATATGTTAAATATTAACAATATACTCCATATGATTTTGCTGGAGAAATACACTTGAGCATCAGTAAAAATCTTTATTTGATTTTATTTGCCAATAAAGCCAAAGTTTTGCAATCTTTCGAAAAACTAAAATTTTATTTAGATTAATTTGTGAACAACTAACAATTCAAAAACTGATTCAATGACTCATTCAAAATGACCACATTCTTCATTGAGTTTAGTTAAATATATGTTGTTTCATTACCATAAATGCTGCTATTTACATCTGTGTAATAAAAATAACTGTAAATGATTCAATATTATCTCTGCCTTGTGTTGATTTAGTAATTTAGAAAAACTATTGGAAAACAAAAAAGGATACTAAATAAATGAATAAGGTTTTTGGGGTTTTGGGGGGGGGGGGGGGGGGGGGGTTGATTCAATACACATTAAATAAAGAAATAAACAAACCTTTAAGCAACTAGATAAATATGGTAATGTATATTAAATATCTAGAAAAAACAAAAAATGACAACATGTTTTTTAAAAACAAATAATGAATTAAAAGTAAAACCTTTAGCATTTAGAAAATAAATTTTTTAAATAAATCAATATAATTTTAAATAAAAAAGCTATTTTAAACTCATAAGAATAGAAACACATAAGAATAGAAAACACACACACACACACACACACAAAAATGTAAAAGGGTAAGGACAATGACTGGTAAGTGCGGCACCAGAAAGACTGACAGAATATCGACAACACGACTGCTGTTTCTTCAGAACTGAGCCGCAGCGGTCTGCCAGTAAACACAGTCCAAGCAAAGCCATATGAATTCCACATGAAAGAAACAGGAGCCACTAATGTAAACATGAAGAAAAATGAAATGACCCAGTCTAAACATTCAATCAGGCAAATCGGACAAAACAACAAAGATTCAGAAACGTCCTGTCAAATAAGGCCTGAATCTCTGAAACCTGACAAGAACGCTTGCTAATGGCACAGTTAAAGATGCAAGCATGAATCTTTTTCAGCAAACTGTTCTGGTTGCCATTAATGCATTATGTCTGCTTCAGTGTTTGTTGGTAAGAAAGCATCTGTTAAGACATGAGGCCACACACTGCTCCCTGTAGATCCAGGAGAGAGGTGTTCAGATTCAGGTGATTGTTGCTTCCAAATGAATGGTAGTCTACAGGTTTGAGTCATGTATATTAAAGCAATTCAAGACTTCCGCTGTCGAGCTCAGGAAATTACAGGTAAACACACCACTTCATCTCCATAAACAGAAGGTGGAGTGGTTGTCATGGCAACCGGAACAATCGCTGTGTTCCAGATAAGGTGGACCACTGCTTTGAATCCATGCTCTGTGCCCAGCTAACTCAAAGCTGTGCCGTATTCTGTCACAACAGAACATGGGAAAATTGAATTAATGACCCTGCCTGTTTTTATCATTTATTTTCTGACTTGAAATGAAAATGAATGTTAAAGCTAAAGCATGTAATTTTTGGGACTCTAGAGCCACCAAATGAAAAAAACAATAACAAAAATATTATTGGCTTCCCCAACACACACCGTCTAAGCAAAAACAAGACAGCCCAAACTCACTAAGACAAACCTGAAGTTGACATTTCAGACATTTCCAGAAATGTAATATGCTTATTTTTAGTAAAGGCCCTGACACACCAAGCCGATGGTCGACCGTTGGCTAACGTCAGGCTGTTGTTGAGTGTCTTAATTTCCATCGTGTCATCATGAAAATCTATAATTTCCATGTGTTTTTAAGTTTAGCCAGTTTAAACATTCAAGCGATTTTAAATTGTTCAAGCGCAATAAGATGCAAAAGAGAACTGAATGGACTACTTGCACAACTACCTCCGCGTTCTAGTTAGTACATATCGGGAGTTTCCGGTTAGAGCGTTCAGCGCACCTACATACATGTGAATGTAGATTATCACTATGTTTTATGGCTGCCAATTGATTAAAACAATGAATAATGATCTCTGTATTAATTATCTCGAGCCTGCTGAAATGTTCCAATACATATATTTTCGTTCCAGCTGCATTCTGAATAATAAATAGGGTAAAATGTATCCACCAAGCTGCAGCAGTCCTATATGCTCGTCTTCTCATTAACAGTTTTTTTTCTCTTTCTGACATTTCATACCTGTTGGGTTTACATTTCTAAATTAAATTGCCTATTAAAAGTATTGCTTGTGTGCGCTGGTGTTTATTCCAGTCTTTTAAAATAGTTGAATGAATGAATGAATGCTCGCGAGGTGCCTGTAACGATGTTAAATAGGACAGGCTATTTAATCAATAACGCACACAGCTTAGAGGAGAAGAATGACAGTCAACTACTTTGAATATTATAGCATTTTGGGCATAACATGTAAATAGTGAAAAGATTGACATTGAAAAGGGACACCGAATGAATCGAATATTTAATCCAAATAAATAAATGTTCGTGGTTCGTACTGATGTTATTCATCTGTTCTCAAACTTCAGCATCGCGGTAAGTGGTTTAGACGAACACTGACACCCTGTGGTGAAATAATGGCGTGTTTTTAACACCCGCTGCTTTCTCAGATTGGCTTGGGTTGGATTATAACTTCATGTTCCGATAAATTTGGAAAATTCTGCCCACAGTAAACATCTGAGATGGCACATATACCCGAAGCGCGTGCTCTTTTCACGTCCTAATAGGTTTCTATACGGGGAAATACACACAAAAGATTATGTCAAAATGTTTTGTATTGGTGCGTATTCACGTAAACGCAGTCAGTTATGTCTTAGGTGAGAGCAAACAGTTGGGGGGAAAATCAGTGTATATTGGATCGGTCTATCATGTCTTAAAGTGACAGAAGCCTAATATAGCTTACCTGCTGATGTCTATCATTATTGTTAATCAAACAACAAAAGACAAAGAAAATCACTTACTGCTCTTGACTGAATAACTTGTTAAATTTCTGTAGTATTTTATTACTAGATCTACCAGAAAAAAAAAAAAAAAATCTAACCGCTTGGAAGCAGTTGTTCACACCAAAACGACAAAAACAATTCCCGTTTTTCTTTTTTATGTGGTGGGGTTAGTAAAAACTTAATGTTGAGCCTGGAGTCCACGGTGTGAAAAATAATATTTATTCCTTTTTCTCTTGTGCTTAGGCAGACAGGGCAGAGCATTAACAAAATATTCATACATTTGGAAACATAGATCCATTCTATAACCTGCCAATTATGTAAAGTGTTAAAGGGGTGGTAAAATGGCATTTTCACAAGATGTAAAATAAATCTCTGATGTCCCCAGAGTGTGTGTGTGTGAAGTTTTAGCACAAAATACCCCATTTATTTATATTTTTTTACATAGCATGTTAAAGTTGTCACATTTTGAGGGTTTGCAAAAACGCACCGTTTTGTGCCTGGCCCTTTAAATGCAAATGAGCTTCCTCAGAGGGCGGGGTTTCAAGAGCTCTTGTGCTAGCAGAGCGATTACCTCACGCAGACACACTAAAATGGCAGAAACTGTTCTGCCTTAAATGTTAAAACGGAGTCAGACAAAGATAGAGACTCAAGAAGAAGTGACGACATGTAGAAGAATGCAACAGGACGTCTCTGAATGGTTAGTTGATGAATTTATGTTGCTGATGTGGAGTTAACTATCTTCAATTAGGATATTCTGTCATGTTAATCTATAAATCGCTCGTATAGGAACTGTTGTGAGATGCACACAGGGTGACTTTCTATTGCATATGAAAAGAAGGATGCTAAAGTTTTAGCTGACTCACAAATACACTCTTATACAACAACTTTTCCTCTTCTCAACATGGACTGCGTGTCCCGGAAGCGGGGTTTATGTACATTTTAGGGTTGCTGATGTCACTAAACCCGGGAGGAATGTCGTATAGTCCCTACCAGCCGTTTGTTGTAGTCCTTTTCTTTAAAAGCAAATATCTCCCTTTGCTTTGAACTTTGAGCGTTGTAACTTTGCAGATGTTGTTTATGCTCAAACAGCAACATTTCACACTAGCTAAAGTTAGAAAAGTGTAATCATACTTTACCACCCCTTTAAAAAATACATTACAAATGGCTCAGCTGACAAAACATCTCTACAAAACAGTTATTTACAAAAAAGTTATTTTGATCATTGACCTTTATACACACTGCATACTATTGTAAGGACTCTAGGTCTGTCAAAGCCTCATCTTCATCCATGTAAAATTCAATATGGCAACTTCCCTGACCAAGGCCTACAGCCAACCACCTGTCATATAAAACCCACACAAAACACAGAGCCGCAAACGTAGAGAAAACGGATCCGTCTTTTCAGATGCCAATACGCTGTCCGCATTCACCAAAGTAACCAGGTTACCGGTTGAATTTATATCGATGGATACAGTCAAGTCCCGCTCTATAGTTTTTCACATTTAAAAAGCTGTTTAACTCAGAAATACAGTACAGTATGTCACACAATACAGAAGTCAAGTCATAACTTCCATTAAATGGTGACTTACAGTTAGCTCAGAAGGGATGAGATGAAACCAAAAACGTGGTTAAAACAAGTCAATACAATTTTTAATTAAATGCCTTCCACAGAAAAGATATACAGTATACATATAAATACATTTAGACCACTTAACTTAGTGAATACTATCAGGATGTGAAGAGACTTTTTACCAGCATAACAAAACTGTTTCTAGAACAAATCACCTACCCTATCTTTAATGACATAGGCTACAGTAATATTTAGTTGGACTGACCTTTTTGGAATCGGACTCTACTCAGACTCAAATAAGGTGGACTCGAACCCAACACTGCTTTTTGCTAAATGAAAGAATTAGCCTAACTTCTTTAAAAAAAAAAAAAAATTACTGTAAACTTTTGAACAGTAGTGCAAGTAAATTGATCAACAAACAGTAGCCTAGTTAAATCAGACTTTTACATTGACAAGTTAAAAATCGAACGTCTGATCACACACCTCTCCTCAACTAACCACATCTAAGCTTGTTCAAATGCCTAAGTATGAGCAATCCTAACAGTGACGTTTTTTGTAAGTGAACACTATTGAATACGGCCACTGTGTCAAAAAGACCATTATTGGTCATAGGTGTGGCAGCAAACAGGCCAGTCGTAACAGGAAGCTCCCACCACTGCACACACAGTCACTTCCTGTTTGCAGGCATAAGTTGTAGCGGTCGGCCCGACGGCAGGAAATCCGCAACAGACCAAACAAAGTGAGAGAACGAAAAAGTGAGAAAGAACGAGAGATAAACATCTCCTTCCTGCTCTCATGTTCTTGACATCAGTCGCTAAACTAACCAGTGAAACTAACTCGTTAACTCTTTCCCCGCCAGCATAAAAAAAAAAAGTTGCCATCCACAACCAGTGTTTTTGAACATTTCCACAAAAATTTCATGGCCCCCATAATATTTTATTGTATCTGAATATGCAATATATCAAAAGGAGGAACAGACCCTCTGCTTTTAAACAAAAAAGCCATTTTATCTAGCTTCATGCATTCTTTTTTTTTAATCAACACTTGAATGTGGGTAAGTTTCATAAAAAAAAGCAACATGTTCTGCAAAAAGCTGAGAAAATCATGTTTTTGTCAAAGACTACATTTGGATGGGATTCAGAACGATGATCAAAACATAGATGGAGAAATTCAAGTCAATTAACACCCCTAATGATTGCACAGTCCGGAAGCTCGTCCTGGGTCAATATTTTATTCAGTTACATTAGGCAGTTTTGAATTATGCTGTTTAAAGCTGCAGTAGGGAGTTTTGAGAAAACGTTGACTTAGCCTGAAAATTTGAAGAATCACAACTTACAGGTCCAACCCCCTTGCTCTCTGCTGCGCTACAGCCCTCCCTCCACAGCTCCTCCCCCACAGCGGAGCCTGCCGTGAACGCGCAGGCAAGTAAGCAGGGCCACCGATGACGGCGGATTATAAACAGTTATGGAACATTCACTAATAGGGATGAAACATCAACAATATGCTTTACATTGACTATGGCCTGCCCATACTTTTACTACAAACTTGTATTGCAAAATACATAATGATTTGAGGACCATGTAACTTTATAACGTTGCACTCTTTCTATAAGTTATAAATAGCTAGTAATATAACGTTAATATAATGGTAACTAACGTTACAGTATGTAAGTAATTATTCTAGTGATATGTAATGCTAGATAAGGTTTGCTAGTACATTATTTCAGCAACATGACAAGCCAGTGAATTAGCAGGTTTCAATTGTTGCTTACCACAGTGCGTGACATTTTATCTACATGTTATGCTGCTAGAGTTTTGACACTGAGTCAATGGGATCTGTCTAATTCTTTCTTTTTCGCTTGTTTATCGTCATCGGTCTTTTTCCTTTTACCTATTTGTTTTATGAGCAGGTGCCACTCCAGAAATTGGCAGTTTAGGTTGTTTCTCCGCCATTATCACAGCTGCAGCACACCGGCAATCTTGAGTTTGAACGACGGTACGCGCTTGCGCTGTGCAAGAGAGGGGTGATCAGTGCGTACATGAGCGTGATTGACTCTAGAGTTCTCAACTGGCCGTGTCGGCCCGACAAACCCGACGAGACCTGCGGGTTCGGGCCGGATTCGGGTCGAAAATATAAGCAAATGACTCGGGTCGGGTCAGACCTCGGGCTTAATCTTTTCAGCTCAGTGAAAAAAAAAAAGTATTAATCATCGCTGCTGTTCACCGTAAAGAATGTCTGCCTGCTGCGTGCAACGTGCATCACGGGGGCAGACCTGACGCCGCTGCGTGCACGCCTTCAGCCTGGAGAAGAAGATGGAGTTGGTGAAAAGTAAACTTGCTGCAGGTGAATTCACCGTTGTTACTATAGGAGTGGGAAAATCAGAGGTCTGGAAAGTGTTTGGAGTGGTGCTGGATTCTGATGGAAATTCTACAGGTTATGTGCAATGCTCAAAATGCAAGGTGCTGATGAAATATGACAACAACGAAAAACAGGGTCGTCCAGAAGATTTTTATTTGAGGCATATTTAGTAGCCTATTTAGCCTATTTATATATTGAAAGTTTGTTTCAGTTGTTTGTATTGTTTGTAGGCTATTGTTAAAAGACGTGAACAATAAAGGTTGATTTGAATTCCCGTCTGCTGGTCATGATAATACGTGTATGAGAAAAAAAGAAAAAAAATTCGGCGTCGGGCCGCGGGCCGGGTTCGGGCAGATAATTCATGTTGATGTGTCGGGTTACATCGGGTACGGGCTTTAAAAGCCACGGGCCGGGTCTGGTTGTAATTTTCAGGCCCGTTGAGAACTCTAATTGACACTGCTAAGACATTCCTCCTGGCTCTGATTGGTTGTTTCGGACCGGGAGCGGTGTATTTCTGCAAATGGCAATAGGACCACTGGGAGGAGCCAGAGGAGCTTGATTTGTTCACAGATTATCTGTCTCATATTCTACTGTCAGGATATAATGACAGTTTTAACAAATATTTGTTTACAAAAGTTGGAGCTGGAGCTTTAATGTTGATGATTTTTATATATGCATATGATTGTGTATGATATCGCTTGTTTCTGGATCTTCTTCGCATGTGTTTTGAGCAGGAGATTTTGTACTCTTTCAAAAGATGCTTAATAGTGCCCCTACCGTATAACAGTAAATCACGGAAAGTCCGAAATTTCCGCCCAGTGGCAGGGAAATTGTTAAACAACAAGAGAAAGTGGGAAAAAGTGGAAATGGGTCCTTCAAGTCATTTTTAATAATGCACACAAGGCCAACGCTAACACAATTATTTCTTTGAAGCATTTAGGCCTAAATATGTTTGCAATGCAAGCATCACCTAGAACATGACTGCAAGTTTCACAGAAATATACAGAAACAATGAAAAAGATCAAGTTTAAATTCTCTTGTTAAGCAGTTTCTCTTGCACTAAAGACTCTTTCATTCAATTTTTATCTCACTGAAACTCTTTCTCCATTTTTTATCACTTTCTAATAAATGTAATTTAATCTGGTATAAAAGGGATAAATAACATTGCGTCAGCCACAGGGTTATTATTGTTAACTAAAATAATAAAACATGTTCATTAACTGAAATGAAGCTGAAACAAATATATACAAATATTAGATCTATATATTTATATATATATAGAGAGAGAAACATGAGAATCCAAAAAGGCGTGACTGTTAGATCGAGACAAAAAACACCCATGCAGGGAAAAGAGTGAGTCAAAAATGAGTCATAATAAAAGCATGACATCACAAAGAAAGGAAATGGAAACTTAATTTTTTTTTAATTTAAATCACAAAGGACTAAATAATCACAGGAGATGTCTGGGCAGGGATGGCACATTCTACCGGAGGTCTGTGGTGTTGTGTGTGTGTTTGTACAGCAAACGTTGGCCCAATGTTTTCAGGCTTCAGTCTGCACAGGCTTTTCTTTGTGCATTCCTCTATTGTAAGGTCAGTTTCCAGAACCGGCCCGACCTGGACTGTCCTCTCAAAGGGGGCACAATAGGGGCATTGAGTGGGCACTGAACTGCCTTTGAGCTCTGATAAAGCACCCAAAGGGCTGCTTCACCCTGTGAGCTTTTCTGGCATCATCCAGGTCTGTTTCTGCGATCTTTAAGTAAAGTGGGAGTTCATTCAATTCTCCATGGTTCGGGACTGAGGGGTGAACGGGCTTTCAGCCGGCTCTGGCGTGGCACTGCCCAGTGGGCGGGATGGGCCACAGCTTGGCACCCGGCTAAATGCCGTGAAAGAGAATGATTTATGTGCTTTGTGAAGTTTGACTGACTCTAAACGACTGGACAGACTTCTGGGACTGTATAAAGTTCCGTTTATTTTAAATAGTGAACCAGTTTGGACAATATAACGCTCTTTATGCAAACTAGGATGCTGTCCAAAATATCCATGGCCTCTATACCTTAACTATACCTTAATAAGAGACTGGTGATATCATACAACACCAGAACACAGCTTACAACTAAAACATAGAATCATTTCACCACAAAATCAAAATACATTATGCATAAAGAAACGATTATTTTCATGACAATTAAGAACAACTTACCCCCCAAATTCTCACTAACGCACTTAGATGTTTACTTGTGAGATCGGCATTAATGATGATTCTCATTAGATTCTCATTACTAGAATACAGTACTATTTAGCAATAAAATTATAATATTTTTTTCATTTAAAGCAGCATAAATGAAGTAAATATCATAATGTATAAATAGTTTAGTATTTAAATATTTCATATGGAATGCAATACATTTAACAATAAAATATTTTTAATTTAAATCAGCATAATTAAAAGGAAGTAAAATAAATAACTATGTATAAATTATTTTTTATATATATATATATATATATATATATATATATATATATATATATATATATATATATTATTCAAATTTTATTATGAATTGTAAAGGCAAAATAGACCTAAAATAGACTTAAAACTTTTTTTAACTTTTGGGGTGAAATATTATCTAGACATTTTTGACAGATATATAACAGTGAAAAAACATTAAAAAGAAAAAAAACATCATAAAAAAACCAAGTCATAGCGCTTTTGGTTCAGAGCAGAAGCATTTGATATACATGATGTTTCAGAAGACAACAGTGAAAACTGTTGACATCAGTAGTCTCTATTGCACAACACATCACCTCAACAGACCTCAAATAAAACAGCAGCGAATGACTGAGACAGAGTAAAACAACAAAATGGTGAAGCAAGAATATCCGTGTTTAATAATTTGACTCACTATGACTGTCTGATATATAGAAAAAATGTTTTGGCTATAAAACAATCAAGTCATTGAAGCACAGCATCAACCCATGAATTACAACATCCACCGTTTATCAACCTCTCATTCAGGATTCATTTCCCTGAAAATGAAACCATTTAATAAACCATAAAAAACAAACAAAAAAAAAAAAAACTGGGAAGCATCCAAGTGAGACATTGAATGACTCTATAGTTAAAAACTGTGTAAGGTTGGGTGATATGACCATAACGTGATGATGTTTTTACAAAGCTAAATTTTTAGCATTACTCCATTCTTCAGTGTCACATGATCCTTCAGAAATGCTGATTTGATGCTCAAGGAACATTTCTTTATTATTATTACCATCAATGTTGAAAACAGTTGTGTTGCCTGATATTTTTGCCCAGGATTTTTTTTTTTTTTTACAATTAGAAAGCATTATTTGAAATAGAATACTTTGTAACATTATAAATGTTTTTACTGTCACTTTTGATCAATTATTCCTTGCTGATTAAAAAAGTATTTATTTCTTTAAAAAAAAGGGTAGCAAAAAAAGGTAAAGAAATTCTCTAGACTTCGGAGTCCATCAACTTCTAAATAAAAGGTAATGAGAGAGAGAGAGAGAGAGAGAGAGAGAGAGAGAGAGAGAGAGAGAGAGAGAGAGAGAGAGAGAGAGAGAGAGAGAGAGAGAGAGAGAGAGAGAGAGAGAGAGAGAGAGAGAGAGAGAGAGAGAGAGAGAGAAAGAGAGACATTAAACATAAGAGGTCTGAATATGTCAAGGCTTTGAATCTCGAACAAGACAATTCCCCTGTGTGCTGATTCACTTCAAAGCACTCCTAATGGGATGGTGTCCTGACATCCCAAACTATCCTCTCATGCACTACATATGCTTTATATTGCTGCTGAAAGGAAAATGGTTAGGGTAAGATGGTAATTTGTACCCCGGGGCTTCGTGCTTGCCATATGCTGCATGTTCCTCTCATGTTCCTCATGAAATGATAGAGATGGTGAGCCATTTTCTCCTGCTTTCCCTATTGCTCTCTTGTGTTGATAACAACAGAGATACAGACAACAGGTCATTAGTGTGGTCAGGGGTCTCGTCAATGAGAACTAGGATAAAGGTGAACAGTGAAAGTCTAGAGAGGAAAGTATCATATCATTTGTAATTTAAATTAACCGTTTTCTATTTTAACATATTTAAAATGTAATATATTAAAGTGATACAAAGCTGAATTTTCAGCATCATTCTTCCAGTCGTCAGTGTCACATGATCATTCAGAAATCATTCATATACTGGTTTGCTGCTCAAGAAATATAACTTATTATTATCATCATCAATGGCTTTACTGTCATTTTTGATGCATTCTTGCTGAATAAAAGTATTAATTTCTCTCTCTCTCTCTCTCTCTCTCTCTCTCTCTCTCTCTCTCTATATATATATATATATATAATATTTTATATTTTACACTGGAATTTTACAATGAATTGAAGCAGAATTAAAACAACAGAGCTAAATAAAGCTGAATAATGACAGCTCTTCTGTTTAGATGCTTTACAGCTGAATCAAAGTTGATCATTGATCAATTTTATAATATTAACACCATTATTTTGCTGTAAATTAATGTGAATCTGCTTTGAAACAATCTGTTTTGTAGAAAGTGCTATATAAATAAATCTGACTTGTAAGTGGTGTACACTTATGCAAAAATCACCATGATGTTGTGGGTTGTTGCCAGGGTGTTGCTATGCAGTTGAAAAAGTGTTTTGATTGGTTGTTAGCGTATTGTGCAGTTGCTAGGCTTGTTTCTAACTTGCCCAAGTCAAAAGTGTCCACAATGTTAAAAAAAAAAGTTGCTGCCTTAAATTTATAAGTACAATCAACTTGGATGTTTAAGTCTTTTCAACTTAAATTACATTAAACTGACTTTAAAAAATTTGTTGAATTTGATGAATTTTGATTTTCATGAGAATGAGAAACATTTTTTACAGTGCATCCTCAAGTCATGATATGGCTCGGGTCACTGAAATGTAATACTTTTCGAAAAATCCACTAAAATAATTAATAATACTACTACTAACAATACTAAAATGCTGCCAACAGCAAAGATGACCACAAATTAACAAGTCCAAAAGCTGCAAAGGGGCAAGAAATCCGTAGACACCAGGGGGTGGTGGAACATAATTCATCTCGTCTATATAGCTTTCACCCTCCCGAGACAGTGCAACACTGACCAAACCTCTGGTCCCCATTTCACCCCGTGACCTCTGACCTGTTGGCCCACGATTTAATGACCCTTCTGGAGAGATACGGACCTGGTGGAGTCCAAAAAGTGATGCACACTAAAAGAGCAATGGTTTTCTGGTAGGAACTGAAATTGCGGTAGGATTTGTCACAAATGTCGAGTCCCTCCACACAAACTCTAAAGGGATCAAAATGAACACGAAATGCAAACATCAGGGAGACCACACACGTTAAGCCGAAGCCTCCAGCGAGCTCCCGCACATATAAATATCACACCCAGCCTGTTGGAAGCGATCTGTCCTTGGGGCTGGCGCTGCCACATTATCAGCGTTTTAATGGAGACATGGTACATTAAAACACTATTAAAGTGTGCCAGCACCGCTCACAAAGGAGTGTGAGAATCGATCGTGGCCGTTTTACGCTTTGTCATTCTGATTAATACAGTAGGACAGAGCGGGTGGGGTGAAAACACGTGTTGTGTTGCACTACGTAATGAAAATTCCCATGGAAGGAGAGAGTCTCTAAACAGCAAGGCTGGGCAAAGCACGGGAAAGAACCTGATAGAGACATCTGGCCTTAGAATGACCTGCTCCAAACCCGTCCTGCCCCAGAAAACAAAAGCAAAACATGCACCCCGAGTCTGATCCCCTCCACCACCTTTGCCAGCTTCTCTATGGGAACAACCCTATTCTCGCCCATCTTTCTCCAACAGAGGCAAACCAGCACATTTACACTTCAGCTAAACACTGAAAGTTTGAGTATGCATGCATTAAAACAGTAACTCAATATTGGCAAGTAATACATTTCAGGCTTGATCGCATAGACCTCTTGTTGCATACTTGTAATTGTGTTTTTCTGATAAAATTAAAATTGCGATTGGAAATTCGACTCCAGATTTCAACATAGTAGTAGTAAAATATGCTTAAGTTGATTTAAAGCTGCAGTCAGTAGTTTTTCCTCTTTGTCGCCATCTCGGTTCGAAATCTGCAATTGCAGTTATTCGCGGAATTACCAACTTTACATGGGTTGTGCCTCGTCACGGCACAGCGCGGATGAATCCAATGTTTTGAGGAGAATGTGCGGCTGTCAGTTATCGCACGGTGTGGATACTGTCATTTTTAATAGATTCTCCTTTTTGGAAGTATGACCAACATAACAATTTTCACCAGAAAATGTCATCTGAACAAGCAAATAACATCCACTTTGCATTGAATTGCATTGCAGTAAATCGCGCTGATTAAATCTAACGATCGCTTATATCAAGTCAAACCGTGCAAATTGTTCTCAAATTGTTAATGTTAACAACATCAGCATTGCGTGACTACATTCAATCCCCTTCCGATATTTATCCTTGTTTTCACATGGGCAGTCTCTTTTTTTCTGTAGCCACTCTGAAGTCCAAACGAAGACTTTTGCATTTTACAACGGTTGAATCTACAGTTGTCACTGGTAATTGCCGTTTGAACCTTTCTGGATCCATCACCAAATTGATAAGTTTAAGTATATCAAGTGCTAGCTGTGAGAAAAGGCTATAAATCTCCACCTCCAACATCCTCACACACAATATTGCCTACTAGCCGAGACACCTTCTTTATGTGTACAGATGTGATGCAATGACGCAAAGACCTGCTTGAATTTACCGCGGAAATCCACCAGTACCACTGGAATTAAAAACATTATTACAGGCTTACCGTTTTGAATCGAGCTAAGCCAAGCAGATAGTTTTGAACACTGGCCAGTTATATACTTGCTCCAAAATGTATTTTGGATCATTTTTAACCCAAAAAAATTACAGAATGCAGCTTTAAGTAAAATCTTTTTTTTTGTTGCACTTTTTACCTAAATTAAATATCTTAATAGAATACATTTCTTAGTTTCTGCACATTTTAACGGGTTGTAGTTTGTGTGGTGTGACTCAGCAGTTTGCAGTGCGGGCTGCAATATTAAAAATATGATGTGTTTTTCATCTCTTAAAGATGCACATTTGACAGTTGCTTGAGTCGGGATGCAAATGTAAAACTATGTTAAATAGCAAAAACAGTAACTCTGTACCTGGAAGAGCGTCTGGCTCCATTGCGCTGAAGCTTAATTGGTTTTACGGCCTATTTTAAAAGGGCTATTATCAGCTTTGCTGCCCAGACATACACAAACATAAGCAGACACACACCAGCTCAGCTGGGCATGCCGATAAACGGTACTGCACCATTCCTTGTATTTGTTCACACAGTCTTCTCACACTCTACAGGAGGTCTGTCTTTCTATCCATCTCCTTCTATCACTCTAGTCACTTTCCTTCCTTCCATCTAGCTCTCTGTCAGTCCCTCCCTGAACCGTGATTGATGATCCCATCAGGACTCACTTCACCCCAAACCATGACATCATCTCCTTACTGGCCTCTCGGTTGCGTTCGGCTGGAGTCGACCGGGCTATGCAGGATTATGCAAAACTGTTGATGCTGTTGTAAGCCGTGTCACACTTGACAGTGAAAGAAATGCATCTAAATGGTTAGTTCACCCAAAAATGAAAATGATCCCATAATTTACTCACTCTCAAGCCATCCCAGGTTTATATTGGACTTTCTTCTTTCAGCCAAAACACAATTGGGAGTTATATTAAAAATATCCAGGCTCTTCCAAGATTCATGATGGGAGTGAATGGTACCCTAGATTTTTAAGCCCAAAAAAGGCCTGTATTAACCCCCTGGAGCCTTATGGATTACTTTTATGATGGATGGATGCACTTTTTTGGGCTTCAAAGTCTAGGGTACCATTCACTAAAAATTATAACACTTGGAAGAGCCAAGTTATTTTTTAATACAACTCACATTTTGTTCGGCTAAAAGAAGAAAGTCATATACGGGATGGCTTGAGGGCGAGCAAATTACAGGATAATTTTCGTTTTTGATTGAACTAACCTTTTAATGCCAATTTACAGATACACATCCTATTCCAATAATACACATCCTATTCCAAAATTTTGTTAACTTTTCTGACCCATAGAATTAAAGAGGCTGCTTTTGCTACTGTATCTTTATGACTTTGCATTCCCATAATTCTCATTCCTAAAGCTGAGCATTAATAAAATAAATAAAACTCATATCTCATTATCCGATAAGACAGTGAAAGCAAAACTGTGGGGATTTTTAACAAGATCTCTTCCCCTGAGAAGTAATTAGGGCCAAATCTCTTATGTTCACCAAGGCGGCATTTATTTGATAATAAAAAATAAAATAAAAACCTGTAAAACAGTAATATTGTGAAATATTATTACAACTTAAAAGAAACGTTTTCTATTTGAATATATTTGAAACAGTAATTTATTCCTGTGATGCAAAGCTGAATTTTCAGCATCATTACTCCAGCCTTCAATGTCACATGATCCTTCAGAAATCATTCTAATATGCTGATTTTGTGGTCAAGAAACAATTGTTATTATAATCAATGTTGAAAACAGTTGTGCTGCTCTATATTTTTGTGGAAACTGTGATACTTTTTTTCTAGGATTCTATGATGAATAGAGAGATCAAAAGAACAGCATTATTTTGCAGAATACTAACATTACAAATGCCTTTATTGTCACTTTTGATCAATTTAATGCATCGGAGTAAAACTTATTATTTTAAAAAATATATTTTTCTGACCCCAAACCTTTGAATGGTAGTTCATATGGTCCAAACAACCGTGGTAGTGATATTTGTAAATTTCGCAAATTCGCAATACACGAAGACGATTAGAGAAACTCACAGTAACTGAAAAAAACTCAAAATCATTCTAATGCTGATTTGCTGCATTAGACATTATTACATTATTATTATTTAATACCAATATTGAAAACAGTTGTGCTGTGATACATTTGTTTTCAGGATTCTTTGATTAATAGAAAGTTCAAAAGTTTTTTTTTTTTTTGAAATATAAGTCTTTGGTAACATTATAAATGGCATTACTGTCAATTTAATGCATCCTTTCTGAAAAAAGTATTAATTTAATAAGTTTTTTTTTTTTGAATAGTAGTGTAGATTCAGTTAAATTATGTGATAAATTTTTGGGCATTAATTTACATATTAACAAGCAGTATCTCAATGGGAGTGCAGGGACAGGATACTCATATGATCCCCAAGATACATTCGTTCTAACAGCACAGCATCCAGCGGTTTAATTACTGTCGGTATAAACAGTGAACCCTTCAGTTATAGCACCAAACAGCACACTGTAATCTGCTCCACACTGTACTATCTGCAGGTCTGCCTGTACCTGTCAAGCACGTCAGTTTTTAAAACCTTTTCCGTGTGAGCGCGTGTGCAGTCTCCAGTGAACACTGGCCTGTAAGGATGTGCTGTCAGGCTGTTTTCAGACTTCTGACATATGTTTGTCCCTGAGCCAGACTGTAACTCTCTCTATCACCATGCTTCATATTCATGAAGTTCTGCTGTATAAACACAGGCTAAAAAAAATAAGAACAGCCTCAAAATGAGCAGCTTGTAGTAGAGAGATGCTATAAGTTTCCCCAAGCAATTAGACTTGAAATATTCACCTGATGGATGACAAAAATGGACAGAAAAAAAAAAGTCTGTAGACCTAAGCCATATAGAAACAAAAAATTCACAAGGACATTTCACAACCAGCTAGCAACCACATAATGCAACGGAAAGAGACTTTTCTTCAGCAGAAGACTTCAATTCATAAAAAATAACAGCTTTTTTTTTTTTTTTTTATAAATGTCAATGTAAGGATACTGGCAATTGTGGCTACATATATAAAAGATGACCTCATTTTTTAGAGAGTTTTAGAGTAGAAGAATGCGATTGATATGACATGTAGCCTACTTGAATAAAACGGATAATATATTGCAATGTATCGTGATGCTCACGCAAATAACAAATAAATCCTTTGGGCTCTCATTAACAGTCTAATGGCTCTCTTTTGTCCATCTAAGTCATATTTAATCAATTTATTCATTAGCATGTGGATGTGTGAGCGAGCAGGGAGGAGGCCGGCCGCTGCACAAAGAGTCGCTTGATTTGTTCTGGACAGGTGGCCGAGCCGACCAGTGGCGGATGCCGCTCTCGCAGAGAACCCGCCCACAATGGCACTAAAGACGATTATGCAAATGCAAGACCTTTCCCGGAGACTTTCCCAGGAAGGGGAGCGCGCGCGTGAAAGGGGGGGAGAGCTGCACTGCGGACGTCAGGCCGATTGTGTCTCAGCTGGTGAGGAGGATGAAAAAGGCTGTCTGAGGCTGTGCATTCCAGCGCTGCTCGAAGATGCTTTTCCTTATGGCTGTGGCTGGTTTCTCGCAATCTCACCGTGGTTAGCAGAACATGGAGATAAAGACACATCTGATGCGCCTGATGAGTGTCGCTGAGATATTATTGGCACGATAATTACAGCTGACAGATGAGTGTCACAATCATGCTGAGAATAACTATAGATTAAAGCGAAGAGGGAAATAATAAAACCTTTAATTACAGCGCAATTCGTCCGTGGGGAAAAGAGGGATGGTGGGAAGGGAGAGAGAGAGTGTAGTGAGCTTTTAAAGCATTCTAGTTTTTGTTTCATTTTTGTTCCGTTTAATTTGAAGTACTACAATAACTAACGGATATAAACATAGATACATGTATAAAAATGACTAAAACTAAAATTGAAATGAACAAAAGTATAAAAACTAAAAAACTTCTAAATATTAATAAAAACTATAATAGTATAGCACTGATACTAAAATAACGCTGCTGAATAAAATAAGGTAGGGCTGCAAGATTTGGGTCTGATAAAAACTGCAATTGTGATTTATATATTTTTTTTCAAAACGTGTGGCATTTCTGCAAAATAGTATATTGTAACTGGCATGTTTCACAACGCTTTCTGGTGCTGAAATGTTAAAGTTATATCTTGTTTGAAAAAGCTCTTTTATCGTGAGTCATGTTTCAGATTCTTATTGATTCCCAGTTTCGATTAAAATAAAGTAAAAACATTAAGAAATTAAACATTTATTTTTGCAAAACCTTTTGCTGCAGCTGAATACCATGAATACAAACCAGCAGCCTAAAGAACACTTACACGAGGAACTTTTGCCTATAGTTTTAACAAAAATACAACAGCAAAAACAACTAGACTAACAAATATAAATTTCAAACATTAAAGATAATTAAACGGTCAGCAATAAAATAAGAACAAATAAACACATTAGAAATAGCACCAATAAATATAAATCAACAAAGTAAAGAGTGTTTTAAGTTTTTCAGGAAGGTCCAATATTCAGGTACAGAAATTGAAATAAAAAAAATATAACAGCATAGTCTTAGACAAACAAAGTCTCTTTGTCTTTTGTTGTTTGATTAACATTAAGGACAACAACAGATTTGTTATGCTGCGGTCACATTAAAAGGTAACGAACGGATCCAATATGTTTACATTCACTTAAGACAAAGCTGACGAGGACATTTTAACATAATTTGTGTGTATTTAAGATGTAACAGAACTCAATTCAGTATTCGCACACAATATGAGAGGTGGCTTTCTGTTCAGCATGCGAGTACCAAATGGAGTTCTCATTCTTGCACATTAAAGTTCGCACAAAGGAATTGATAAGCGGAATTGAAATGTTAATTATATATTAATTATGTATCAGATTCCTGACCCCAATTCCAGAATATATTTTTGATTCCCAAACCTAGTCATAGTATTGTGCAACAAAATAAGTCTTTAAATATCTGCATCTGTAATCAATGTGCAAGAAAAGGAATAAAACTAGGTGTTTTACAGCCAAACCGCAGTAATTTGTATGAATAGTTACATTTTTGGAGTAAAATGCATGTAGAGGCACGTTTTTCCAGTTAGCCCATCTCACAGGTCAACACACAACACACTCTCGCCTCACACACTCAGACAAACCAACTCTGTGGGATCTGATGCCTGCAGACACAGCTATAATCCTGTATTTACCTTCAATATTTACATATGCACAAGCAAATAATCTTCCTAAACCGCTCAATACGTTTTTTCAACCCTCAATGATTTGTGGTTGGTGCCTAAGCAAGTCTAATATTGAGTTTGTTCATGCAACGCTCACTGCCACCATGCTAGTGGAGCTGGGATTGTTATGTTGCTAGGGTGGTTACAAACAGTGTGGGATAAGATATGCTCAAAAGTTTAGTTCTTTGCCACCTTCCTCTTACATGTGACTGACAATTAGCTACCAGTTCTGCCTACACACAGGGGGCATATACATATTATAAATGCCAAAGGTTCAAGAGCCTGGTCTGCTCCTGCTGGACATGCCAAAAATGGACCGAATTTCACATTCCCACTGGAAGTCCTCACAAATGAAGCCATTTAATTACATTGGCACCACAGGTTGTGCAAACGCAACCAAATCTGTGGGAAAGGGCTGGAGATATATGGGTGGGACCTATAAATAATGTAACTGTGAATCTGTGGGAGAAAGTAAGGGGAAAAGGAGATATAGAGAAGACAACACTATTTGGCTATTGGGTAACATTGACACATTTTCATTATAGATTAGCATTATTCATCATCTAGGTTACTAAATAATGCTAACCAACTTGGCTATAGAGTTCGACAGTGCACGCTCACTTTTTATACAGCGCTGGTTCCGGAAGTATTCGAAAACCGAACATAACTCCCATGAAGCACTGCGAACAGCATAACTGAATTGAAGGGTTAGTTAAATGGAAGCTCAAGCATGTTCGCTTGACCTGCGAGAACCAATGAGGTTCTTTCTCGTGTCACACTGCACATTTGAGCTTTCGCAAGAACTAATGAGGTTGGCAATCACAGGTCAAGCAAGTACAGGTTTCTGTTTATGTTTGCTGATCAATGTTTATGTGAAGAAAAGCCTAAATTTGATCTGTTCATCATATAAAGTGATCGTGTATTTTCAGAAAATTTTGACTAAACCATTTAATTCAATGAAACAATGAACTTTTTAAAGCATTAAAGTAGTAGTTGCGTAGCTGTCAATGGAGAGATAGAACTGGCTCAGATTTTATTAAAAAATATCTTAATTTGTGTTCCGAAGATGAAGGAAAGTCTTACAGATTTGGAAAAACACGAGGGAGAGTAAAATTAGTGATTTCATTTTTGGGTGATTGGGTGAACCCTTTAAAAATTATAGAGAAAAATAAAACTACTAGGAAAATTTACAAATGTTTTTTTCTTGTTTGCATATATACGTATAAGCGCATTTAAGAATAAGAAATGATGCGGGCTGACAGCTTCAATAGAATCAAATACCATTGATTAACAACCTCGTATCTTACAGTAAGGTTGTCTTTAAGGGTATATCAATTATCGTTAATAAAAAATTTCATTACGGAGAAAAGGAATTTTTACTTCCGGAACCCGAATGTTAGCATTACCCAATAATCTGTGTAGCCTGAATGACATCATCACGAAAAGACCGTTTTTAGAAAAAGACCAAATGATTATTATCATATGATTGTTTAATGATTATTATGATTTCAATTAAATATCAGTGTTGAAATGCTCATAATAAGATAATGTAGGACTGCACAATTTGAGGTTAAAAAACATTGTTCCTTAAAATGCGATTTATTTAAGTTCCAAGTTTGCTGTGCTAAGTCTCGGCTGCACATTTTGGCTGATTACAAAATAACTATTTAAAAATAAATAAATAATTAAAAAAGAATATTATAAAAAAAATAAAAGAATATATTTAAAAAAGTACTATTTTTTATTTATTTATTAATTAAATTTTTACACTACAACTCAAAGTAAAACTGAACTAGACATGGACCGAACACACCTCTAACCCATAATATGAGAAGTAATAGTGATGTTTGACTTATTAAACACCACTAATCAGTATGATATAGGTTACATGAGAACATTTTCCAGCTGTAGATCAGGTACGGAGCTCATGTGCACGTGTTTGGAGACGTGTGCATATGTGTCAGGCATGTCTAATGTATTGCGCTGCATGCTGTGAGTTCATGCAATATGTCAGGCAGAGTGAAGTCTATCTCTCTCTCTCGACCCCCCCCTGCACTTACTCCTTTTCCAATCTCTCGCCCTTCATCCTGTCATCCTGTCTTTTCTCCGCATCAGGAGCCAGCAGCACACGGGCAACTCATTAGAGCCGAAGAACAGAGAGAAAGAATAGTGAAGAGAGAGTAGGTTTCTCCATCTGTTATGCGCTATCCAGATACGCTCCAGTAGAAAAAGATCTAGCAATATCCATTTATTCTCCCTGCCTGCCCAAAGAGTCAAACAAGGTCAAAGCAATGCTCCAACCTTTAGTACACCTGAAGAGGAGAAAATGTAGCACTAATAACATTTTGTTTGGTTCCTGCTAAAACAAAACGTAAGGCGACTATATAAAACAAAATCTATAAAAAATTAAGTCAAGTCATAATGATATGTTAATTTATATTAAAATATGAATAATTTGTCTAAGCAAAATGAAAACGAAAATACTATGCCTTTTCTAAGACCATTAGGATTTGTTGCACTGTGACTTTTTTTTTAAAGACAATTAAATAACAATAAATGAATTCCAATTTATTAGTAGTTACACTATATTTATAAAACGGTTAGGCCCAATTTATACTTCTGCGTCGAACTCACGCCATAGCTACGTCGTAGGCTGTGCGTAGCGCTCGTACCCTTCGGCGTACCCTGACGTGCACCTCTCCAAAAATGTAACAACGCGTCAATTCTACGCGGACGCAAGCGCAGTGATTGGTCTGCTAGAACCCCTCTCTCGGGTTTCACATGCTCCCTCTGCATGTGTAATTGCGCGTCAACGCGAACAACGACGCAGAAGTATAAATGAAAACCAACACGTAGTGTATAGAGTAGAGGCTCCGCCGTAGGTCCGACGCAGAAGTATAAATCAGCCTTTAGTTCCAATCCTTGATTCTGATTGGTCAATAGCTGTGTTTTATTCACGATAAAACACGACTATGACCGGTTCACCCAACGGTTCTATGTATAACTACACAACACCCCTAGCAACCACTCTTAACAACTTAAACACGTTTGATCTAATTGATATTGTGAGAGATCAAGTAAGCGAGTGTACCTGCATTTACAGTAGATATAGCATTTTCCTTCAGGTCAGACCTATATTCATAATAAAATAATCCGTTTGATTGTCCGCTGCTTGTCCTTTTAAGATTTAAAGGGGTGGTATAATGCCCTTATCACAAGATGTAAACTAAATCTCTGATGTCCCCAGATTGTGTATGTGAAGTTTTAGCTAAAAATACCCCACAGATATTTTTATATAGCATGTTAAAATTTTAACTTTTTGAGGGTGAGCAAAAACGCACTGTTTTTGTGTCTGTCCCTTTAAATGCCAATGAGCTGCTACTCCCGGCACTCAGGGCGGAGCTTCAACAGCTTGCACTCACAGAGACATGCACTGAAAATTTCAAAAACTTTTAGCCTTTTATGTTCAAACCGGAGTCATAAAAATGAAGTGACAACATGCAGACATCATTTCTGAATGGTTAGTTGATGAATTTATGTAGCGAGTTTATGTGGAGTTAACGATATTCTAGTAATTGATTAGCATATTCTGTCACGATAATAAATCGTGTTCCGGAGGCAGGGTTTATGTAAAATTTAGTTTTTTTTATTAAATTCTCGTAGAAGAAAACATCAGGAAAAAACCCACAAAAACATTAACAACAATTATTATCATTGTCATAACATAATACAACTATACTCCAGAGTCATTCAGTCCAGATTAAGTTCCTTCAGTCTTTCATTAATGCCGAGTCCTTAAACACAGCCACTGTTCTTATAGCTTTTAAGCTTTTAGAGAACTCAATAGATTCAAAATACATTTTCATTTCACGTTTAAATCTTAAAAAAAGGACTGCATTAAGAAAATGTACATTTGTGAATGTGAAAACCAAAAATTACATTTTTTTTTTTTTAATTACATTACCATCTTTAAAATGAAGCCTACCCGGAAGTGCGAAAAACTGCAATACATTGAAATTTGTTATAATGTTAATGTTAAAATGTCCGTTTTCACAGCATAAATTCATGTTTTTACAGGTTGGTCCCATGGACTTTTATTGTATTTTTCGATAGGTTCCGAGTGCCTGACAACTGTGAGGGGGGTGAATTTTTTTCTAACTCGTTAGTTTAAATCGTATTTAGATATAAAATGTATGACAAATAAGGACGTGGTTAACTTTGATTGACAGCGTGATTGACAGCTGATAATGGGCTGGGCTGAGTGGAATTCCTGAAATTTGACGTCTCGGCCATGATCTGACAACACATCATACCACCTCTGTATCCTTTCTGAAAAGATTTTCCAAGATGGCGCCGCCCGTACCCCCCATATACGGCCTCAAAACCGTTCTTCAGAAAGTCTATGGGTGACGTCACAGACGCTTTGTCCATATTTTTTTACAGTCTATGGTATTAGTATCATTCTTAAGTCTTTTGAGAGAACACTTTTCTGGGTAAAACTTATGAATTAAATTAAAGGTAATTTCTCTCATTTTGTTATGTCGGGTATTTGTGAGGTAAATGTCCAAACTTTTTCCAGGGAATGTCACTTACAAAACCATTCCAATAAGAAATGACATATGGCGTAGAAACAGACTCCTCCTGAAACAAGACTCGAACTTTCTTCTTGTTTTTTTGATTTAGATGAACAAAGGCACTGTTTACCAACAAATGTCTTACACAGATCCACTGAGCGACAAAGAGATGAAAAAGAAAATCCTTTAAAAAGCATGAGAACTCCTTGTGGCACTGCATCAGCCACAATTGCAAACACTTTTGTAGTAACAGGAATTCCAGGCTTTACCAAGAATAATTTTAATTTTTAATTGTCATGAAAATGTCACATTGCAAACCATCTTTAAATAAAAAAGGCTTTAATTTCTTTATGCAAAACGTAGAAAGTCAAATATGACCTGAATCCTCTTAAGGTCAACCTCAAATCTAAATTGACATCATTGACACTTTTACTTTGTGCAAGAATTGTAATGTGTAATTTGACCTGAATTTCTTATGTTAAAAATTCCAGGTAGAAGAAAAGGCATATAATGTTAGGGTAACACAGACACAGAGGTTCCTCACTGTCTCTCTAGACTACAGTGTGGACGTTTCTCTCCCAGCGGTGATGCTGAATGTCTTATCACAGTCGTGATGGTGGTCGAGTCAATCCGAGTGCTGGCTGAGCTCTACAGGATAGACTGACTCCAGCTCGAAAGCCACACCCCCTTTTCCCCTCTCTTCTTTAAGAAACAAGTGTTCCTCTGTTCGGCAGGCCTGGGCAATAAAACAATGTTTATTTGTGTGGACAGCTGCAAAGCGCGGCGAGTTCATGTGTGAGTCGTGAGTAGGCCAGCATGCCAAGTGCGATAAAGGATAAAAGACTGGACTGAGTTTGAGAAACGCTTCATGAACCTGAACCTCAAGCTTACTTTCAGTCATTTGAAATGAAAACTGGTTTGTTCAAAGAAAAAGGCAATTAATTAGCCTATCAAACCTAATCAGTTTAGGAAAACTTCAGATTGTAGTTTGTTTTGGTATATGACTGACAGCATCACCATGGCAACAGAACCTATAGAATATAGAATATCTATTAGGCTGTTGCCACTTTAAGACCTGACACATGGATCCATTATACTGTTACACATGCGTTTTCTTACTAAACTGTTTATGTTCATTTAAAACATAATGGACAGCTTTTAAGAGAATATATATATGGGGGGTTGATGTCGCAATGGATAAGACGCATGCCTTTGGTGTGAGAGACCCGGGTTCGAATCCACTGTGAGACACCAATGTGTCCCTGAGCAAGACACTTAACCCCTAGTTGCTCCAGAGGTGTGCGACCTCTGACATACATAGCAATTGTAAGTCGCTTTGGATAAAAGCGTCAGCTAAATGAATAAATGTAAATGTAAATATTCGCCAAGACTGACATTTTGACATTATTTTATCTGTATTTGACTGTTTAGGCGCTATAAGCAGCGAAAATGAACCCAATATGGCTTTATGTGTGTGCATTTTGGGTGCGAGCACAAAATCTGTGGGAATAAGTACAATTATGCGCAAAACGCACAATCCCACGGCGAAAATCATTTTATCAAATGATCATAAATCACATACAATCCTACTAGCCTATCATTTAGAGTAAAAAAAAAAAGTGCTTGAAGAAGCTGGTGTTTTGAGTGGCTGAAGGCCGGTGCAGTAGACGCATCTTGCAATATTAAGGTTAACAATTAATTATTTAATTGATCGTTCATTTAAATGAGGATCAATAATGGGATTTTGTGTAAATTGATACCCCTACTGGTGTTAAGAAAATCCATATTGAGAGGCATACTATTTTAAATGTAGCCTACTATGATTTTGGGTACCACTATGCTACATTTATACGCAATTTTGCATATCATACAGCTTGGATATTGTTCGAATTGCGATGAAGAAAAAAATGTTTTCCGGATTTGTCATTAGGTCAGTGGATTATGGGAAATGTCATTCAGTAAAACAGAAACGATTAAACTATTGAGGCATACAATACAAGTTAAATATTTACAAGACCACAAAAACCTGCCTGCAAAATCATTAACTAGACAAAAACTGATGTTATATGAGAAGCTCAGTTATGAAAGTCCATTATGAAAAGCACCAAGTCACACAAAGAAGGTTAAGCAAACCTTTCTGAAAGTTTGGGGTCAAAGTTCAAGTCCCTATGAACCTTATCTTTTAGAACACTCACAAGCAGATGAGCTGTTTTTGTGCATGTCTGATCAAACAAAGCAGTTTTGAAATAAATAAAACCCTTAAAGTGATCCAATTTAATTACAACCTTAATCTACCAAACTGTTTGTCATGAAGCCCAAATACTCGTCCATGTGTCATACATCTGGCATGTGTGTTCGCACGTCTTCATTATGACCATGTGCCATTTGCGTTTATAGCATTATAATGTGTGTCCAGTGAATTAAATACTTAACTGCAGTGTACATATTCTCATTTGATTATTTTCTCTTTTTATTTGGAACTTGATGGCCATGCAAATACATTTACCGCAGTATAAACATTAAAGCGAAATCTTACAGGTTGATACAGCTTAGTGTTGGGCGATATGCTCCATTTTCATATCGTCCTATCGTCAGCCTGTGACATCGGCGATACACGATATTATCGTGATGGGGCGGGGCTTACTTATTTGATTATTAACTTGATTATTTACTCATTAATTTGATTGTTTTATTACTTCATTTTATACGAGAATATTTTTCTATTTTGCTAGCAAAGGTGGAGTGTTTATTACTAGGCTAGATAAGGTTATTTCCCGGTATAGTGAGGTAATCACTATACCGGGAAACCTAATCATTTTTGTATCTGACTCATAGTATTTCAACATGTCAGAAGGAAATTTACGGACACACATTATCCTCTCATGCAGTTACAGATGCAGAATTTTGACTGTACTTCTGCAAGAGATGAAAACACGTTTTAATAATTTCTAAGGTCAAGAAAGAGTCGGAGTTTTAGATATATGTCCTCCTACCAGTGCTCTCTCTGTCTCGATGCACTTCACATAAGCGCACTTCAATAAGCCCGAAGGACGCGGGTGTTAATGCCGGGAGAAATCAGAATAAGGGGCAGAAATCTGGCTAAGTCGATCGGTTTATACTTAAACTTATGACTTGACTCCGATAAAGGAAAACAGGTTAATGCGTTTACATGCCCACATGCATTGTCAGTTTATTCAGAATAATCGGGTTAAGAACGTGCCTGTAAACGCGCTCATTAACAAAGTGAAAGTAGAAACTGACTGAGCTTTCGGCTGTCGCTGCATTAACGCCGCGTTCTCTCAGAGTCGACGATGGGATATTACGGTAGGCTATAGCGACTATATGCTGACAGTAAAAAAATTACAAGAATATTTCTTGTTAAACAAGTGTTTGAAGCTGCTTTTGATTTTCACAGATGGCAGAGTTGTGCTGTGTTTGTGAACTAAAGACTGGCATATATAATTTTAGTGATATTATTATTATTAATATTTAGTAATTGTATTGTTTTTAGTGTTATTAGTGTCTTTAAACTTTTTGTTAATGTGCTATGGAAACTAAATAGGGTACTGACGACGAACAACGATGCCGTTTTCATCTTGGATCTGTAGGCTATGCGAGCGTCTGTTAAAACAAGCACTCTTGACAATTTGTGAATGGATCACCTTGCAATTCAATGTTGATGTGGGATGTAGGCCTAGTTTTTTATTCTGTGTTAAAAACATTTTCTTAGAGGAGTCCTGTGTGTCGGTGTTGTCGCAAGTGTTAGGCAAGTGATGTCGTTATGAATTTAGGCAAGGCAAATTAATTGTAGTTCCTAATATTAATTTAATAACAATACTAGCTTTATAATAATAATAATAATAATAATTTAATATGTTTATGGTAAAACGAGCCAATATCGTATTGATATCGTCAAAGGCATCTGCCATCTGCGAAATCTCAGGCTATCGTCGATACACGATACTATCGTCTATCGGCACAACCCTAAATACAGCTGTCACATCATTGGCACTATAATACTGTCTCATTAAGTGTTGTTGTGCCCAAATACTCTTAAAATTGAGCCAAGATCATTTACACACATTACTTAGGACCACCGTACACACACACGCACAAGCCCATGTGCATGAGCACACAAAATATGAGCTCCTAATCCAACGGTTAATAATCTGTGGCATATAATCTCAGGATCAGCGTGCATCCATTCACCTCTTTTGACGTAGCATTTGCGTGCCATCCGACAAATGTCATCCCTGTTTTTTTATGCTGTGAATGCTGCATAAAATGACTCCTGTCTATCTAGTTTTATCTTGGAAGTAATTCTAGTTTAACACCTGTGCAGTGCACACAGATAAAGCAAACTCTAAGCATACTTCAAACAGCAGGACATTCAGAGGTCGACCAAGACCAGACACGTTTCTTCCAGATTCTATTTTAGTTTACTTAAAAAGAACATTGCATTGAACTATAAAACACTCTGGAAATGCTTCAGCTTTAAGTGCAATACACTTTAAACAGTGCCAGGAGAGACCAGAATGCATGTCTTTTTGACAAACACTATGATATTACAGGTGCAATAAAAAACAAAATCATTATCTTGGCTATAAAATTTGCCAGAATCATGTCTAAAGTCAAAATGCATGATAAATGTAAAAACTGCGCTTGTGAAATATGAAATGACCTTAAAACCTAATAAGAGCTTAACCGTGTCATCATTTCAAGGGCTGATCATCTGTGAACAAATCTTTGATCTTTGTCATGCTTGAACATGATGCATGTGTGCAAACCTCCACTATATCATGCAGTTTGAGGAACAAACCAACTAAAATTAAACTGCAAGATAATATGCTTGGTCACAATTCAGCATCCAACAAAACGCCAGAAATCATTTAAAAGCCAAAAGCCTCATTCAGACAGTCAAGTCCAAATCTGTTTTTTTGGTCATATCTGATTGGAATCTGCTCATATTTAGCAAGTGTAAAACGCAAAAAAAGAAAGAAAAAGTTTTAAATCACACAAAAGCTATTTTTTTTTACAAATCCATTTTGAACTCATATGTGGTTTGAAATCCTATTCAAATCGTATTTCTGAAAATCCGTTTCAGTCTGACGGCTCTGATCAAAGTTTGCGTTGTTTATGTAACTTTCTCACACCAGTGTGAAAATAGCTTAATGCACACTACAAGACAGAAGCTCATTGGTTCCATTTCTCCAACAAATGGAAGACTTGAGGATGCATTCATTAAAAAAAAACATTTCTTACAGAAATCATACCTCATCTATGCAAAGCCTTACTTGGCACAAAAACTGTGTGTGTACTTTCCAACATTCAAAGGCGACAGAAGTTTGAAACATTAGGAAATAAGACTTCTGACATGGTGTTTGCTTAACTCAACCATGGTTCACAGAAATGAGCTGAAATCAATAATCTGAGTGCAGTCCTATTATTAAGAGTTTTATCAAACACTGGAGATGCCTTAATAATATGCTGGAAGAACCAGATTTCCAGTGGTCCTATTTTACCAATAAACCAGGGTTGGCGAAGGATTTTCTGTTGTTTTGTTGGATCCCAAAAGAGCATTGAACGTTTGCAATGGCTGTAGCTTGATAACAATAAATGCAACAGGGCTGTAATCAACACTCTAGACTTTGGCGAAAAGATGCACAAAATCCCACAAACATCATTGACCATCATCATCATCATCATCATCATCATACAGGAACACAAAGACCGTAGTCTCACCTGCGCGTAATCTCTCTCCAGAGTGGCCTTTTTCTGGCTGTAAGTTCTGCAATTAAAAAGAAAAACAGACAATTGAAGATCTTCAAACAGAATAGAATAAGTATTACACATACATATATATATATATATATATATATATATATATATAGCTTACATATTTGAAGCCTATGGAGTGTTACATTGATGACGTATTTTTGTAGGCAAAAAGTTCGCATTTTTAGCACTTCCGCTTGTCCTGAAATCAATGGATTTTTTAAATTGTTTTTTTTTTGGGTAAAAGGATTGAAATAGACTAAGGTCTGTGGTTAACAAGCTAACACAAGTTTTTTTTCTACAAAATTAAATACATCAGTAGTCTTGAGATTTTTTTAAAAGCTTTTACTTGTCTTTAAAAAAACAGATGCTAACAAGTGGCTAAATGAAACAACAGAGGTTGTTGGAGACATTATACTAAACAGGTAAACTCATCTACTCACAAATTTGCTTTAATAGTCTGGTTGTGTTTGTAATCACGCTCTTGTAAAGTATTCAAACTCAAGCTTTCAGGGGAACTGTTTTTAAATAAAGACTGAAAGAGTTGTCAAAAGCTCAAAGTGGTGACGATGTCACGCAACCGTGGGGTAGTTCAGTTATATGCTGACTGTATTTAGCCTCAAAATCAAAAAAACGGAGTTAATTTGTGAATAATATTGTCATAAATGAACAAAATGTGTAAGAATCGTGAACAGAGATAATTTTCTGCAATAATTCAAAAGGTAATCCTAAAAGGAAAACTTTTGAAGAAGGAACCAGTGTGATATTAATGTATGTTTGGCCTACAAAAATAAGTCATCACTGCAGCACTCTATTGCAAAAGGTGATTGTTTTTATTTGCATGAAGAAAAACAGAATTTGTGGAGGATTACTCTCCTCCTGAAACACTCTTTGGCTTTTGCTATTATTGCTTATTATATTAACTAGCATTAAGTTAAACATGTAGGGCCTAGATGACGTCACCTGAAAAATAAAGCTGTTTGCAAGTTATTACAGATTGATTCAAGCTAGCAACATTTTTTTTCTTAGAATAATGAACAGACTGTGAGAGAAGGATTTTTCTAAGCTGTAAACCAAACAGACTATTTCAGTCTTTCTACTTCAAAATTTCATGTTTAATTCAACGTGTTACTTTTTTTTGTGACATTTATTGTAAATTATTTCCAAATAAACCCTAGACCAATTTTTTTAGAATAACATTTACAATCAGACCAGGAATACGCATAAAGAATGTAAACAGGGTCAGTGTTGGTTTCATGCTGAATTTAAATCATAACGTAAGGTCACAAGGATCCCAGTTGTGATTTTCGAAGCTAAAAATCTCTGAGCAGCAAGAGTTATTCATCATTCTCACACATCAGACTGCGAGTTGCCTGTGGAGATGGTGTTTTTAACATTCTTCCTGGTATGACTGCTTTGGTTTTCGAGCCAGAGGGAAGGAGGCATCCAGACAGATGATGGTTTGAGCAATGCATCCATCTCCCTTCACTTCCATTGTCCTTTCACTGCATTACATATGAGTACAGTCTGAGTCAAGCTGACAAAAAAAAACCCATCAAGTTACTGTTTTTTTCCCTCGCTTTACTAACTCCAATTCCTTTTCCCATTATTCCATCCCATGATTTCAATTTCATTGCATGCGTGCCTGAAAATGTTGGAGGAATGTCACAGCGGGTTGGGTCTTATCCTATGGGGGCCGGTTTGTGTTTATGGGATTAGTGCGTGTGCGTATGTGGACTCGGCGACATTGCTTTTATGCAAGACAGCAATTTCCGCACCTCCCCCCTGCCCGTAGAAATACTTCCAAAGGAAACCAAACTACAGGACCCCTCTGTGGCCCAGACCCAGCGTCCTATCAAAACAGGGTGAGATGCTTACATAGCACCATAGTTTAAGGGGGAAGAGATTTTGTGTGGTATGTCACACATGCTTGCTCATCACTTTTCACTTTCCGAGAGCCTACTGGCCAGAGAACACACAATTCATCCTAGTTCATGGCTGCTGTAAAGGCTTCTTTAAAGACACCGGTATCTACTGCACATCTGCACTGCATCCCAATTCACTATATAAAAAGTCAATATCAATGCCAACGAAATTCCAATTTTGATATCACAGCATTTAAATTGTTCACCCAAAACTTTAAATTCTGTCATCATTTACACACCCTTAAGTTGTTCCAAACCTGTATGAAATTCTTTCTTCTGCTGAACACAAAAGAAAAATATTTTGAAGAATATGGGTAACCGAATAGTTGATCTGCCCCATTGAATTCCATAGTGTATATATATATATATATATATATATATATATATATAAAAATTACTGTGGAACTCAATGGGGTCCATCAACTGTTTGGTTACCAATATTCTTCAAAACACCTTCTTTTGTGTTCTTTTTCAAAGTCTTAATTTTTAATTTTGTTTTTGGAGTCTCCTAGAATATTAGGAGCTTTTTAATGCTTACATAAAAAATAAAAAAAATCCCACAAACTGTCTCTATGAAGCCCCTCCTCCTGAAAAGGGCAATGTGCTGCTCTGATTGGTCAGCTGGACCAGTGTGTTTGGTGATTGGTCACCATGTTTGGGAAACTGAGTTTCCACACTCTACTAACGAAACTCGACCAGGCCTCGCACTCTTTATTTTGCGTATGCCATTGGCAGGATTTGTGAAGGATATTTTGACGTGTTTGTTCCCGGAAGAAACCTCAAAAATACAATTGAGGCATTTTAGGGAGTTCAGAAACAGTGATTAATGATAGTGATTAATGATATAGAGAATAACTCCCTTTGGAATGGACTTTAATATTAATATACATATTAACGTGTAGCCTTTAAGTATTTTTTATAAAGTCAGATTTTAAACAATATGCCAAAGGTGCCTCAGTGAAATACAATTTCTGGTATTTTGTTGCATTCATGCAAGATACATTTTTATGACATTCTAAATACTGCCAAATTCTCTTACTATGTACTTACAAGTATGTACTTTCCAATCGACAGTTTGTTTTACTACACAACAGATATATATGAATAGCGATGCAGCCATGGGCTGTCTATCAATCAGCTTCCTTGTTCGCGAATGCACTGCCCAGGCAGTCAATCATCTCTAGGCCTGTCCCAGTGTCAAAATCCTTTCAGCACACTGACAAATTCACTTCCTAGAAATTTTCAGATTGCACTGAACAACAGAAATGTCTTCATAAGTCCCACAAGCTGTCAGAGAAATAGAGCCAGTGTGCATACAGTATGTGAAGCCTTATTTTTCGTCTTAAAAAATAGATCCTGTTTGTAATTAGAGTTCGAAGAGACTTTATTTACATTAATTTACTCATGCTAGGGCTGGGCGATAAAACGATAATTATTGGAATATAATTTTCCTCTTTAAAGTGATAACAAAAGTTTGCTAAATCTTCGATATAATCGTTATGCGCTATGCAAATAATGCTGCATACACTTGTTGCAGACCGTCACACAGGCACCAGTACCAATTTGCCTAACTGACAAGCGCTGTTATTTCTGTTGCGTATGAGAAACATTAAATGGCAAATGCGGCAAAAGTGTAACGAAACAGAGCTACTCATCTGAACCACGCCACACGGATCATTTATCAGCTCGGCTCAAAAAAGACAATGCAGCGTGAGCTTAGGGGAAAATGCATTTACTCGCTGTCTGCATCACACGACCAATAAACAGCACTGTCAGATCCAGTGAAAAGCGTTTAAGTTTGGTGCAGTGTTCTCCCTTATAAACAAATCATATGCCTCATGATTTAAACCAGCTTAAAGCCAAATGAAACAGCATTGACATTCTCAAAACACGCGGAAATGTCTTTTTTCTTCTTGCAGTTTAAATGTGCATTTCTAAGAGACAAAACATGTAGGCTAATATTAATTTGTGAAATGTTCACCTGTTTGGCAAGTGTTTGTCATGTTCTGATGATAAAGAGAAGTCTGATGATAAAACCACAATTAACTGTCACTCTGGAGCAAAGATCTGCCTTTAAACTTAAGGATTTGACATATATCGTGAAAATTATCCATATTGACTGATATGATATTGTGCTATTTTTTTGGTCTTTTCACCCAGCCCTAATGAATGCTCTAAAATGCTTCAAAATACCTATTAATACATGGAATGCCATTTTGCATGTGCATCTGTTTTGATGAAATAAAACAAAAGTACACATATTTTAAAAACAGCACTATACTTTATGCTCAATGCATGAAGTGTTTCAATGTATTTCATAGCATAGAGAACTAGAGAACAGAACGATAGACACCCCAGGAGTGTGTGGTCAAGAGGAGGGCTGTGAAAATGAAAATCATCTATCTTTATAGGGATGACGTGCACCTGGTGCTAATTGCATTGCCATAAAGTCCCCATCACACTTCTCCTGGGGTGAAACTGGTTTCGTGAGAGCCTTCACAGGGTGACCTTGAGGTCCAGTACAGCGAGACACAGCCAGGCCTGATGTCTGCCAGATCCCCTCCACTGGAACAACCTTCTACATGCCACAGAACTTTCCCTCACTCCTTGAACAGCAGGGACACATGCCAAACTACCAGGACATTTGTTCGTTTTGATGAACTGTACCATTTTTCTGTAATAAAAGCGCCTGAGAGCCGTCTCGCTGCTAACTGTAAATTTTATCGTATTTGTGTTTATAATAAGAAAAGGAGACGCATTTAGCCTGTCGATACCTCCAAAAGTGGCATCTATAAATGAAAATGCATACACACACAGTGACAGACAGAGACACATACGCACAACCAACCACACACACATCTGTGAAGAGCAGGTGTTACCACAGATCCTCTTTCTGCTGCAAGAACATCCTTTGTTGTAAAAAAAGAAAACCAATTCATCTTTTACTGCTTCATCATAATCCTCCCCACATACATATCGTCTGACTAAATGCCTATTCACCAATCTGCATAATTTTTTGTCACAAAGCTGCATTATATTGGACTCTTTTAGACTGGACGATGAACTTTTCTTAGATTCCAACAAAAAATTGTCACATTTGGTGTGAATAATTTTGAAACGAATATCTTTTGGCTATTTTCATTTACAATTAACATTCCATTTCATCTTTAATTTCACAACACACTCCAAGACGACTTTGAATGCAAAAGAAAATATATACTGTAAATAATATGTTCATATATTTGCATTAAAGGTCATGAAATGGATTTTTTAAAATCATTTTAATTAATTCCTTGAGGTTTACTTAGTTATAGTATTAAGTTTTCCCCACAAAAAAACAAACGGTATCAACGTCCACTCTTTATTGCATAAAAGCATGTGTTTTGAAAACATTTTCCATATAAAACCATCATTCACAGACAATGCATAATGAAATAATTTCATTTGTGATGCAGCCGCTGTCAGATCCAATACAGTTGGCTGCTTCATCATTTATCAAAAATGGAACTCTCTATTACACTGTGCCTCGTTTACAATATAAAATATGCCGAACAAACATATAATCCTCGGACGCGATCCGGGAGGACATTCAAATAATCCATCCACTTATTTCCAACGCTGGGATCCAAACAAGCTGTTTAAACGACGCATCTAAGCGAACGTTCTTTCACTCTTCCATTTGTCCTGTTGTCAACAGACTCAAACACGTAGAGTATGTCAGAAACTGAACGTGCATCTGTATACTGTATTCAGTGTAGTCAGTGTGTAGACAGTGATTATAATGGCTTCTATTTGCTTTTGGCGACACTCACATTCAGTGTAGCCAAATTTCCAACCCTAAGCAACTGCATGCCAGTGGGCGTGCTTCTAGTGTGATGATGTATAACTATTCGTCGATGTCTTGCTCTGGAGGCGGTCAAATGCAAATGTATTTGCCCGTGTGACGTCACAGATGCAGCAAAAATAGCTTTTGGAGCTTGATTAAATGAAGGCTGTTTATAATGAGGAGGATGTTTTAAGCTATGAAACTTGCATGATGTTTTAATCGTACAAAGACCTCTTACATGGAAATTTTGATTTATCATGTCATGACCCCTTTAATATAGTTATAAATAAATATAAATCACAAAATATATAAACATAAAAATACAAACATTTATAGATAAACAAACGTTTTTGGCAATGTATGAACATGGAATGTTAATGTTTACTATTAATAACTGTCTTTTTCTACACTTTGCACAGGATACTAAGGTGATATCCAAAACTACAGAGTGGTAACAGAAGGCGGCATCTTGTGTCAAAGGATTAACAGACTCCGTGTGTGGGGTAAGAGCTGGTTGCTTGCTACTAGGCAGGAAGTACGATCCACCAGAAACTACTGCATTCAGACAGTGGAGCATGTGAACTCCAGATGTTAAACTCTTTGCCACGACCGACCTACATAGGAAACAGCATAGCAAGGGTCAGAGGTCATTTGGCCTTGAGGTCACGTCTACTAATTTGTCTCCTCTGTGAGCTACGCTGCCAAACCTGGTGTACACCAGTGTTCAAAGGTTTGGGTCAATGAGATTTTGTTTTTTCAGCAAGGATGCATTAAATTGATCAAAAGTGGCAGTAAATTAATTTATAATGCAACAAAAGATTTCTACTTCAAATAAATGCTGTTCTATCTATGAATAGAAATTGATTTTTGAAGGATCACATGACTGATGACAGGAGTAATGAATTCAGCTTTTTCAACATTTTAAAATATATTCAAGTAGAAAACTGTTACTTTAAATTGCAATAATATTTCACAATATTACAGTTTTTACTGTATATTTTCATCAAATAAATGCAGCCTTGGTGAGCATAAGAGACTATCAAAAAAAAAGTGACTTCTAGTCTACACATGATTAATTTGCATTTTTGAAAATTTACATAACACTTTTGCAAAAATGGTATATAGTACAGCATTCTGATACATTTACAAAAATAATAAGAAACAAAGAGAATGGGGACGGAAGAGGAGACATCCACAGGAAGAGGAAATGGGTTAAGATACGAGTCTAAGTCAATAATTACAGCAAACCTCAGAGTGGCTAATTACAAAGCAGCATCTCAGCCTGAGGAGCCATGGATGTCTGATGACAGTTCTTCATCTGGGACAAGCAGGTTGGAGCGTCTGTCTACAGCTGGGAAAAACCCAGCATTGGAAACCCCTTTCAGTCCTCCAGGATTGAACAGCAGATAAATAATTAAATAAATGATTGCAATTAGAAGGTGAATGTTATGAGCTAATTTGATCATTATATCTTGAAAACAATCTTAACAATTCCTCTTGGAAGCAACACTGTTGCTGTTACTCAATATCAACAAATCCCTAATGCCAAGTATTAACCAACCAACTTGAACACCTAAACTGCACAGCAACACTTTCAGAAAAGGGGGAAAAAAGTTGATTGTAATGTTGATGACTTATAAAAGAAGCATTCAGACACACAAGTGTTGCATTTACTGCGAGCAGAACACTGGTGGGCAGAATGGCACTTTCAGCAGAGGTTGTTTAGTGTGGATACACACAAGGCAGACTTGTGGAATTTGAATGCTTGGAGTCAAGCTGTAAAAGCAGGAATCTCCAAAAAAAAAAACAAAAAAACTACAAACGCACACAGATGCAGCTGAGGTCTTTTATCTTATAGGTTGTGAAACCACAAACTGAGATGAATAACAGCTTTTTAGAGATTGTAAAGTGAACGCTCTTTCGCCCTTTCCAGGCTATATAGCTATAATCCCTTGAACTAAAGTATTGTTTTTCATGCTGATAAAGGGGCCAATGGCCAATTACACACTGCAAAGTTTTGGAAATGACATCTTCGTATAAAAGCAGGCTTTGCTCTCGAAATTGTAATTGACAGTAATAGTAGCACGTGATAAAAATATGGAATGTCAAAATGGATACATGCAATGTAAATGCAGATTAATAGATTACTAGGAATTTTAAAAATATATTGATAGGAAAATTTTTCATTACAATTATTTTTAAAGGTAATGACTTATGATAATCTTAAATGCCTCACTGTACAATGCTATTCTTGTTTAGTAAAGCCGCTGCTACACACCGACGTTCTTCCGAGCAGATTCAGTCACTCTTAACACACCTCACACCACAGAAAAATCTGATAAAAATAATCTGTACATCTATCAAGATCATAGGGACTTGGATTGTCAGAAGGGGAGAAATTGGTCCAAAATTGCCTTGAATATCTGGAAGTGTGTGCGCCCAGCTTTAGTTATATAACTCTTGAAAGACGCGCAGAGATAGCAATGCGGCCATTTGATTTGAGATCATGCTGTGCTCATTTAATTCGTACATAATATAGTACAAAGTTTAAATAATTGAAATGGACATATCAAATAGTAGAAAATGTGTATGATGTAGTATTTGGTTGATATTACTCTTGCCAAGCTCTGATTTCTGAGATGCACAGAGAAGGCAACGCAGTATTTGAATGGCGCTCATTTAGATCATAGAGTTTATACTAATTCACTTCACACATTCATTATTGTGTAGTGATCTTAGAGTTTTATGTATAATATTGAGCTATGCTATCCAGCAAACAGTGTCAGACGAATGTTTTTTCTATTATTCGGTACAATTTGTTATTCATTTTGAAGCCATTATCCATGCCTTTACAAATAAGGTATTCAGATTTTGGCACATTCCTAGTTGGAAGAACAGCATTGTCCAAAATGTCTTGGTATGCTGAAACATTAACAATTCCCTTCACTGGAATTATAGGGCCTAGCCCAACCCGTGAAAAACAGCCTCATACCATTATCCCGCCTCTACCAGTCCAAACTTTACAGTTGGCCGAAAATAATTCAGGCAGGTAATGCTCTCCTGGCATCTGCCGAACCCAGACTTGCCCACCAGGCTGCCAGACAGAGTGAAAAGCGTAATTCGTCACTCCACAGAACACATTTCTGCTCTAGAGTCCAGTGGCGGTGTGATCAGACACAGCTCGATTTGACACTCCATGAACAACCCATTCCATGAAGCTCCCGCCACACAGTTTTTGTGCTGATATCAATGCCAGTGAAAGTTTAGAAACTCTTCAGCTATGGAATCAGCAGAGCGTTGGCGACTTTTACGCACCATGCGCCTCAGCACTCATTTACCCCGCTTTGTAACTTTACGTGGTTTTCTGTTTCGAGGCTGAGTTGCTGCTGTTCTTAAATACATCCACATTCAAATACTAGCACTTACAGTTGGCCTTGGCATATCTAGCAGGGATGAAATTTCATGAGCTGACTAATTGAAAAGGTGGCATCCTATTACAGTAGCATGCTTGAATTCACTGAGCTCTTCAGAACAACCCTTTTCCCCCCCAGTATCCCCACAAATATTTGTAAATGCAGACTGCATGGCTAGGTGTTTGATTATATACACCTGTGGCAATGGGTCTAATTGACACACCTCAATTCAATAATTAAGAGGTGTGTCCCAACAATCCCAATCAACACTTGGGTTGGTATTGTAACGATGCAGGAAGGAAAAAGCGGAGAGAGAATCCAAATGCAAGCTCTTTAATAAAATGAACAGGTACTCCAATGGACTCAGGACAGGAACACGGAACAGCTACCAGCAACAACGACCGACAAACAACAACTGAGGCACAGGGGTTTAAATACACAGGCAAACAAGCTAAACAAGATAACAAGGGCAAATTAGAAACACATGGAGAGACTAATAAACAAGAAAAACTACAAAGGACTACAAAACATAGCACCGAACAGGAATAAACAAAAGTCCACACAGGACAAGGAAAACATAAGACAGGAATCGTGACAAGTATTATGTTGCAATGATATCTAGACATTTTTATGCATGACTTTTATATAATTTTAGCGATGCTGTGCATAGGTTACATGATGAGAGTTGTTCATACAAATCTGTGTACACTAAATTCTAACTGAATAATTACTTCCTAAAAGGAAATAAAACATTCATAAACACAGATGAGACAGTGACGTGTGTGTGTGTTTAAAGTTGTAAACAGATAAAAGTAATCCAGAGGTCAGTAAACCTTGAATGACGCTGTTTCTCTTTCCAAGAAAGATAAGTTAACCATTTCTGGGCTTGAAATTTTACAACCTAATACAATAATAAATCATAACCATCTAATTCCATGCCAAATAGTCCTGTAACCAAGTCTCTAGATATGACTTGGATCCCTCTTGTATTTTATACAACAAGTATATTGTACACTTTTTATATGTTTTCTCACCTAGCAGGTGAAAATGGTGCATCTGATCACTAGAAAGCAACTGCTACAAAACAACACACACACTGAACTTTAATACATATTGTTATTGATCTAATTCACAAACTCTGAGCATGAAAAATAGAAATAAAGGCCGTTGACTTAAACACCATCAAGAACAAGAGTGTGGGAGAGTTAAATCTAGGGAATAAAAACAAAGCACAACAACAGGACAAGACAAAAGGAAGGAGAGACTCAGAGATGAGATAGAGCGAAAGATAAAATAATCGATGGGCATTAGGAGGAGAGTTTTCGATCTAATTAGGAATGTCGGAGGAGTTTGAGCTATTGGTGAGAGGAGAGGAAGAGGTCGGAGAGGTCAAGGCCTTGTGTTTCACTTCCAGCTTTTCCAATTAGTGATTGTTTGGGTGTGAAACCGATGTAATCAGCCAAGTGTGTGTGTGTGTGTGTGTGTGTGTGTGTGTGTGTGTGTGTGTGTGTGTGTGTGTGTGTGTGTGTGTGTGTGTGTGTGTGTGTGTGTCTGATGTGGCATCCTCCTTAGGAAAATGTCAAGAAAAAAAAAGCCAATTGAGGACATCCAAAAGTTTGAGGTTGGTAAGATTTTTGAAAGAAATATCTTATGCTATAAGTTTTGTTCATCACAAAAATGTCTTTATCACTTTTGAACAGTAGTGTACATTGTGACATTATTTTCATGGCAATTAAGCAAAATCAATTCTCATTAATATCAGTGTAAAGTGATACACAATTTAAGCAATATGCAAAACAGTTTATAAATTCTTATAAATAGGTATATCCATTACAGAAAATTTTAATCAGGGGGAAATAATTAAATTGTCTTAATGCAAAATCAAATTCTAAAATAGGGTTTATTCTCTCCTGTAAAAAAATTTCCATTCATTTTATGGTGAAATGTGACCTGCATGTTTTCATGACATTCTGGAGCGTGTGTTAAGCGTTCCACTTTGAAACATTTGGCTTGCTTGCTCTCTTTAAGAATTCATAAATGTGCACGGTTGAATTTGCTTATGAATGCTGTGCGTTTGGGTAGGAGAACATGACTGTGTTAAAGTGAGCATGAGAGAATGTGAACTCCAGTGGGACGCTGCTGGAGTCGAGCATTACAGGTCTCCTCCTTCCTTTATGAGCACCGCCTGCTCTCACATGCCTCCTCAAATTCCTTCATCCCATTCAGAAAACCACCCATCACGCTCTATAATATCACAAACTGGCTCGCTTTTCTCATTCGAATCTTTTTACTTGTGTCATGTGTTCTAATGCCTCCATCCTCAAGGCACGGCCTGAAATCTCCAGGAATTTGTGCCATTTTCTTCCCAGATCAACGTCATCTGCTTTTTTTCCACCAAACACACACAACACAACACAACACAACACAACACAACACAACACAACACAACACAACACAACACAACACAACACAACACAACACAACACAACACAACACAACACAACACAACACAACACACACACACACACACACACTCTCTCTCTCTAGGATAGAAGGCATGTCTGGGCCTCTCTCGCTCCTATTGTTCTACTGCTCTAAAAGACATCAGGGAAAAGTTTTATAATACAGATTCATGGTGTTAGTTGGTGGTGCTTGCAAAATCACTATTACAACTTCTCATAAATGTTTAGGGAATTGAACCCTCATAATTACCTAAATAAAGATCATGAAACCAGCCTAAAAGTAATATAGCCTAATATACATAAGTCTTCTGATAGCTTTGTTTGAGGAACATTTTCCTTTGGTAAAAACAATCCTATTGTGAAATCTTGTTACAATTTAAAGGAACCATTTTCTATTTTAATGTTTTAAAATTTAAAATATTCCTCTGAAACAAAGCTGAATTTTCAGCATCATTACTCGTGTCTTTAGTGTCACATGATCCTTCAGAAATCATTCTAATATGCGGATTTGCTGCTCAAGAAACTTTTCTACTTATCAATGTTGAAATCAGTTTTGCTTTTGTGGAAACCTTGATATTAGTTTTTTCAGGATTCTTTGACAAATACAAAGTTTAAAATAACTGATTTTTTATAATAGAAATTTACTTTTGTAACATTATAAATATCTTTACTGTCATTTTTGATCAATTTAATTCATCTTTATGCATGATATCTTTATGCATTTTAAAATTTAACTATGTTTATTGTGTTTATGTTTATTAAGGAAAAGTATTTTTTTTATTTTTCAGAGGCATTTCGTTATTACTGCTCATAATCTAAATATCAGACATTGTCCTCGGATTAATACTTAAAGGGATAGTTCACCCGAAAAGTTAACATGGTTTCACCTGTTTTTTCTGTCCATACAGAGTCAATGGGGTCCAAAACAATAGTTAGCCTCATTGACTTTCATTGTAAGAACAGAAAAACACTAAAACATTCTTCAAAATATCTTCTTTTGTGTTACAGGGATTCAGGAGGGAGTTTTTGAGATTCAGGAGGCAGGAAGACTCAATTGCATTAAGGAGTGAGAGTGCGAGTGCGAGTGCAAGTGCGTGTGCGCGTGCGTGCGTGTGTAAAAAAAAAAGCTCATTCATAAAAAATGATAGAGAGTGATTTCTGTACATTTGGACAATAGTGTTAATGCTCAGATCAGATCTTATTTAGAAAACACACTGGATAACTCAAACTGCCAACATGAGGAAAGCATCAGCCTACGATAACCAAATTCTAATTTGATATCACGTAGCTATTTTTGCTGGAAATTCAATGCAAAAATGGTGTGTATTTTAATTTTAATAATGTTGTTTTCTTTTTTTAGATAAACCAGTGAATTAAACCTTTAAAATAGATAGTTCACAATCATTTACTCACCCTCATGTCTCAAGATATTTGTTCATCTTTGAAACACAAATGAAGATATTTTTAATAAAATCTGAGAGATTTCTGTCCCTCCATAGACAGCTACGCAACTACCACTTTTTATAAAAAAGTTTGATTCAATAATTATGTTAAATTCAATCTGTTCATCATATAAAGTGATCTTGTTTCTTCAGAAAATTTCGACTAAACCGCTCAATTGAAATGGATTTAGTTTTACGATCTCTTTATGAACTTTTTGAAGCGACAAAGTGGTAGTTGCGTGGACTGTCAATGGAGAGACAGAAATCTCTGAGATTTCATTTAAGAGATCTTCATTTGTGTTTCAAAGATAAACAAACGGGTTTGGAATGACAATTTTATTCATTTTGGGGTGAATAACTCTTTAATTCACACTAATATAATTTGTTTATCTTCTTTGTATTCCAAACTTGATGGTCACAAACCAAAAGATGATTCTGTCAACAGTACAAAATGATATTCACATTAATATATATATTATAAATATTAGATATTAAATACGATTCCAATTGAAATCAGAATTTAGTCTCAGAACTATCTGTTTTATAATATTATATGCACACTAGCCTGCTTTCCATTACAGATTTGCGCAAAACTTTTGCGATGTTTTCTAAATGCCGATAAAAACCTATCGCGACATTAACCGATTTTATGCAACTAAAACGTAATTTTCATGGAAAAATCATGGAATATATATATATATATATATATATATATATATATATATATATATATATATATATATCGCAGCCACCGCACCAGCAATTATTTTTAATCGAAGAAGACGTAGGCTTGTTATCCGAGGATTAATGGCAAGGAAAGCCCCTTATACTTGGGAGCGGCACATAGGAGGTGTTTAAGTGTTTCTCCCTCATATCTGGTCTTGATAAATTGTGGCATTTCTTTGTTGGTTAGAATCCAGTATTTCCGTAATTCTTGTGTCTTTTATGAGTTTTATAAAGAAATCGGTCTCGTCTTCTTCCAAAAATAATCGCACCTACTGAAAAGAATTCTTTTTAGAATTGCCTAAAATCCACCTCATGCGAGCATAAAAACTTTTTTTGCAATATATGGGAGTTTTTGCGAAAATGACGCGTTTCGATTGGGCGCAATTTCAATTTGCGCAATTTGAACTGTAATCATTTCAATTTTTTTTTACAAACAGTATATATCAAACTGTCTAGTGGGTACACAATGAAACAAAGAGTCAGAAAGTGTAAGAAACCAAAAGAAACAGATCCAGCCAGAAGAGTCTTGATGGAACTCATTATGAGTCTCTCGTAAACAAACAACACAAAGCAATAGCGAAGCAACTATTTCTCCCTCATCTCCTTTGCTTTAATCTGCTTTGTCCGTCAGTTACAGAAACAACAACTGTCTTTAATATCCCACAGTATTCCTCAATTATTTCCCACAATCCCTCATGCGTAACTCCCTCCCATGTCTTCCTGTCTGCAGTATCAGGGCATCTCTGATATAGATATGGTCCATCAAACGCTGCCCTGTGCAAATATATCATCCTACACCATGTGTATTTTGTACTACAGATATGTATGATTCCTCAATCATGTGGCTACAAGTAAGTTTTAAAAAAAACCTGAAAACATGATATGGCTTAGCACGGTTACGAGATCGCAAAGGATTGTGATTTAATTAAAAAAATATAGCCAACTGTATGCACTGGGTGTTTCATGCGCTGAGTGTTCTTTTACACACGAACAGCTGAGCGCAGTTAGATAATAAAATAAAAATTTAAATATCTGTAGTGCTTAGCATAAGTGAACACACCTATGCTAAAGTTGACTAAAAAGAGGAATAAAAAAATAATCTTTTGGAAATTGATCTTAATGCCTTTATTAAAAAATGAGAAAAAATCCAACCTTTAAGGACACCAATTTACTTTGTGAATGAATAATGTATTGTAAATAAATAAATGTTCTTCCTTAAAATACAGGGTGCATAAGTCAGGAAACCCCTATGTTAAATTCCCATAGAGGCAGGCAGATTTTAATTTTTAAAGGCCAGTTGTTTCATGGATCCAGGATACTATGCATCCTGATAAAGTTCCCTTGGCTTTTGGAATAAAATAGCCCCACATCATCACATACCCTTCACCATACCTAAAGATTGGCATGGGGTACTTTCCATACGATCATCTCTCAATGCAAATCAAACCAGCTACTAGGCTAACTGAAAAAAAAGTTTAAAAAAAAGTCCACCTTCAAGATATTCCAGTCACTAGATACGACTCAGGTAACTCACCTGAGCCATTTCTAGAGAGCAGAATATCTTTTTTGACTTTACTAATAGCCAATTTGACTTTACAAATAAGCCATGCAACCCCCTATCATCAACTCCTAACCATTCCTGATGGCAGAAATGAACAGGAAGTTCCCTCGACACAGTTAACAAGTAAACGGCTGCAAGTATGTTCAATTGGCCAATTGATCAGATCGACGTCTGCGCATTTGCAAACTGGTGAGCAACAGGAGAAATAAAAACACACAGACTACAGCAGAGACCTTCATGTTTGAAGTTACTACCGACACCAGCGTTCCAGTCTGTAAGAGTCAGCAGCACTTCCCAAAATACACTATGAACTCACCCTTATCTGAGACAGTGTGAGCATGACTGTACTGTAGTTCTAGAGTTATAATATATCTGCTCATACGGCCGTCCCACGTCATGTCTGAGTTATTATGGTCAGAGCATTAGTGGGCCAATAGGTAAACGGGAAGATCAAACTCAGAAGCTCAATCAATGGGGCTTTTTGACTCCTGGCCGAGACATTGATTTATCCCACTAGACCACCTTGAGAATGTTTGTGTATGGGTTTGTCAGCAAGAGTCAGACAGAGCAACAAAGAACAGAGGAGAAAGTCTGAATCCATGAATGTCTTTGACACTGAGAATGGAGAAGATCATAAAGTCAACTTTAAATCCATGGAAATGTAATGTAATTAATGTAGCAATGAGCTTTGGCATCTGTAATAATCTTCTCATGCTAGTCTACATTATACGACACACAAACAGCACAAATTGAAAGAACAAATCAATTGCACATCCCCAGTCCCTTTCTTGGTTAAGGTGCGGAAACATTAGAGATAATTCTGCAAAATTTAGCAGGCAAAAAAATCCATTATCAATAGTGTAGTGATGCATGAGGCACAGATCACACCGAAGTCAAACCAAGACGATTTTTTTTGTTCAAACAGCAAATTTGCATAACCAACTTGAACCCCATCCAAAACCTGTGTGAGGAAATCCCTCAGCCGAAAATACACTGATTCCTATTGAACTGACTCGATTTCAACCGTGAAAAATCACTGAGCAACACAGTAACTGTGACCGTACCTTTAGACTGATTTGGCTAAATAGGTTTCATGGACTCAATAGGCTTTATATGAAAGTGTAGTCCACTCTGCATTCATCTAAAAATCAACATTGAAACGATATCTTTCTATACATTTTTAAGGGGACAAAAATCTATTGCAAGTTAGACATAATCTTAGACATTATGAAATCCTCAACAGACCGTATTTCCATCTCTCATATTCTATGGTATCATATCAAATTCATGGTAAAGTGTGTAGTTTCTGTGCAAATAGTGACAATATTGCAAAATTTAAGAGTTAAGAGTTTCCAAACAGATTTTCCATGCATTTCAACCTTCACTTCCATTATGACAGACCTCAAACAAACAGATCAATATTTCAATAGCATTCTTGGAGTTGTTCCTGCACATTAAACAAAGCACTTTAAGATAAAAAACAATAACAAGCATCACCTTTAAAAGTGGCATCATCGCTAGCAAAAGCTAGGAAACTGCACATTTGGCAGGATTCCCAATGGTTAGCTGACTCATGTCTCACTATTTTCTTTTTTGTCTTATATACTGCCTGTAGTCGAGGACAGCAGAAATACAAGCTGAAGGTCTTTAGCTATGAGGCGTAAAGCTATTAAAGTGTGCTGCTAGCTGTTCTGTGTAGAGATGCAAAGACTCTGCTGCTTGCATGGAATAAAGTTTGTTCTTTCTCCAAACAGTATGACAAAGAAGACTTCTAAAATTAAGAATCAGATGCGAAAAAAAAAAAAAAAAAAATTGTACAGGAGGCCAATCAGGTCATATATTGCGGCTAATATTGTGAGCATAGACAAGGCTAAATGGTTTAACACAGTGAAAAGTTAACCCTACCACTAGTGGCAGTAGAAATTACACTTTTCAAACTATCCATCAACAAATCACTTGTTAAAAATATGCAGTTTGACCTATCCTCATCCTCTCTCTCGGTCGCTTTTGGACAGAAACTTCTTTTCACTCCATCACACACCAAAATAGCCTGCAGATTTTGACTGCACAGCAATTTTCATCCTCAGCTCCCTCGTGAGGGTGTGCCACTGTCAAATATCTTCATAAACACCCATAAGCATGTACAAACACATACACGCAAAACACGCACATAAATTCCATGTCCAAAAGCAGTGGTTTTAACACAACTCCCTCCCTCTGTTCTGAACCAGACCTCAATCCATTTTAAGAGAAGACAAGGAGAGAGAAAAAAAACAGGGAAGAAAGAAAAAAAAAAAAAAAAAGAGAAGAGCAGCACTGTTATGACTTCCAGCTGTGGGAACGACTGGCCCTGCGAGCAGGAAGTCACAAGGAAATGCCTTCGTCACATCCCGGTACTGCAATCCCAGTGGTCTTCAAAAGAAGGGGAATTCTCTCGCTCTCTGCGTTCTGTTTTATTTGTTTCACCTTTATGGATGCATGCGTGTTTTAGGCACTGTTTTCATTTAATGGCTTACCTCATATCTTCCAATAAATCACATTCTGTCTGGTGTTTAAGGTGCAGGCGGCCGAGCTGTTCCGTATGCGTGTTCTTCAATTCCTGTGTCACTTTTACCTGAAGAGCAGACGACATCATTAGAGGCGAGGACGAGGATGGCACATGCCAGTTGCACAGGCACACACACACACACACACACACACACACACAGTCCCACATGAGCTCATTATTGTGTTTCCAGCTCCAGTCAGCTGTATGAACCACAACGGCAAATTCACAACCTTGCCAAACAGCAAGAGAACAAGTCCTGCAATGAAACTCGAACATTTTTATGGTTGATTCTTTATAAAAAACCTATAATGTCACTTGCTGTCACAAGAGAGTAATTAAAGCTGAAGCGTGTCATTTTTGGGATGTTAAAATGTTTTCTCCTGTCCCAGTTTGATATGCTGCAACTCAAAACATGGCGTGAGTTTGTGGGCAGGACAATCTGACCAGTCTGGAAACCTGTTTGAAAATAATAATTATTTCAAATGCATGAACATAACGTACACATTAAAAGTACACATTATTACATCAACTGAAACACAATTTTTAATTGAATAAAAACTGTACCAAAATTAAAAACCGATATTTGCATTTTTTCCACAGACATGGATATATTGGAAGAAATGTATCACCATAAGTTTCAAATGCTTCCAAGGCTTTGAACTGTCTGAAATGTTTCCAAGTTATGTAATCTGGATAAGATTAAAATGATTATAACAAAACAGTAAAGATGAATTATGTATTTTTATTATGGGGAAAATGTGCTAGTTAGCATGACAGGAATGGTTTCCTGGCATGACACATTCAAAGATTCCATATTGAATGATATTTGAAGACTTTTACATCTGAAACTATTACACAAAAAGATTATATAAAATCTGCTTCAGTACAGAATCAAAAACAGAGAAGTAGAAGTAATCAGCAAAACCACACATTTAGAACAGTATACCATGGTACTGAATAAGTACCACATTCACATACCATAGTATTTGGTCCAAAAATTCATTGACTGGAAATAACTTTTTGGCACATTTTTTTTTTTTTACATTCTTAATAACAAAGGTTTTAAAAGGGACAGTTTCACAGCGATGCCATAAAATAAAAAATGTTGGTTCCATTTTAGTAAACCGTTCTTAAAAGAATATTTTTTTCCTAGTCTGAAGAACCTTTTTTCCACTATAAAGAACATTTTGTAGAACAATGGAAAGGTTCCGTCGATGTTAAAGGTTTTTCATGGAACCATAGATGACAATTAAGAACCTTTATTTTTTACTACAAGAGTGTAGTGTTACACCAGTTACAGGAAAGAGATTTAAAGGAATTTGCAAACATAAAAGCTTTGAGGTCAACAGTAAAAGATGCAGGTGGTAGTTTTGTTTAAGACTTTTAACTGCTCACATTTGGAACTGAAAGTTGTGGATGAAATGATATAGAACACTTCAACATTGATTAAACCTATAAATAGCTTTGTGCTGGTATGACTAGGCTGACAAAACAATCCTAAACCGATCATAACACTTTTTTTTTTAAGTTACGCTTCAAAAAGTTCATAAAGAGATCATAAAACTAACCCATATGAATTAAGCGGTTTAGTCCAAAATTTTCTGAAGAGACACGATCGCTTTATATGATGGACAGATTAAATTTAGTCTGTTATTCACATAAACACTCATCATTTGTTTCAAAGACTAACAAAAGTCTTAAGGGTTTGGAACGACAGGAGGGTGAGTAAATAATGACAGAATTTTCATTTTTAGGTGAACTATCCCTTTAAGAACTGTCCATGGAACACCCTACAAATGGTCATGGTCCTGGGTTTAATCAGGTTGTGTTCAAATAAAACACATAAAGGTTACCTGAGGTTCACAACCCAAATGCGACTACACAGCCGAGAAAAACCCAACGGGACCAGACCAATGAGCCCGGACAGGTTGACTAATATCTAGGGAGAAACTGTTAATTACTACAGAAGTTCTTCACTTGGCAGGTGAGGAGATAATTGGTTCTGTAACAACTCCCTAAAGGTTAAAGCCAAAGAGGATGGAAAATAACACAGCTCGCCTCGGTATCCAACCCTGGCAGCATCAGCAGGACACAATGTTGCAGGCTGCACCATAACACACAGTATGACAGCCGGCTGCATGGCTCTCATCCACACTTTGAGCTGTACAGGTGAAGGATGATTACTCCGAGATGGAGGAAACACTAACAGCAGCATTTGCGTCAGAGAAAAGCAACAGCATATTTTACAGGCATTTATTACAGTGGAGAAGATATTCAGTTATTTATGGAAATATCCACACTGATGTCAGACACAGATCAGAGTGTCTTTAAAAATAGATGTTTGCTTTAAAATAGATATTAGGTAACATATTTACTGTCTGTTAAGAAAATGCACCTTTTAATCATTCTGAAGCACACACATTTATACAAATCATACGGTATCCTGTCTCCTGCATCTGTAGAAAGAGCTAAACGTAATTTATCGAGCATTTAAATTAAAGCAAACATTATTAGCGTTACAACGACCAAAGCAAACGATTATCATACACATCTTTGTATTATGTTTTCATTTTAAAACAGAATTTTGCGAAAATAACTGGGTTATTTGTGGTGTAAACCTGTGCTACATGCTATCTGCCTTTCTCCTCTTCACAAGACAAAGCAAAGCAACTGCAAAAAGTCAAACGTCACCTTTAAGGATTTTACGCTATGATGTAATTCCTTGATGATTAAAATACACGAATGTGTGTGGAATGATAGAAATACGATGTTTTTTTGCGAGGGAATTTCACATTCCTCCATACAGCCTGTGGGACATGAGTTTGAAATCCAACACCGCTGCTGCTGTCACCTCTGAGAGAGACAGAAAAACATCTTTCTATTGGACATATGTTTTTAAACTCATATTTCCACGATGTGAATGACATTTAGACACATTTAAGCGAGATGTGTAACCAAATGTCAGACTTTAGGGTTAGAGTACTGATCACTGATCCGTCTATTTAACAAAAGCATGGTGACTCCAATCCGAGTAAAAACACACAAAAAAACGAATCTCGTGGCTGCATGGTTTAACCGTTATCTGAGATCAAATCAGCCCCTAAATCACTCGTCTATCATCTCTGCTAAAGATATCTTCTGGATTTCAGGATTATTTACCATCGCTGCTGCTTCAAAAACAACAATAAAAACAATACTGGTCGAGAAAACTCTTGTTACATCGTTTCCGTTACAAATAAAAACAGATAACGTTACATTGTTTCAAAACAAACAGCGGCTGGAAAGAAAGTTGCAACTTCGGGATAATGTAACAATGTTGCAAATCACATTAAAAAAAACATACACACACATTGTTCTAACGCTGGTTTCTTACCTTTCTTGGCGGAGGCTGCATGTTTGAACATTGGCACAAATGAAGTAAAATCCAACAGAAATGATACCCCAGAGCGATCGAGGTTGATTATTAAGAAAAGGGGATCAGACTGGGATTCAGATCTGAATTCAGACGGCCATGATGAAGCAGGTCCAGTCGGGCAGACACTGAACAAACACTGCGGATCAGGGGAGAAAGTAATGAAAGAGAGAATCTGCCTCCACAGAGCAGGCTCGAACCGTAAAACCAGCCCAACAGCGCCCCGGACCGGACACACCGAACCCCGCTATACGAACCATACTACGGTGAAGGCTTAGCTCATGAATATTAATTACGTAACGGGACGTTCGCTCACTGGGCGTAAATTATTGGCCGTCGTTAGTACGTGAGCAACAGTCAGCTGGTTATTTAAATAATAACTGAGTTTTTTGATTGGACAGTCCAAGAATGCGCCAACGTCGAAAAGAGTTCATTAATATTCATGACCTAGGTCTTGGCCATAGTAAAGCTAGTAAAATTCGCAATTCGAAAGATTCTTTATCCTCAGGATGAAAACATAACACAGTTTGAATTACTTCTGGCAGACTTGCAAAAATATTAGACTGTAAAATAGATGTATACATAGATAAAATAAATACTGACGAACAGTTCTGGAAACTCTAACACCACTGTAGGACAACAATAAAGAATAATAACTATTGGCGACATAGATCCTATACAATCAAAAGCATTGGATGTTACACAATCATGCATAATAATCATGTCTAAGAAACTCATTTATGGCTGAACCTCCCTCCCATCATCCTCTACTCGGGTAATTTTGACCTAAAATGAATAATAATAATAAAAAAATTAAACTGAGTGTTCATCGGAGTGGTCCAAGACCTTAGGACTTTTGTCGCACTTGAAACTTGGAATATACACACAAAAAATGTTTTGACTGGATTAGAGTTTATGTGGTTGAAATTAAAAAAAAAAAAAATGGCGAAAATGGTGAAATTATAACAGTATTTTTGAAGCTGTACAGCATTTTTATAATTCTGAATTAAAATCAGCATTTTCAAATAAATATTCTTTAAGGTTTTACATTTCCCCCTGCTCTAGGCCTACACCTTACTAACTTGAATTATTACAATATCTGACACTTCAGTATATATAGGAAACCTAAATAAAAGAAAAAAAACCTCAAAATTAAAACTAAACATGCTAAACTTTACCAAATTTTTTTATATATATCTAAACAGTAACCTGAATGTATACTGAAGAAATAATTGAAACTGACTTTAGGACCCAGGGGGATCATTTGCTCTATAAAGATTATATGGCCATCTAGTGGCAAGAGTCATGAAATCTCATGTAATGTACTGTATATTTTTCAAAGACACCCAATGTAAGATATTTTGAGCTGAATTAAAAGGTTTATGCACAAAATTTATTGATAACATATAGTAATTTAAAAGTATATAAAATAAATAATAACAAAAAATAATCTCTAAAAAATTGCAAATTGTATTAAATTAAAATATATATATATTAATAATATGTAATGATACAAGCTTTCTGGACAAAATAAAAAGTATAATTTTAGGGCTTCAGGTAATTTTGACCCACGAGGGAAGGATTTGTTTCAATATACAAGGAGAAGATGAGGTTTAGACATACAGTGAGTTTATTATTTTTCCACAATGTAAATCTCTCTGAATATGCCATGACAAGCTGTCACAATGGAAGAAATTAAAGGGGTCCTATAATGCCCTTTTCACAAGATGTAAAATAAGTCTCTGATGTCCACAGAGTGTATATGTGAAGTTTTAGCTCAAATAGCATGTTAAAATTGTCACTTTTTGATGGTGAGCAGAAACGCTGTTTTTGTGTGTGTCCCTTTAAATGCAAATGAGCTCCTGCTCCCGGCACAGAGGGTGGAGCTTCAAGAGCTCTTGTGTTAGCTTAGTGTGTTAGCAGCTCCGATTTTCACTACACGTCATCAATCTGGTACTCTGCCATATTGGAGGGACTGAACGTAAACAATGCCTCTGAACTGAACGGACTTGCATATTTGGCTGATTATTGCTGCTGAAAATTGGTCGTGTTTTGGTCTGTACAAATCGGTCACACTGGGAAAAAAAACATTTCGAGTTCTATAGACTGCCAAAAGTTAAAGAGAAGAGTGCAAAAAACAGATGAAAAGAAGGCGTTTGTGGTTGAGAGAGGCACAGCATTAGCCACATGTGTAAATGAAGCGTTGACTATGGCTAAAATGTTGACGTAAAGTAGTTAACTATGGCTACATTCACACTGTCAGTCCAAATCCGATTATCTTTGTATCTGATTGGAATCTGATCTAAAATCATGTCCACACTGTGTATCGCAACTTTTCAGGTCCGATTTGTGTATTCATGCAGCTCTTTGGCAATATAGCAATGATGTTTCGTTAATGGAGGGGTTTGCATTTGCAATAGAGATGTTGTCTTATTTAAATTTTACAACATGGAAATGTGTAGCCGCCGTGCTGGACTACTGCGTCTTGAGCTGCAGAACTGTAGGAGGCTGGTATGCACAGCTTTTTTTCCGCGCTCTTATCTGCACCGGCTTCAAAATATGTTTCAAAAATAATAATTTTCTGCTTGTCCGGCACTTTGCAACAACACAGCCTTGTTTCGGCAGCGACTTTCAGCATGTTCCCTATAACAACGTCTGACGTTTATATTTTATGTGGCGTGAGAAAATCTCACACCACGCGAAATCTGATAAGAGCGTTCAGACTGAAGCGGATTTCCTGATATGTGATTTGAATAGGATTTCAAACCACATATGGGTTTAGATTCAAACGGATTTCATGTGCTTTTTTTGGACCGACAATCTGAACGTAGCCTACAGTATGTCGGGATAAGAAATATTAGGAAGAATAGCGGTAAGGACTAGAGAGGCTAGCTCGTTCGGATCTTTACCACATAGTAACTTTAGTTCGTCAAAATTACCCGCTCTTTCCTGCTTACTAAGTCCTTCTCTATATGATTTTGCAGCTTCAATGTGTTTTTCCGTAGTTTAGACATCATAAATTAGTGTAACAATGTGTTCAGTAGTACATAAATCCATGCTGTTGTTTACATCAGAGTATCTCAAATATCCGGGTAACTGACCAAATTGGGACGTAGGTGCAAACCCTCTATTACCTCAAGCAGACTCGCACTGGAAATATCGAAAAGGTTTAGCCTTTTATGTTCAAACCGCAGTTGGACAAAGATGGAGAGATTCAAGAAGAAGTTACAACTTGTAGATTACAACAGGATATTTCTGAATGGTTAGTTGATTTATCTATCTTACGTGGAGTTAATCTTCTAGTCACTGATTAGCATATTTTGTCATGATAATCTATAAATCGGGTTCCTGGGGGCGGAGTTTATGTAAATTTAATCCCTACCCCGTGAAGAAGTTCGTGTAGTCCCTACTAGCGACTAAAGCGATTTCTGTAAAAGAAAATATCTCCCTTTGCTTTGAACTTTGAGCGTTGTAACTTTGCAGATGTTGTTTATGCTCAAAAACACTACTGATTAAACAAACACTAACTAAAGTTAAAAAAAGTGAAATCATAATCAACCACCCCTTGAAGGACAAGCCTTCAAAGAGCAGCCAAAACTACTTTATCCTTATTAAGACCATTTTCTATGTATTAGAGTAATTGTAAAGTGAGGAAAATGAATTGATGCAGTGATCAAAACTGCTCACTTTGGACATTTATCAACCAAATTTTCCTTCACTATTCACTCTATTCATGTCTATTAAAAATTTGCATTTAAAAAAGAAAAGCAATTAATATGTGATCCAAATGTATGTTTTTCCTACAAAACTGATTGCATCAGAAAGCAAAGAAAGTTTTTTAAGATCATAGAAAACATAAATTCAGTCAGGTGTGCCTAAACATTTGTTGTACGTGCTGAGACTGACCAAATAAAGTTTAGCTCAGGTTCATAACTCTTCTGACTTAGGGTAATAATTAATTCAATTTTGTGAGGCAAGTAAGACAGCAATCGAACACCTTGCCGTTTGTTCTTTCTTTTGAGTCACAGAAGTAAAGCTGACAGACCTCATGCAAATCAAATTAATCTTGTTTTATCCTTGCATTGGAACTGTGAAGGTCTCATAGATGAATTCAACCTGAGAGGAACAAAGGAACAGGTTAGTGCAAATTTGGCTGTATTTGTGGTTTTGCATTCCTTTAATTGATTCAGGAGCTAAGGTTTTGTAAGTGGGAAGAATATTTTGTTGTATTTGCACTGTAAACTGGTTATTCGGGAACACTAACAATATGCCTCATGTGGTAACCTAAACAAAATGTTTTTTTCTAAGCTATATTTATTAGATTAGATAACGTCTATTGGAGGAACATAATATTAAAAAGTGTCGCATAAAATAACTATCAAGAGTATAAAAACGAAGAATCCCCTTTTCCAGTTTCTTTCAGGATGTGTGAAATTCTCTTCACTGTACTGTAGGCCAATACGTTAATTATTGATAATTAGCATACGCCTTTCTCCTTTGCCAAACTCCGCAGGGTTCTTGCCAAGGACACTCTTCTGAAGCAAGTCATAATGCAAACATGGCAGGTTTTAAGTTTTTAGAGCAGATAAATCCAATAATAAATTGATTAGATAAATAGCTCACCTCAAAATTTGTCCTCATTTACTCACCTTAATTTAATTCCAAAACTGAACAATTTTCTTTCTTCTGCAAAACAGAAAAGAAGTAGATGTTAGGCAGAATGTTCATGTTGCTCTTTTGCAAGAACCAATATTAGGCAGAAAATGCATTTTCAGGAGATTTGAAATGCATATACTGCGTGTATATATATATATATATGTGTGTGTGTGTGTGTGTTATTTGAAATTTATTTGAAATAGATTATTTAAACAGAGTCCTGATAAACAGGTGTGTTCCCACTTCCCAGTATTTACTTTTATAAACCTCAGCTACAGTAACTCCTCAATTCAGTCATGTTACAGAACATGAGTCTCTCTGAATGATTGACATTGGCTGATGCAGCGGCCTATAAGAGCAGCCTGAGGCATGTAAACACACCCACCATGGAGAAATGCAGTATAAACAGGCAAGGTAAAACAGGTCCATGTATGTATGCAAACCGAAAGAAGACACAACTGTTGGTTGCTGAATGAACCAATGCAAGTATCTATGTGAGTTACTTTAAAAACAAAAAAATCTTTACATTTTACATGTCTTTGATGTACTAAATGAAGAGTATGTTCTTTGACATCAGTATATAATGCAATACTATTTAGTTTTTATTGAGCTTGCACTGTGAAAAGATGTTAAAACAATTTTCAAAATCAATCCTAAGGAGGAGCAACTAAATTAAATGCTAAATTATGCAACTGTAAAACTGTCAAGATGTCTTATTGCTATGTTCCAATATTTTGAGTCATATCAGTTGATGCTGATACAATCTACAACAAATACTGGAGGAAGTTCTGAGTAAATTCTTAGCGAGTTCTGAGCTACTTTCTGACTTAATTCAGATCACTGATCGATATGTGTTGTATAAGGGGTGTGTTATTAACAGAATAATCATTTAGTGCTACTTTAAAAGCTTGTTTTCTGCCCTGGGCTTTGAAAAACAGCATGGACATACTTAGAAACACCCGGTGAACAACATAACATTAGGTGAAAAACTTGTATGCTGATGTATGCAAATTAATGCATGTTGATCTTTAACAAAATACCTGTGATGAAAATGTTGAAAAGTTATGAACAACCTTAATGTGATGCATATTTGTCTGTCATATATAAATGAAATGGGTAAGATTTCTGTAATAGCACTAATAAACAAAGTGTGCACAATAACCAGGATTATATAATTATCATAAATTAATTCAATTTGTTTCAATCTCATACATTTTAACTTGAATATTGCTTGTTCTACAGCTTCATACTTTTTAACTGAATATATTTAATTGTTTTAACATTAAACAGATTTTTGTTGCTTTTAAGCAATTTGAATTAATTGCCTCTGACCATTGTTTGTGTATATATATATATATATATATATATATATATATATATATATATATATACACACACACACATACACAATGGTCATATGCAATTAATTCAAATATATATAATGGTCAGTTTTTAATTTTTAATATTTGGTCCATCGTCTTGAAACTCATATCTCATTGCTTAGATATGATTGATTTCATTGTCTTTTTCTCTGACAGATCTAAATCAGAATGGAAACATTTAACAACTCTGGCACAACCAATGGCACCAATCAGTATCACTGTGATTATAAAGAGAGTTTTAAGTACATTCTTCTCCCGGTGAGTTACAGTCTGGTGTTTGTGGTCGGCCTGGGCTTGAATATCACCGCCATGTACGTCATCTTGTTTCGAACCAAACACTGGAAGCCAAGCACCATCTACATGATCAACCTCAACGTCTGTGACACTCTTTACACCCTCACCCTTCCGTTTCTGATCTACTATTATGCTGATGAGAATGACTGGCCGTTTGGCGAGCCGATGTGTAAGCTGATTCGCTTTCTCTTCTACACGAACCTCTACGGAAGCATCCTCTTCCTCAGCTGCATCAGCCTGCACCGATTTTTCGGCGTTTGCCATCCGGTTCGCTCTTTGTCCTGGAATAATGGCCGTCAGGCTCGTTTGGTTTCTATGGGAATATGGGCGACAATGCTAATTTTCCAGGCCCCGATCCTTTATTTCTCCAGAATGAAAGATAATGGTGGCATACGGGTTTGCTACGACACCACCAGCAAGGAGCTCTTCAATGACTTTCTGGTCTACAGCTCAGTGGTGATGTTTCTGCTCTTTGTTCTACCATTTGGGGTGGTGCTGGTCTGCAACGGGCTGATGGTGAGGAAACTTCAGGAACCCAGTGTTGGCGAAGGACCAATGTCACAACGCTCCAAGCAGAAGTCGGTGAAGATGATCATTATTGTGCTTCTGGCTTTCATGTTGTGCTTCCTACCTTTTCATGTGAACCGCAGTATATACTACACCTTCCGCTACCTGGACAAACAGGTGAGCTGCTCGATGCTGGAGTACGCCAGCATGGCCTACAAGATCACGCGACCTCTAGCCAGTGCTAACAGCTGCATCGACCCCATCCTCTACTTCATGGCAGGACAAGGCTTCAAAAGAAGCATCAAGAACAAGAAAGCTAAAGCAAGATCTGAAAAAATTAAATCACCATCAACCACTTTATAATATGCTTGGGCATGAATAAAAAAATCTTAGGCTACTTACAAAGGTTTTTGGGGCAGCCATGACAGGGCCTCACTCAGGGAAGCGAACCTTATAATGAATGACAGTCATCAATGTTGATGTAAATAAAGAGTCCATTTTGTAGTCTCTGAAATAAAAAATTAATTAAAAAAGAGCAGTCACTGTGTCCGAAATTGCCCTGCATACCCTTAGGGCACTATTTGAGGGGACAGCAATGTGTAGTGGTGTCCGAAACCATAGTGGATGTTATTAAGTTCATCATTCAATCCCACAATGCACCGAAATAATGAGAGTACAATTGATGTACTCTCGACGGCTAGAGAATACCCATAATGCACTGTGAGAGTCGCGGGCTGAATTAATTCCCACGGTCCAGTCCCAATTCGCATACCATCCATCCTAAATAGTATTCGAAAAAAGAATTAGTACGTCCCAAATCATTAAAAAAATACAGACATGGATGAGACGCGAGTCCTGCGGTTATGTAAAGAGGTTTAGATAAAGGGGTTTGAGTGATTAATTATCAGAATCAAACCTGACGAAAATGTATTTATTCAACGTTGTCTATATATTGTATCTGCAGCAGCATTGTGAACTTTTGTAAAGATATGTTTAGCCATTACCTTTTAAATGCATCATTATATTCAAATTGCAAACACATGAGCAGAGTCTCTACATGAAAGACCCAAGACTGGCAGATGAACGTGCGACTACATTTCTCTCCGAAACGGTAGGAAATCAAATTAGATTGAATAGAGGATTTTAACTGTGATACGCAAAAGATTTGTCAGTTAAAGATGACGTGATAGTATGTCCCAAAGCTTGCCTACTCATTTGCAACACACTCAAACGTATGTACTTTTTCTTCACAAAAAAGAGTACATACTTTTAGGTCGTAGTATAAGTGGGCGAATTGGGATTGGGCCCACGTCTCACCAGAAGATGGCACGGCAGCTGAGCTGAATCAAGCATCCTTCCATTTTTCAAACCGCGCTGGTCCAGTATAATATCATACAGGTACATTCCTTTTTAACTGATTATTCAATTGTTTAATTACGGTTTACACGTGCTACTTTCCATGTAGCAGAGTTCAGGATAAATATTTTAATTACTACCGGAGCGGCCAGTTAATTTGCTACGTTTCAATTTATTAAACAGCAAGCACAAACAATGCAAAAGAGATAGCCCTTCCTGTGCACTCAGTGTCCTAATTCACTCCCTCGTTTTCATTCACTCCTTTAAGTGGACTTACTACTTAAGTGGACTTACGCGCGCGCGATCTGTGTTTGTGTTTGGAGCTCCGTCGAATTGATTCATTAATCCCTGATTTTCTTCTTTACCACTCATTTATAAACAAGCACTTTCTATTTTTATATCATGTGAACTTATCCTCGACACTATTCCTTATAAAAAACAATCGGATTGCTTTGATATCGCTACTTAGATCCAACTTTCCGAATCTCGGCTACTAGCCTTTAGCATTTCAAGCGTGGCCTCGCGCCTATCGACCCTCTCATTTTACACCCGTTTGACTGAAAGGATACGGGTTATATCCATCATTTCAGTCCTAAATTAGTAGTGATATTGGTAGTATCACTACTAATTTACTGTTCATCTGTTATAATGGCGAACATATCGGATGTGTGTCTAACGTTACCTCTGAGTGCAGGTGAGGACACATTCGAGCTGGTTTCGGTACGATTGGAGCTGGATTCGGTGGAGAAACAGATCCGTGTTCTGCTGGTGAAGCAAGCCGAGCTGCGAGATCGGCGATCAACGCTTGAAACATCACGCGCCGATGCTCACAAGTCAGTGGTTAGTAACTTTTTGACTCAGACTTCGTCTACTCCGTGCGTTTCTCTGCCCAGGAGGACGCGATCATCTCTTCCTTCATTCACTCCGGCACCGAGGCAACATCATGGACCCTGGATGATCCCACAGCGGAAGACACGAGCCAGGACCAGACCAAGGACTTCCCCTCCCCTCCCGGTCTTCGAGATCTCCACCCGGAACCGCTTCTCCCCTCTTCGCGAGCCGGAACGTGACGCCGCCGTGATCATCGGCACTTCCATGGTCCGTCATGTCCGTGCTACCTCAGGTTAGCGTAAGGTGCGCACTCACTGCTTTCCTGGTGCTCGTGTTCTTGATGTCGCTGCACAGATTCCCGAGATCCTGAACGGTGACGAGCGCATCGGAGCTGTGGTCCTACACGCGGGGACGAACGACATCAGGCTGCGGCAGACGGAGGTTCTGAAGAAGGACTACAGAAGCCTGATCGAGACGGTTCGCAGCACATCGCCTGAAGCGATCATCGTGTCTGGACCGCTTCCCACGTACCGACTAGGACAAGAAAGGTTCAGTAGATTATTTGCTCTAAATGAATGGTTAATGTCATGGTGTAATGAACAGAAACTGCTCTTTGTAAATAATTGGAATCTGTTCTGGGAGCGACCTAGGCTCTACCGTGCTGATGGCCTGCACCCCAGCAGAATCGGAGCGGCGGTTCTGTCAGACAACATCTCCAAGACGTTACACACCATATGACTAGTAAGTCAAAGTCCAAATCACAGTCTTTGCTGTCCCAACTTAATTGATATAAGTAGTGTAGAACATTATATAGAAACTGTGTGTATTCCTCGCTTAGTGAGGCCAAACAATAAATCTAGTGTAGGATCTAGCAAAAATCTTATTGTAATTAAACCAGAAAATCTAAATATCAGTGAACAAAAACAATTTCTAAAGCTAGGTCTTCTAAACATTAGATCGCTCACACCTAAGGCGGTTATTGTAAATGAAATGGTCACAGATAATAGTTTCGATGTACTTTGCCTTACTGAAACCTGGCTTAAACCAAATGATTATTTCGGTCTAAATGAGTCTACTCCACCAGGATACTGTTATAAGCATGAGCCCCGTCTGATCGGTCGTGGCGGCGGTGTTGCAACAATCTATAGAGATATTCTTAATGTTACTCAGAAAACAGGTCACAGGTTTAATTTGTTTGAAGTACTTGTGCTAAATGTTACGCTCTTAGATGCAAGAAACAAATCCATATTATCTCTAGCCTTGGCTACCCTATATAGACCTCCAGGGCCCTATGCTGACTTCTTAAAAGAGTTTGCATACTTTCTCTCAGATCTATTGGTCAATGTCGATAAAGCAATAATTGTTGGAGACTTTAACATACACGTAGATAATACAAATGATGCGTTAGGGGCTGCGTTTACAGATTTATTAAACTCCTTTGGGGTCACGCAAAACGTCAGTGGTCCCACTCATCGTCTAAATCATACACTAGATTTAATTATATCATATGGAACCAATCCAACTGATATAAATATTATACCGCAAAGTGATGATCTCACTGATCATTACATGGTAACTTGTATAATACGTACTGCTGAAATTTGTCATGTTGCGCCACTTTATAGACCAGGCAGAACAATCCTTCCAACCACTATAGATAGATTCTCAAATAGCTTACCTGATCTATCTCAGCTGCGCAGTGCACCCAAACAAACAGATGAACTAGAGGAAATGACTAGCAGTTTGAGCACCATGTTCTCTAGTACACTAGATATTGTTGCACCAATTAGATTAAAAAAGGTTAGAGAGAAAACTAAAGCACCATGGTACAACAGTGCTATGCATGCAATCAAAAGAGAAACTCGTAACTTAGAGCGTAAATGGAAACAAACTAATTTAGAGGTCTTTAGAATCGCGTGGAAAGACAGTATGTCACGTTATAAAAAGGCTCTAAAAGCAGCCAGGGCTGAGCATCTCCGCAAACTAATAGAAAATAACCAAAATAATCCAAGGTTTTTATTCAACACCGTGGCTAGACTAACAAATAAACAAACATCACCAGAGCAAAATATTCCATTACAATATAGTAGTAATGATTTTATGAATTACTTCAATGAGAAAATAGAAAGCATCCGAAACACAATTGTAAATATACAATCCTCTATGATGTCTTATGATTCAGCCTCAATTATGGCCCCTCTAGAACAACTACACCGCTTTACAACTATAGGACAGGAAGAGCTAAATAAACTTATCATTGCATCTAAACCAACAACATGTTTATTAGATCCAATACCCACTAAACTACTGAAAGAAGTGTTACCTGTAGTCGAAGAGCCTCTTCTTAATATTATTAACTCGTCTTTATTTTTAGGTCATGTTCCAAAAATATTCAAGCTGGCAGTAATAAAACCTCTCATTAAGAAACCGCAATTAGATCCAAATAATTTTAGCAAATTACAGACCCATCTCAAATCTTCCATTTATGTCTAAAATACTAGAAAAAATTGTGTCCGCTCAATTGTGCTCTTTCTTACAAGAAAATGATATCTATGAAAAATTCCAGTTGGGATTCAGACCGCATCATAGCACAGAAACTGCGCTAGTTAAAATTACAAATGATTTACTTTTAGCTTCTGACCAAGGCTGTATCTCAATACTAGTTCTACTCGATCTTAGTGCTGCGTTCGATACTATCGATCATAAAATACTCTTGGATCGACTACAAAACTACACTGGTGTTCAGGGACAGGCATTAAGCTGGTTTAGATCGTACTTATCAGACCGTTACCATTTTGTCTGTTTAAATGGGGAAAAATCAAAGATAACGTCAGTAGACTATGGAGTGCCGCAAGGATCGGTGTTAGGCCCTCTGCTATTCTCAATATATATGCTGCCACTTGGTAATATTATAAGAAAACATGGAATTAATTTCCACTGTTATGCTGATGACACTCAATTATATATCTCATCACGACCAGATGAAAACACTAACTTATCTAAATTGACAGAGTGTCTAAATGATATAAAATGCTGGATGACGTGTAATTTCCTGCTATTAAATTCAGATAAAACGGAGGTACTACTTATTGGTCCAAAAAACTACCCACAAAATCCCTTACAATACAACTTTAATTTAGAAGGATGTCCTGTTACTTTATCCAATACAGTAAAAGACCTGGGTGTTATACTAGACCGCAACTTGACTTTCGAATATTTCATATATTACAAGAACAGCCTTTTTCCACCTTAGAAACATTGCTAAGCTACGCAACATGCTATCTGTTTCTGATGCAGAAAAGTTAGTTCATGCATTCATGACCTCGAGACTAGATTACTGTAATGCTTTATTAGCTGGCTGTCCTGCATCCTCAATCAACAAGCTACAGTTAGTGCAAAATGCAGCTGCTAGAGTTCTTACTAGATCAAGAAAATATGATCATATAACAACTATTTTATCATCTCTACACTGGTTACCTATTAAGTTACGTATCAATTACAAAGTATTCCTACTGACCTATAAAGCCCTAAATGGTTTAGCTCCTGTGTATTTAACAGACCTTCTATCGCCATACAATCCATCGCGTTCTTTAAGCTCACTAAATTCGAGGCTTCTGGTCATTCCTAGGATATCTAAGTCCACTAAAGGAGGGAGGGCGTTCTCGCATTTAGCTCCTAAACTCTGGAATAGCCTTCCTGATATTGTACGAGACTCAGACTCGCTGTCCCAGTTTAAAACTAGATTAAAGACGCATCTCTTTAACCAAGCATTCACTTAATGCTTAACCTTTGATACTACTGCTGAATCAGTTCGAATGCATTAACATTATGAACATCAGCTATGCTAATTATTTCCCATCTGCCTTTCTGCTGTTATCTCGGGACGCTAGTCCCGAGGTAAATAGCGTTCGTCAGCTCCAGTTTGTATCCAGCCTCTCACGGAGACTTCAGATGCCCCAACACCTGCGATGAGACGACTCGACGCCTGTGAAGAGACGACTCGACGCCTGTGAAGAGACGACTCGACGCCTGTGAAGAGACGACTCAAAGCCGGCGATATGTTATGCCATAAATTAATACTTGATTAACTAACTGTATTTTTCTATGTACATTTCCGAAATGCAATTTCTGTAAAGCTGCTTTGAGACAATGTGTATTGTGAAAAGCGCTATACAAATAAATTTGAATTGAATTGAATTGAACTAGAACTGAAAGAAAATAAATTAAAGCTAAAGTTAAACGAAAATTAAAATCAAAACTGAAAAGATAAAATAAAAGCAAATTCAAAAAACAAATAATAAAATGGTAGCATATATAGGCTATTAAAGGGTTAGAATAGTCCATGTGACTACAGTGGTTCAGCCTTAATGTTATGAAGCGACGAGAATACTTTTTGTGCGCAAAATCCCACAAAAATTATGACTTTATTCAACAATCTCTTCTCTTAAACGTCATTCTCCTCCAATGTTGACGTATTTTTTGCTACGTCAGAACACTGCCTCCATTACTTCCATTTTGGCCATTGAAAGTGGTCGTTGCATTGCTGTCTATAGAGGGGTCAGAAAGCTCTCGGATTTCATCAAAGATCTCCATTTGTGTTCCGAAGATGAACAAAGGTCTTACAGGTTTGGAACAACATGAGGGTGAGTAATTGATGACAGAAATTACATTTTTGGGTGAAATAACCCTTTAATAATACTAAAATAGCACTGAGTCCAGCTTTAATTCAAACAGCATGACAGCTATTGCTAAATCAGGGAAAACTTTAATATGTCAATAAAAAATGAATAGAAAAGGAGAGGTCGAACATGGGTTACATTTCATTTCTAAGATGTCTAATTCTTTAAAGTGTCTACAAATATGTGTAAACTATTTATGGGGCCACATATAGGCCTATGTGATTCTAATTTCAGTGAGATTAGAAAAAAATCTAAGAGACTGTTTGTCATCCATTTTGCTACAGTATACACTTTTATTATCAGCAAAGTAAATTAATTTGTGAATTGGGATTTGAGATGCAATCCAAGTTAAATGTACATTTTGAGAATTTTATTTATTATTTGAGCATTTGATTTATCATACTTTTTAGGAAAAACTTCCATATAAAGTCAATCATTAGGATATATAGGCAACTTAAAACTGAAGTTTGATGTCGTTTCTGTGCCACTAGCGTCACCGAACGGAACTGCATAAATAAACATAAATATTTTCAAAACAACTTTCCTAATACAGTAAACAGATAATCCCGCCCCCAACACAGGCTATTGGTCAGTGCATGTTGTTGTGTAGAGCAAGACGTCCACCCATCTAGGGGTCAGGAGGGGAGGTAACAAAGGAAAAAGCGTAAAAAAGTGAGGAAAAGAAAGTCGAGAGCACACTTAAATCCTCTGTCCCAGTGAAGATGAGACCAAATTATTTATATAAACAAAATTTTACTTACAAAAATAAGGCATTGCATACGGTAAAGGGGAGTAAAGGCTCAGGGGAGAGCAAGGCCTAAAATAACAAACAAAACATTTTTCTATTTGTCTTTTTTTCTCTCTCTTAGGTTAGTTAACTCCTCCCTAAATGAGTTAGTGGATCTGGAGATTGTAGTCCTGTAATTTGAGGGCACAGCGCAACAAACGCTGGTGGGTAGGACATGTTAGAGAGAAAAGCCAAAGGATTATGGTCTGTATTAGTTATTGGATTAACATCAGAATGGTCTATCTCTATGCATATTAAGATGGGATAGGAAAGTAGGCTTTAATTCTGAAAAAGTTATATACTTAAGCTTTGAAGATGATGTCCAAATCTGGTTATAGAATCCGGTTGTCACTCCCGTAAATAGGCCTATAATAGACTTGTTTTTAGAGAATATATCTCGAACTAAATGTTGTTATTTTTTAACATAATTGTAACTAGTTTTTTCTTGTTTTAAGCAAAAAAATCACTTATCAATAAATCAACTTTCATTGAAGAAACATAAATGTAAAATAAATGCCTGAAAATAAATGTAAATATCAAGAAAATGGCACATCATGTGATTTGAATGTTAACTTCCGTATGTTAATATGTTGCTTTAGGCACTTAATGGCATTCTCAAAGCTAACACAAATTTCACAATACGAATTACTTTTATCTTAAGTGACTGTGTATTGAAGGTTAGGCTTTGTTATCCTGTAAGCTGAACCCATGACTTTGTCATTGCTCTACAATTTCATATCTATGTCCAAGTTAAGCTAAATTAACCAACATATGAACTTCATCTACAGTGATTTTCCCTTTCAGGTACTGTCATACTGAACTTCATTCCTATGCGATACATTTCCATATTCTTAACATACTGTATGCCTTAATATATATAAAAGATTTAAATCATATTAGATACTTTTATCACAACTGAGCTAACATAAGGGTGAAGTGTAAATAATTTAAAGTGTAAATAAAAAGTGGATGTTGATATTTTTGTCATGTTCCTGGTCCAGTTGTAAAATAAAAGTTCTTACTTTATTTCTTTAATCAAAATGTTTCAAAGGAAACATGATTTGTTGGGAATAGTGTTTAAATTTCACAAACAAATGTCAAGCTGAAAAAGCATACACAGATTCATACTTCAAAAATCCTCTGTATACCACCCAGGCTCCTTTGGCATACTATTTTTAGTCTATTATAATTAAACAACTTTAATTAATCCAGAATCCAGATTGGAATTCAAGCTCAAAGATCTGACTGCATTCCAGAGAGAATCTTACCTGAATCCAGAACTGAAATCTCCACTCAACAAAGACTGAGTTCCAGAACTGAAATCTCCACTAAACAAAGACTGAGTTCCAGAACTGAATTCTGAAACTTCAAAGCTCAACAAAGAACAAACTTTTTTTTGACTGAGTTCCAGACGGAATCCTTTCTGTATAAACAACGATTTGGTGAGTTTCACTCAATTCAAAGAACCACTGAAGACCAGTACAAATCTCTGCGCCGTCAGAGAACAGTTATCAGACAGCTGCAGTGTTTGGCTGACAAAGTTACCCTTTAAAAGTTTATTTTAAAGATGAAAGTATAGCCTCTACGTTGCTAGAGAAGGTATCCTCTAAAGTTAGGGAAGGTTAACATTACGTGTTAATATTGGTGAACCTCTGTTCAAACAGGGATGTGTTTATCCTCTAAAAGTTAGGAAGGTGAAAGATCCTTTGCATTTTCCTTTTAGAGAAGATTAGCGTAACGTGCTAATATTTTGTGTGTTACCCTTTTCTCTGGGCAAGGAAGGTTAACTGTGTTATCGAGTGTAGCCTCTTTTGATCAGAGAAGATTTAGTGTTTTTGTTTGTTTTATCCTCTAAAAGTTAAGAAGGTGAAAGATCCTTTGCATTTTTCTTTTAGGGAAGATTAGCGTAACATGCTAATAGTTTGTGATGTGTTGGTAACAAGGAAGTTTAACAATAGTTGATTTGTGTTAACAAGCGTACCCTCTGTGATCAGAGAAGTTTAGTGTTTGTTTGTGTGGTAACAAAGAAATCCACAAAATGATTAAGAAAAGTGCTAGACTAATCTCCACAACTAAAAAAGGTGGTCTTGCTACTCCTTTGTGGTCAGATAGCGAATTTAAAACACTGTTAGGAGAACAGATGGATCTAATAGTCACTGAAAAAGTTAGACAAGAACTAACACAGAAATATGAGATTCATCCAGATAAGATTTGGTCTGTAGAAGAGTGTAAAAAGGTTCTAGGAGCAAGTGTTCGCAAGAACAATGTGGAAGCAATTATCTGTTGTCACAGAGAATTTGGTTTAGCAGTAGCTACACAACAGTCTCAGCGTAACTCAGAACTAGAAAAAGAGAACAAAGAGCTACGTGCTAGAATTTCTTCTTTGACTAAGAAATTGAACCGCAACAAACCTATAGAAAAAAATGATGTAGAAGAAGTTAGTCAGCCGGATAACATTTACCCTGACTTACGAGCGTTCTTTGAAACAGATGCGGCTCTCCGCCCAGTAACTGATGTGCCTGTAAATTCAGTAAATGTGTGTGGTGCTAGAAAGAGATCGCAGGGAATTGAGGGAACTGAAAGTGTTCCTCCCAACTCTTCTGTTGTCTAAATCCAAACTGTTGCAAAAGCACTTGGACCTAAAGACATAAAGCGACTGTCCCAGAGCCTACCTTCAGCACGTAAACAGTTTTCTGAATTTAGAAGAACATTAATCAGCAAAATGCGTCTATATGACATGTCGTTAACAGAGGTCACACAGTTAATGTCACAAATTTTAACTGAAACTCAATTCAACAGTTTTGAATCTGCCGTGACTTCTGAACTACAACATGCCAGTAGAAGTGATATGAGAGAAGGTGTTTTGAAAATCCTAAAGAATATCTTAGGGCCCAAAATAGATTGGTCTAGAATTACTAGCTGTGTACAAAAGAAAGATGAAAATGTGTGTGAATATACTGAGAGGTTTTGTCAGTCAGCTGTAACGTACAGTGGAATAGTGGATGACTCTGAAAGTGTGCTTGATGACAAAGGACCACTGATTCGTATCTGGTCAGATGGTCTTGTTGCTGAATACAGAAGAGCTTTGCCATTCCTAGATATAGCTTGGTCTAACAGAACTCTCAGAAGTAACTGAAGGGGGTGGATTGGAATCCACTGCTGCTTCAATGTATATGTAATGATTGATTATAATTAAGGTATTAATCAATATTTTTCCTTCTAAATATCAAATGAATTGAATGACTTCTCTGGAGATTTTACTTTATTTATATAAGTTACCAGTGTGATTACTGAAATGTTCTTTTCATGTATTCTTTAATGTCTGTATTTGATATCTGAATGCAGTGCTTGCTTATTTAACACAGCTTCCAGAAATGAAATAGATACTTGTTTTGTGTTTGAGAAAGGTCTTCAATGTGTTAAAACATATAGGTGTCATTGAAGCCAATCGTTTAAGGGGCCATTTCTTTGTTAAAGCCTTTCTTTCCAGTTAGACTAAAGTTTAGCTATCCTTGAGAGAAAGAACGCATTATCTTGATGTTTTGAGAGGACTCTCCGGTTTATAGTGAGAGCCTGGCCAAATCCAACCTTGGAAAAGCTGTGTGTCGGTGTGTGTGTTAGTCTTCTTGGTTACAGATTAAGGAACCACTGGCATTATTGGAGATTGACTGAGTTGTTGTTCTGGACATGCTGGCGCCCAGCAACCCAAATCTGCGACCTGGAAGGTCATGACTTGCCTAACTTCAGCTGCATAATCGATGGAGATATGCTTCAGTCTATCTGTATATGTGTGGAAAATTACTGTGTTTATCTATTTCATAGCCAATGAGAATCATTCATCCTGTAAGCAATGACGTAGCTTAGACCTTGGAAATCGTATAACTGCTGTGATCTTTGTAACTGTAAGCGGGGCGGCCTACGAACTCCTGTGCGAGTATTGAAGCTGACTTCTGCTGATGAAACTGCAAACTATCTTCAGTAAATATTTTCTTTAATTTTTTATAATTCTGACTCTGGGTCTTCATTCTTCATATCTGGTTCTGGGTCTTTAACTGTACACCCCTTACATGTACTGGGCATGCTGGGCATTAATGGTGTAGCACCACCCCAGCAGAGTACGTCCCTGGACGGGAGGTCCAGTGGCACCGTAAACCTGCTCAATCTCTTCCATCTCAGATAGGGGATCCCCGAATTTAGTGAATCAGGCAGTTAGGGATACTAACAAAAATAGGGTTGTTTGCCAGGGATGCATCAGGAACGATCCCGAGAGTGAAAAAAAAAAAGAAAAAAAAAGTTGTGACCCAAATTGGCATGGACCAGTATATGTAACTGTGATTTTGGAGTATACTCTGCAGTTTCATCACGGAGAAGCCAAGCTGTGTTGTTCAAAGATCGCCGCCTCCATTTCTGCAATGACTTCAGGCAGTCCAAATGGCCCTGGTGACTCTTGATTGTGTCTTTCCTGAGCTCCAGAGAACAACAGATTTTGTTGAAGAAAACGGTCAAAGATTCTGTGATGGGAAAAAGCGGTTACCAGTGGGCACGAGTGACCATCTCTATGACGGGTAAGACCTTCTTTGGCCAGACAGGGGGCAACCTAAGGCAGGGGGGTCACGTTAAGTCACTGGGCATCTCCTGAATGGAGGTGTGTTATGTGAGACAGGTATGAGAGTTGAGCAGGAGCTGTGAGGCCAGCAGCGTCCTTATACCGTTAAGGGGAGATGAAGCGGTGACGAGTTACTGCAGTCTGCCCCAGAAACAAAGCTCCTCTATACCACTCCCCAGAAACCGCATTAGTTGTATGGCTTGTTTTTCATTGTGACAAGCGTCTGAAAATATGCCAGGGGGGACAACACCCTGATGGAGGTTATAGATAAAGAGCTAACTGGAATGGGCTTTCGGGGTTCAGTCGGGGCCATGAAGTGATTCCCATTAGTTGTTGTGGAGACAGTAATAAAACTTTTTGATGTCGGTTGCCTTATGGGCAAGGAAAATCATAGTGTTGATTTTGAACTAATATGTCTATAACATAGTTTTAACTCTTGAAGGTCGTTAGACATGGTGGTGGCTAAAGATGAAGACAGCTTTTGATTTAAGAAAAGTCTGGGTAACAAAGGTGAATGGTCAAAGATTATTGTAACGAATTTAATATTACATTTTATATAAGTTACAGTCTTAGAAATGTATTTATAGTGAGAGAGACTGCTTGAGCGGAGGAAGGGATGGTAACTGTGTCTGTCTTTCTGTCATCGGCCTGCTAGAGCAAGCTGAAGCAAAATAATGATAATGAAACAAAACAACCCAGCTGACCTCGTTAAATTCTAATGAATAATGAACAGGCATGCTTTGAAACTGGTTAAGAGACCATGTAAAATTAGGTAGAAGCTACAGGAAAATGGGAAGTTTAAAATCTTATTTAAAATTTAAATCTTTTAGCAATAATATAAAGAAAAATGAACATTGAAAATGAACAGTTAAACTATGTGTGTCTAGTATGAGTGCGTGTGATGGTGACAGCACTTTATGTCTTGTATGTATTAGTTTGGGGTACTATTATTTCCTGATTTTGAGGATATTGTGTCATTAACCTCTGGAATTAGTGTTTTATCATTACAGATGGGTTAAGTGAAATGACCAACTTTAAAAAAAGTTGATAATTCTAAGTCAATCTGATGAAAAGACAATGCAGAACATGGGACGAGCTTTAATTGGAGTGGTTCTCCAGCTCTGTCTGCTATTGGTAATTATGAATGGTTTTGTCATTTATGATATTGAACTGAATTACGCTCTGGATTAGTATTTTATATAAATTGGAATTGTAAAGAAGATTGCCGTCCATTCTGGGGTAAAACTCTTGTCTAAATTCAACTGAGGGTCTAAATTTAAATAGACAACTAGGTGGGATCATAAGGATAAACGTAGGAAAAAAAAATATATATATATATATAGACTTGACGGCAGAGAGACAAAGTGACACATTGGCTAAGTCACTACCCAAATTATCCAGAGTGAGCTCCCTCATTTTTATTGAAAGGCCGGAGGGCGAACAAAGGAGGAGTGAATATAACTTCTAAAAAGAAAAGGTTTTATTTCTCAATCCATTAAATGTATGTATGACATTAGATGTCTAAGAAAACTACAATTTAATAAAGGTAAAAAGAGAAAGCAGCTATATGGCTGTGGGCTGGGATCTGAGTAACATAATATTTTGGTTTCTGTAAAACTGTAAAGATAAGTGGAACTGAGACAAATACTGTGAGAAGTAGTTATAATGAAAAATAAAGTTGAAGTTAATGATAAGAAAACAAGAGTATTGAAGAATTAATAAAATACCATGATTTCCCTAACGAGGGAACTTTAAGTGTCATTAGGCTGACAGTGGTGAGAGACTCGGATGCAGAAGGAACTGGCATGTAGGGCAAGATGGAAGAAATATAGTAGAAGAAAAAAAATGTATGTTATGAAAATACAATTTCTGATAGAATTTATGGAAGTCAAATTAAGTTTAAATGGTATGGAAAAGTGAGTTTCAAAATAAAAATAATAAGACATTGTATGATTGAAAGGGATTCAAGTGATATAAGGATAAGGAATGAACAAAAGCTTTATTAAGCAGAATGGGGAACGATCCTATATTTTAGTGGTAAAATAATGACTGAAATGAGGATGTGAATTTGTTTTATTTTATTTCTATTTTTGAAACAAACAAAAAAGGGTATAAGATGTTATACAATTAAAATGGTACATGCTATGTGACTGTAAACTGAAGGATGATTTCAGTAAAGACTTAAAGTGCTTACATCTATTATTATGGGCCTTAATTATTAATATTTTATTTGTTTGTTGTTTATTTTTAGTTAGACAACCATTGTGTTTTGAACCTAAAGGGTCTATAAAAGGGGTAGTGAAAATAATGGAATAACTATTCTTCTTAGTTTATTATAAAATGAATTGGAAATTATAAAAACTAGTGCATATATCCTGGTATTTATGATTAAATATGTACTTGTATTGTATCAGTTAATTTGATGATGAAACCAAATTAGCCAAGATGAATAATAGCTGTGTAAGACATGTAAAGACAGCTATGTCCAAAGGTTCTGGAGATCAATATTGTAGTATGTGGGATATTTAATTGATATTAAGTCATTGAAGGAAAAAGATATTGTTTGTTTTATAAAAATTAACCTGACAGAGGAGCATGGGTTAGAAACCTAACATTTTGAAGCAGCCTCTTTATGGATAGACCTGATGTGGTGTTTAGGACTCCACATTGGTCTAAAACGGGGGACTGAAGGGGGTGGATTGGAATCCACTGCTGCTTCAATGTATATGTAATGATTGATTATAATTAAGGTATTAATCAATATTTTTCCTTCTAAATATCAAATGAATTGAATGACTTCTCTGGAGATTTTACTTTATTTATATAAATTACCAGTGTGATTACTGACATGTTCTTTTCATGTATTCTTTAATGTCTGTATTTGATATCTGAATGCAGTGCTTGCTTATTTAACACAGCTTCCAGAAATGAAATAGGGACTTGTTTTGTGTTTGAGAAAGGTCTTCAATGTGTTAAAACATATAGGTGTCATTGAAGCCAATCGTTTAAGGGGCCATTTCTTTGTTAAAGCCTTTCTTTCCAGTTAGACTAAAGTTTAGCTATCCTTGAGAGAAAGAACGCATTATCTTGATGTTTTGAGAGGACTCTCCTGTTTATAGTGAGAGCCTGGCCAAATCCAACCTTGGAAAAGCTGTGTGTCTTGTGTGTGTTAGTCTTCTTGGTTACAGATTAAGGAACCACTGGCATTATTAGAGATTGACTGAGTGGTTGTTCTGGACATGCTGGCGCCCAGCAACCCAAATCTGCGACCTGGAAGGTCATGACGTGCCTAACTTCAGCTGCATAATCGATGGAGATATGCTTCAGTCTATCTGTATATGTGTGGAAAATTACTGTGTTTATCTATTTCATAGCCAATGAGAATCATTCATCCTGTAAGCAATGACGTAGCTAAGACCTTGGAAATCGTATAACTGCTGTGATCTTTGTAACTGTAAGCGGGGCGGCCTACGAACTCCTGTGCGAGTATTGAAGCTGACTTCTGCTGATGAAACTGCAAACTATCTTCAGTAAATATTTTCTTTAATTTTTTATAATTCTGACTCTGGGTCTTCATTCTTCATATCTGGTTCTGGGTCTTTAACTGTACACCCATTACATAACTTAGACAGTTTGGCAGCATGGGAAAGAGATGCTGATGTTAAAGCCAAAGTGAGAGTAGCAGCAGCAGCTACATTTAGCACAACGCCACCAGTAAACAGGTGGTCTAAAAAAGAAGGAAAATGCCACTACTGTGGAAAATTAGGACATTGGGAGAAAGAGTGTAGGAAGAAGTTGCAAGATACAAAAAGAAATGCTATGCATAATTCTGCTCCTTCTCAGCCTGCATACAACCCTGAAATAGTTCCGCAAGTTTCCACTGAAACTTTAGGACAGCTAGTTCAGGCTCTTCTAAGAGCACAAAAAGACCAGGAAAAAAACTAATTGTTGGGGCTGTTAGTAGCTACCTTTCACCTGTAATCCATCATAATGACAAAATAATTTTTGTGAAAGGTAGCATACAAGAGAAAGAAATTGATTTTTTGCTTGATACAGGTGCAGAGATTACAATAATTCCTACAAAATTGGCTAAAGGTTTAGACATACCGTACAAGAAAACCAAACTTTCTATAACTGGTGTAGTAGGTGAAGATTCTGTTTTGTATGAAACCCCGCCCATAGAGGCACAATTTGGCCCTAAAACTCTGACTACAAAACTGCTATGTGCTCCATGAAACACAGGTGCAATTTTAGGCATGGATCTCCTGAGACAGGTACATCTAACTTTAGACATGTCCTCAGAATCTGCTAGCATTCAAATTTCCTCAGCACAAGTTTCTACCAATAATGTAATCCCTCCAGAGTATGCTTTCTTACAGAATCATCCAATTTGGGCTAAAGACAAGGATGATTGTGGTTTGTTGACAGGTGTAGAACCAATAAAATTGACGGGGACTCCCCCTCCGGTCACCAAACAATATCCGATCAATAAGGAAGCTATACAGGGGATCAAACCTATTGTAGAAAAGTTGCTGATGCAGGGAGTGCTAGTTAAAACCAATAGTCCCTGTAACTCGCCCATCAAGAAATCCAATGGGACACGGAGACTTACAATAGACTACAGAGTAGCCAATAAAAATATTAATAAAATCACCCCTCTAGTGGCAGATCCTTCCACAATATTTAATGGCATACCATTAGAGAGTAAGATCTTTTCAGTAATTGATATGTCTAATGGATTCTTTTCTGTACCGTTGCACTCTGACAGCCAGCCATGGTTAGCTTTCACAGTTGACTATGAGCAATACCAATGGACACGTTTGCCACAGGGATTTCAAAACTCCCCAACCATATACCATCAAGCTGTCAGACGTGATTTGTGTGACCCAGAATGTCCGGTAAAACAGTCCACTATGATCCAATATGTCAATGATATTTTGATTGCCTCAACAGATCACGAGGTACATCAAACTGAATTGGCATCATTGTTGGACTATTTGCATAAGAAAGGACACATATGCAGCTTTCACAAAGCTCAAATTGCTAAAAAGCAAGTCACATTTCTGGGTCAAACAATTGGTGCAGGAAACAGATCCATTACACAGGATCGAGCGGCTTCAGTCAAAGCCATACCCCCGCCTACTACCATTAAAACACTCGATCATTTTTAGGAACAGCAGGTTACTGTAGACCTTGGATTGAAGACTATGCCTCAATTGCACAGCCGCTCTATGACTTGTTGAAAGGCCATGGTAAAGATTCTGATACTGTTTGTATGGAAGAATGTCACCTCAAAGCGTTCAATGATTTGAAGAGAGCACTATGTCAAGCACCAGCATTAGGAATTGCCCAAACTGATAGACCATTTGTGCTTTATGTCCATGAACATTTAAGCTTCATGACTGCATGTCTAATGCAAGATCATGGGGGCAGTTTACGCCCAATTCATTACTATTCTGGTAAACTTGACATAGTAGCTCAAGGTATGGGCCCCTGCCTCAGAGCAGTACAGGCAGTGCATCTAGCGCTTCAGGCTTCATCAGGAATGGTGTTAGGACAGTCTGTAAACGTAAGATGTCCGCACGCAGTGTCCGCATTAATGAATCAAGCAAAAGTCACTTCTGTCACTTCCTCTCGCTGGGGAAATTGGTTAGCAACTCTCACAGCCCCGAATATTGTCTTACAGCGTGCACCTGTCACGAATCCGTCCTCATGTATGATGTCTGCAATGACTGAGAATTTGTTAGAGGATGAAGGAGAAATGACTCACGATTGTGTTACGCTTACATATACACCTACGAGTGTAGTAAAAGAAACTGCAATAGAGAATTCAGAATTTGAGTTGTTTGTTGACGGGTCAGCTCAAGTAATTGAAGGTAACAGACGAGCAGGTTATGCAGTAATGTCCACCATGGAAGTGTTAGCTTCAGGACGTCTTCCAGATCATTTTTCAGCTCAAGCTGCAGAACTAGTAGCCTTAACAAGAGCATGCACACTAGCTTCAGGATCAGTTGCAAATATCTACACAGATTCCTGATATGCTTTTGGGGTAATTCATGATTTTGGTGTCAAACCAGACAGTTTCTAACTTCTGCTGGATCACCCATTAAGCATGCTGAATTAGTGAAAGATGTAATGTTTTCCATGAAACTTCCAAAGAAATTATCAGTGATCAAAGTGAAAGCACATCTCACAACTAATACTACGGAAGCTAAAGGTAATGCTATTGCTGATATGGCAGCTAAACAGGCTTGTTTCTATGCAACTGTACAAGTGTGTTCAGGTAGTGCAGCACAGAAGACAATTATGCCTCCTGAATCAATAATTGATCTGTACAAAGATGTTCCTCTGTATGAAGCATGGACATGGTTAGACAAAAGAGCCACAGTGGATTCATCTGGTTGCTGGACCAAAGGGGGAAAGTATGTCGCTCCCGAATCACTGCTGCCATATTTGGCTCAACAAATACACAGTTTAGGTCACAGTGGTCCAGCAACGATGAATCACAGGTTCTCAAATCAGTGGTGGAATCCAAAATTCAGAAATGTAGCCACAGAAACAGCCAAGAGGTGTGTTACATGTCAGAAAAATAATGATATACCAGCAGCCAATACACCAGCAGCACATACCCCAGCTCCACCAGGACCATTTCGTCACCTGCAAGTTGATTACATATCATTGCCTCGTTGTAAGGGAAAAACTGATGTTTTGGTAGTTATAGATAAGTTCTCAAGATGGGTAGAAGCTTATCCAACAGGGCGTGCTACAGTTGCACATACTGCTAAATGTCTTGTCACTGATTTCATTCCCAGATGGGGATTACCAGATAGCATTGACTCAGATCAAGGTACACACTTCACAGGAGAGGTAGTCAAGGAAGTGTCTAGAATGTTGCAGATTAAGTGGAACCTTCACTGCCCATACAGCCACAAGCATCAGGACAGGTTGAACGAATGAACAGAACAATCAAAACCAGACTAAGCAAAATGCATCAGGAAGGGGTACCATGGGTCGAAGCTCTGCCAGCAGTACTGTGTAGTATGAGAGCATCACCTAACAGAACAGTAGGACTGAGCCCTCATGAGATTATTACTGGACGCCCCATGCAGATGCCAGGTATGATTGATCTTAGAAATGCTGATGTACACATTGCCTCAGATGCCCTGATTGCTTACTGTGAAAACCTAACAAAGGCGGTACAGAGTGCCAGAGGGAGAGTTGAGTCATGTTGGCAGACTCCACCAGAAGGTGGACACACAATCATCCCAGGTCAATGGGTCATGATAAAGTCATTCAGAAACAAGCCGTTAGAACCTAAGTGGCATGGGCCACATCAAGTGATGTTGATTACAGCAGCTGCAGTATTGTGTCAGGGAAGGAAAACCTGGACTCATTGTACACACTGTAAGGTTGTTCCCCCACCAACAGGGATAGGTTAGGACACAGAACCAGTGAGGAGCCCCGGGAAGAACCAAACGCAACAGGCTTCGAGGGTTAACCCTGGGGTGAAGACTTCCCTCATAGGCCCTATCCTAGTCCATCCTTACCTCACTGTTCCTTAGGTGTCAAAGGTTTAAGAAATAGGGAAAGAGGGAACAACAATAGCAGACTCAGAAAAGTTTACAACCCTAGTGTTTGAACAAATACTGCTGCACTGTCTAGCAGACTCAGAAAAAGTTCACAATCCTAGTGTTTGAACAAATACTGCTCTCCTGTCTTTTGTTTTCTTTCTTACTCTGTGCAGATACCACTGATGACCCGAGACCCATACGCACTGACCTCGTCATCTGCGTATGAAGCCACAAGAAAACCTCAAGAAACAACTTGACCCACTTCCGAGCCAACTATCACAAAAGGATAAAGAAAAGAAAAAGAAAAAAAATACACAACGCAGAGACTCACATACGAAACCTTCAGTCATCCATCAACATGATCAAGATTGTCGTACCAGCAACATCACTGACACTCTCGCTTCGCACAAGATAATGATCTTACAGAACAGAGTGGCCTTGGATTCAACGCAAGGAGGAGCCTGCACCATTATCGGACCTGAGTGCTGCACTGCTTTAATGGATCCAACAGAGAACTTGAACAAGATCCAACAAGACATTCTTGATCTTTCAGCAAAATTACACCAGATGACTGAAGATAATTCTTCATGGTTCGGAAACTTGATTGGGAAACCCTGGCTGTGGATAAAGGAAATAGTTATTATGTTGTTGTTTGTTCTACTGGCGTACTATCTATGCGTCCACAGTATCAATTGCTTCATTCAACAAATTAATCACGCCTCTCACGAGAAAATCACAGTTCCAACCAGAAAAGACTATTATCCGTAAGAACTTCACAAACCCTGATTGCATGTTTGTTTTCTGTGTCAGCATGCAATTACAGAAAAGCAAACACAGAGCGCATTATGTGCCTGTAACTATCACAAGTTGCAAGAATGAATTTTTAATTGTTTAAATTTGTATATAGTGTGGGAGTTATTTAGAACTCCCAAAGGGGGAATTGAAGGAATACAACTTTGTCAAATGTTTAATTTAGTTTCATATATAAACTGAGAAAGTTCTGTAACTTGAATTTAGCATTCAGCTGTGGAGCACGAAACTCCTGTTTTATTCTGTGTCTCTATATACAGCTGTCAGACGGGTTTTCTTTCTATTGTAAGTTCACAATGTAATCCCTCCCTCTTATAATGTATATATATTACAATGTTTGACTCAAGAAGTCAGACGATGTTGGTATGACTGCAGCGACAAGCAATAAAAGAATTTCTGCTTGGAAAACTTCCTCTGTCTCCTGGTCTGAGCTTCTAACTTTTCTACAAGGAAAAAGTTCACTACATTAGCTAGGAAGAAAGATTAGAGATGGATAGAAAGTGCCACTCTTAGAAAGAAGAAAGAAATGAATAAAAAAAGAAAGAAACGTTAGGAAAAAAGAAAGAATAGTTAGAAAGAAAGATAAAATAGTTAGAAAGAAAGAAAGATGAATTACTTAGAAAGAAAGATCAGTTTGAAAAAAGAAAGAAAATAAAGATCAATTTGAAAGAAAGAAAGATTAGTTAGAAAGAAATAAAAATTAGTTTGAAAGAAATAAAAAGTAGTTAGAAAGAAAGAAAGATCAGTTTGAAAAAAGTGTTACGTTCCACGTGTTTTGTTTCACTGATCTGTTTCACGTGTTGGCCCTTATGTTCATTGTGTTTCTCTTTCGTCCCTAGTTCACTATCTCTGCTCGCAGGATTGCTGTGATTGGCTGAGCCGGACGTTAGTCATCATTGAGGCGACGTTCCAGAACCAATCAAAGGCCGTTCAGCTGGGTTTAAGAGAGTGGCGCGTTCATTCATTCTCTCTCTCTCTCCTGTGGCGCGTTCACTCTCTCTCTTCTGTGGCGTGTTGAGCTCTGTGTAGCAAACTGAGTGAAGTGCGATGTTGAGCTCTGTGTAGCGAACTGAGTGATGTGCGATGTATTGGTGTGTTTATTCCATATCATAGAGGCATTACGATAATCTGGGAGGACGAACGGTAGGTCAGTATGCCGCGGTATACACTGCCCGTAGGTCTGTCTCTGGTATACACACTAGGTTAGTGGTGAGCGCCAACCCTTGTAGTTTTGTTATTTAGTTAGGTTAGTCAGCGCCGCGTGCGTGAAGATTGCGGTTTCTTTTTCACATTTTGTTTTGAGTAGGGTTAGGGTTAGCTTAAGGATTGTTTTTGTTTTATTATGTTCTTTCCTTTGGCGCCACTCTTTGTTTGTCTCCCAATCTTTTTTTTTATTATTGCATTGTACATAGCGCATACATTGTCCTGTTACTGGAACTAGTGGCTTCGGCTTTTTTTTTTGTGTAATAAAACCCAGTAATTTTTCTCTTTCCAGTCTACTTCACATCTAGCAGCATATTAATATTTTAATGGTACGACATTCCCTAGGCCTTTTAAAGATCGTAACATTAAATGGGGGCTCGTCCGTTGCGAGAGGTCCAGGATCTTAAAAGTCATATTTTTTTTTCTGAGATATTGATTGCTGCTGATGTGAGTGGTGGAATGACCATGTTCAGTGTTTCCTTTGTAGAGTATTAGTGTTCGCGAGGTAGTGATTAGCAGATGGGCTGGTGGACTATTTTGGTTAGTGATTCTGGCTGATTTTGATTTCGACACCTTTGTTAGCGCACCTACGGTGGAGCAATTTGATAGGTGTAGAAAAGATGACTTGATGTGTATCGCTGCTCATTTCCAGATCGCTGTTTCGAAGCAGCGGCCTAAAAGGGAGATTAAGTCTACTGTGTCCCAAAGGTTGGTGGAATTATGTGTCTTGCAGTTGCCTGTCGGTGATGTTGCCTCTGGTGCGGAAGAAGGCCCTGGTGAGGAGGAGCTGAGCGAAACGGCTGAGGTGGAGGGTTCTGAAGCCAAAGCTGTTCTGCCGCCCTTCTATCCTTCCTCTCCTGGCTCAGATGAGGCTGGTACGCGAGTGAAGGTCCGTTTAGCACGAGTGCAAATGGAGTCACGCGAACGAGCAGAAAGCCGTCGAATTGAGGCTGATCTGAAATTTCGACTTGAAATCCGTAAACTCGAAATCGAGGCGGAGACGCAGGTGAAGCTGCGTGAACTTGAATTGAGTGCAGGCAAGGTGACACCTGTTCCAGTTACGCAACCCTTACAGCCCGCTGATGCTTGCTTGGGGGGAACCACCTTTGAGGTCAGTAGACATATTTCGCTTGTGCCGCAGTTTCGAGAAACAGAGGTTGATTCATATTTTAATGTATTTGAGCGGATTGCGTCTACACTTCAGTGGCCCAAAGAGGTCTGGCCGTTGCTGTTACAGTGCAAGTTAACTGGGAAAGCCCAAGATGTTTGCGCTACATTGTCGTTAGAGGATAGCGTGAATTACGAAGCAGTAAAAGCTGCAATTTTGCGCGCGTATGAGCTGGTACCCGAAGCCTATAGGCAACGGTTTAGAAGCCATCAGAAAAGATCAATCATTTGTTGAATTTGCGCGAGAGAAAAGCGTATTGTTTGATAAGTGGTGCATATCGAGTAAGGTGAACGATTTTAAAGACATGCGAGAATTAATTCTTCTAGAGGAATTTAAAAATTGTTTATCTGAGCGTGTTGTCGTTTATTTAAATGAACAGAAAGTGTCATCTTTGTCGCAGGCTTCTGTTTTGGCAGATGAATTCGCATTGACACATAAAAATGTGTTTACTTTTGCGCGTTCTGAGAGAGCTGTGTCATTGCAAGTGGATTCGAATAGTTCGTTTGAATGCAAAATAATATTTCACCACTGGATGGGGGTATTTCTCACACAGTGTCCCTTTAAAGTGGTTGATCCTGTTAAGATTGAGTGTAGTGATAAGCCTGATCCTAGTTACGCTCCTTTTCTGCTGGAAGGGTTAATTTCCTTTACGGGAAATTCTGAGGAGCAAAAATGCGTAAAAATGTTGCGGGATACTGGGGCAATGCAGTCTTTTATTAGTGCAGATGTACTGTTGTTTTCTGAGCAAACCTATTGTGGCAGTAATGTGCTGGTACAGGGCATTGAGATGGGTTTTGTCCAGGTTCCGTTGCACCAGGTTCATTTAGAGTCAGAATTGTGTACTGGTTTTGTGAAGGTGGCCGTCCGTGAGAGTTTGCCTGTTGGAGGAGTACAATTCATCCTTGGCAATGATTTAGCCGGTGGGAAAGTTATGCCTTTGCTGGAAGTGTTTGATAGACCAGTTCTGTCAGATCAGCCTGATGAACTGTCGAGGTCTTATCCTGAAACTTTTCCAATTTGTGTAGTTACGCGAGCTCAGTCTCATAAAATGGATGCTGAGGATTTGGCTGAAACATTTATGGCACCTGTTTGTATCAGTGATGTGTTACCCCATAATGAGAGTAAAATTGATGAAAAGTCGCCTGCTCTGAGCACTCTGAATGTAAAGTTGCGTGTAACACGCGAAGGGGTTATTGCTGCTCAAGAAGAGGATGAAAGTCTTCGGAAGTGTTTTGCTGCTGTTATTCCTCTAGAGAAAATTCAAGAGAGGAAAACTGCTTATTTTGTTGAGAACGGGTTACTGATGCGTAAGTGGTGTTCTGAGAGTGCCGATGATGCTGAATGGAACAGTGTGTATCAGATTGTGATTCCTTAGTGTTACCGACCACAAGTTTTGTCTTTAGCTCATGATCATGATTTGTCAGGACATCTAGGAATCAAGAAAACCTATCATCGGGTTTTAAGACATTTCTTTTGGCCGAGAGTAAAAACTGATGTCACACGTTTTTGCCGCACCTGTCGCACCTGTCAAATTATTGGTAAACCAAATCAGGTAATTCCGCGTGCTCCTCTTGTTCCTATTCCTGTGATAGGAGAGCCGTTTGAACACGTTATTGTTGATTGTGTTGGTCCCTTGCCTAAATCCAAGTCTGGTAATCAATTTCTTTTGACGATAATGTGCACAGCGACTAGATTTCCGGAGGCAATACCTTTGAGAAGGATTACAGCGCCTGTTGTAACTATAGCCCTTGTGAAATTCTTTTCTACGTTTGGTTTACCCAAAATTGTGCAGTCAGATCAGGGCACTAATTTTCTTTCTAGAATCTTTACTCAGGTGTTGTCCAGCTTAAGTATATCTCATAGGGTTGCCAGTGCCTATCACGCTGAAAGCCAGGGGGCGCTTGAGCGGTTCCACCAAACGCTTAAGGCAATGCTGAAGAAGTATTGTATGGATACGGGTAAAGAATGGGATGAGGGGGTACCACTACTTTTATTTGCAATTAGAGAAGCAGTTCAGGAAAGCCTTGGATTCAGTCCTGCTGAATTAGTTTTCGGACATACCGTCAGAGGACCCTTGAAAATGCTTAAGGAAAATTTATTGTCGTTTGAGTCTAGCCCGAAAGTGAACGTGTTAGACTATGTGAGTAAATTCCGTGAACGCTTACATAAAGCTTGTTCAGTGGCGAGAGAATCACTTGAAGTTGTACAGAAAAAGATGAAGAGTCATTATGATCGTAAGTCTGTGCAGCGTTCTTTTAACGAGGGCGATTCGGTGTTGGTTTTGTTGCCTATGGTAGGGTCTGCCCTATCAGCACAGTTTTCTGGGCCATATGAGGTGGTGAGAAAACTTAGTAACACCGATTACGTAATTGGGACTCCTGACAGGAAACGAAAAACGCGTGTGTGTCATGTGAACATGTTAAAAACTTTTCACCACAGAGAAGTTGTCCAGAGTGATGTTTCACCTGCAGACGAAACTGCCATTCCTGTGGCATCTCCTGTGCTGATCGCTTGTGCTGCTGTCGAGGTTGGTGATCCGGAGGATGATGGAGTGATCTTGCGTCATACTCATCAACAGTGTGCTCGTCTTAAAAACTCAGAGGTATTGAATGATTTTACATCCTATGTATCTCATTTATCTGAACAACAGGGATATGATGTTATGCAGTTGATTAATGATTTTAATGTTCTGTTTAATGATGTACCTTCTTGCACTACAGTCCTAGAGCACGACATCAATGTGGGTGATGCTGCTCCGATCAAACAGCATGCATATCGTGTGAACGCAGTGAAAAGAGATATTATGCGGAATGAGGTTCAGTATCTGTTAGAGCATGGCCTTGCTCAGTTCAGTTGTAGTCCCTGGAGGTCTCCGTGTTTATTAGTGCCAAAGAGTGATGGTACTGCGCGATTCTGCACCGACTACCGGAAAGTAAATGCAGTAACCGTACCCGACTGTTTTCCATTGCCACGCATGGAGGACTGTGTGGATAACATTGGTTCAGCTTGTTATGTCAGCAAGCTAGATTTGTTAAAAGGTTATTGGCAAGTTCCGCTTACGACTCGTGCTTCTAACATCTCAGCTTTCGTGACACCTGATAGTTTCCTACAGTATCGTGTTATGGCTTTCGGCATGCGTAACGCCCCAGCCACTTTTCAGCGATTAATCAATATTGTGTTGGCTGGAGTGCCTAAGTGTAACGCATATTTGGATGATCTGGTGATTTATTCGGCTGATTGGCCGGAACATATTTCCTCGTTACGTATGGTTTTTGAACGACTTGAGAAGGCTTCGCTAACTTTAAACTTAGCTAAATGTGAGTTTGGCCAGGCCACTATTACCTATCTTGGGAAGGAAGTTGGTCAGGGCCAAGTGCGCCCGTTAGAAGCTAAAGTTACCGCGATAGCTGACTTCCCTATTCCAACCACCCGGCGTGAGCTCCGCCGATTTTTGGGGATGGCTGGCTATTATCGTAGCTCTTTTTCTCTTTCAAAGTTTGTCTGACATGTTCTTCCAGTCTACTTCACATCTAGCAGCACATTAATATTTTAATGGTACGACATTCCCTAGGCCTTTTAAAGATCGTAACAAAAGAAAGAAAAAAAGATCAGCTTGAAAGATTAGTAATAAAGAAAGATTAGTTAGAAAGAAAGAAAGAAAAGAAAGAAAGAAAAGTAAAAAAGAAAGATTTTTTTTGTGTGTTTGTGTTTGGAGCTCCGTCGAATTGATTCATAAATCCTTGATTTTCTTCTTTACCACTCATTTATAAACAAGCACTTTCTATTTTTATAGCATGTGAACTTATCTTCGATACTTTTCCTTATAAAAAACAATCGGATTGCTTTGATTTCCCTACTTAGATCCAACTTTCCGAATCTCCGCTACAGTATTTAAGCGAATAAATGATATAAATGATATTCGCTTAAATACTGATACAGGCAAATTATCAGTGCTGGTACTACTCGACCTCAGTGCTGCATTTGACACTGTCGATCACAAAATACTTCTTGACAGGCTGGAAAACTGGGTCGGGCTTTCTGGGATAGTCCTAAAATGGTTCAGGTCATACTTAGGAGGCAGAGGTTATTATGTGAGTATAGGAGACCATAAGTCTGAGTGGACATCCATGACATGCGGAGTCCCTCAAGGCTCAATTCTTGCGCCACTCCTATTCAACCTGTACATGCTCCCAATGAGCCAAATAATGAGAAAGAACCAAATCGCTTACCACAGCTATGCAGACGACACACAGCTCTACTTATCCCTATCGCCTAACGATTACAGCCCCATTGACTCCCTTTGCCAATGCATTGATGAAGTAAACAATTGGATGTGCCAAAACTTTCTTCAGTTAAACAAAGACAAAACTGAAGTCATTGCGTTTGGAAACAAAGATGAAGTTCTCAAGGTGAAGGCATACCTTCAGTCTAGGGGTCAAACAACTAAAAATCAAGTCAGGAATCTGGGTGTGTCTCTGGAGTCAGACCTTAGTTTCAGTAGTCATGTCAAAGCAATAACTAAATCAGCATATTATCACCTGAAAAATATTGCAAGAATTAGATGCTTTGTTTCCAGTCAAGACTTAGAAAAACTTGTGCATGCTTTCATCACCAGTAGGGTGGATTATTGTAATGGACTTCTCACTGGCCTTCCCAAAAAGACCATAAGACAGTTGCAGCTCATACAGAACGCTGCTGCTAGGATTCTGAGCAGAACCAGAAAATATGAACACATCACACCAGTCCTCAGGTCTTTACACTGGCTGCCAGTTACATTTAGGATTGATTTTAAAGTATTATTACTGGTATATAAATCATTCAATGGCCTAGGACCTCAATACATTGCAGATATGCTCACTGAATATAAACCCAACAGATCACTTAGATCATTAGGATCACATCGGCTAGAAATACCAAGGGTTCACTCTAAGCATGGCGAGTCTGCTTTTAGCTACTATGCCAGCCGCAGCTGGAACCAGCTTCCAGAAGAGATTAGATGTGCTCCTACAGTAGTCACATTCAAATCCAGACTCAAAACACATCTGTTTAATTGTGCATTTACTGAATGAGCACTGTGCCACTGTTCGTCCGACTGTTTGCACTGTATTTTATTTTATGTTTTAATTATTCTGATTTCTGTATTTTATCTTTTATTCTAAACTGTTTTAATTATTCTGATTTCTTTTGATTATTTTAATTTCTTCTATGTAAAGCACTTTGAATTACCATTGTGTATGAAATGTGCTATATAAATAAACTTGCCTTGCCTTGCCTTGCCTTACTAGCCTTTAGCCCGCTAGCATCGCACGCGTGGCCTCTCGCCTATTGATCGTCTCATTTACACCCGTTTCACTGAAAGGATATGGGTTATATCCAGGATTTCAGTCCTAAATTAATAGTGATATTGGTATTATCACTACTAATTTACTGTTCTGTTCATCTGTTATAATGGCGAATATATCGGATGTGTGTCTAACGTTACCTCTGAGTGCAGGGGAGGATACGTTCGAGCTGCATTCGATGCTGTTGGAGCTGGAGTCCGTGGAGAAGCAGATCCGTGGTCTGCTAGAGAGGCAAGCCGAGCTGTGAGATCGGCGATCAGCGCTTAAAACATCACACGCCGATGCTCACAAGTCAGTGGTTGGAATACTTTTTGACTCCGACCTCGTCTACTCCGTGTGCTTCTCTGCACAGGACGCAAGCACCCAGGACGTGATCATCCCTGGCTTCATTCACTCCGGCACCGACACAACACCATGGGCCATGGGTGATTCCTCAGTGGAAGACACGAGCCAGGACCAGACAAAGAACCTCTCCGCCTCTCCCGGTCTTGGAGATCTCCACCAGGAACCGCTTCTCCCCTCTTCGCGAGTCGGAACGCGACGACGCCGTGATCATCGGCAGTTCCATCGTCCGTCATGTCCTTGCTACATCAGGTAAGGGTAAGGTGCGCACTCACTGCTTTCCTGGTGCTCGTGTTCTAGATGTTGCTGCACATGTTCCCGAGATCCTGAACAGTGACGAGCGCGTCGGAGCTGTTGTGCTGCACGCGGGAGTGAACGACATCTGGCTGCGGCAGACGGAGGTTCTGAAGAAGGACTACAGGAGCCTGATCGAGATGGTACGCAGCACATCGCCTGAAGCAACGATCATCGTGTCTGGACCGCTTCCCACGTACCGACAAGGACAGGAAAGGTTCAGTATATTATTTGCACTAAATGAATGGTTAATGTCATTGTGTAATGAACAGAAAATGCTCTTTGTAAATAATTGGAATCTGTTCTGGGAGCGACCTAGGCTCTACCGTGCTGATGGCCTGCACCCCAGCAGAATCGGAGCGGCGGTTCTGTCGGACAACATCTTCAAGACGTTACACACCGTATGACTAATAAGTCAAAGTCCAAATCACAGTCTTTGCTATCCCAACTTAATTGATATAAGTAGTGTAGAACATTATATAGAAACTGTGTCTATTCCTCGTTTAGTGAGGCCAAACAATAAATCTACTGTAGGGTCTAGGAAAAATCTTATTGTAATTAAACAAGAAAATCTCAATATCAGTGAACAAAAACAATTTCTAAAGCTAGGTCTTCTAAACATTAGATCGCTCACACCTAAGGCGGTTATTGTAAATGAAATGGTCACAGATAATAGTTTCGATGTATTTTGCCTTACTGAAACCTGGCTTAAACCAAATGATTATTTCGGCCTAAATGAGTCTACTCCACCAGGATACTGTTATAAGCATGACCCCCGTCTGATCGGTCGTGGCGGCGGTGTTGCAACAATCTATAGAGATATTCTAAATGTTACTCAGAAAACAGGTCACAGGTTTAATTTGTGTGAAGTACTTGTGCTAAATGTTACGCTCTTAGATGTAAGAAAGAAATCCCTATTATCTCTAGCCTTGGCTACTGTATATAGTATATAGTTTGCAGACTTTCTCTCAGATCTATTGGTCAATGTCGATAAAGCAATAATTGTTGAAGATTTTAACATACACGTAGATAACACAAATGATGCGTTAGGGGCTTCGTTTACAGATTTATTAAACTCCTTTGGGGTCAAGCAAAACATCAGTGGTCCCACTCATCGTCTAAATCATACACTAGATTTAATTATATCATATGGAACCAATCCAAGCGATATAGATATTGTACCGCAAAGTGATGATGTCACTGATCATTACATGATAACTTGCATAATATGTACTGCTGAAATTTGTCATGTTGCGCCACGTTATCGACCAGGCAGAACAATCCTTCCAACCACTATAGATAGATTCTCAAATAGCTTACCTGATCTATCTCAGCTGCTCAGTGAACCCAAACAAACAGATGAACTAGAGGAAATGACTAGCAGTTTGAGCACCATTTTCTCTAGTACACTAGAAATTGTTGCACCAATTAGATTAAAAAAGGTTAGAGAGAAAACTAAAGCACCATGGTACAACAGTGCTACGCATGTTATCAAGAGAGAAACTCGTAACTTAGAGCGTAAATGGAAACAAACTAATTTAGAGCTCTTTAGAATGCGTGGAAAGACAGTATGTCACGTTATAAAAAGGCTCTAAAAGCAGCCAGGGCTGAGCATCTCCGCAAACTAATAGAAAATAACCAAAATAATCCAAGGTTTTTATTCAACACCGTAGCTAGACTAACAAATAAACAAACATCACCAGAGCAAAATATTCCGTTACAGTATAGTAGTAATGATTTTATGAATTTCTTCAATTTTTCTTCGAAAATAGAAAGCATCAGAAACACAATTGTAAATGTACAATCTTTTATGGTGTCTTATGAGTCAGCCTCAATTATCGCCCCTCAAGAACAACTACACCGCTTTACAACTATAGGTAAGGAAGAGTTAAATAAACTTATCATTGCATCTAAACCAACAACATGTTGTCAACATGTGTCCACTAAACTACTGAAAGAAGTGTTACCTGTAGTGGAAGAGCCTCTTCTCGATATTATTAAGTCGTCTTTATCTTTAGTTCATGTTCCAAGAATATTCAAACTGGCAGTAATAAAACCTCTCATTAAGAAACCGCAATTAGATCCAAATAACTTAGCAAATTACAGACCCATTTCAAATCTTCCATTTATGTCTAAAATTCTAGAAAAAGTTGTGTCCGCTCAATTGTTCTCTTTCTTGCAAGAAAATGATATCTATGAAAAATTTCAGTCAGGATTCAGACCGCATCATAGCACAGAAACTGCGCTTGTTAAAATTACAAATGATTTACTTTTTAGCTTCTGACCAAGGCTGTATCTCAATACTAGTTCTACTCGATCTTAGCGCTGCGTTCGACACTATAGATCATAAAATACTCTTGGATCGACTACAAAACTACACTGGTGTTCAGGGACAGGCATTAAGCTGGTTTAGATCGTACTTATCAGACCCTTATCATTTTGTCTGTTTAAATGGGGAAAAATCGAAGATAACGTCAGTAGACTATGGAGTGCCGCAAGGATCGGTGTTATGCCCTCTGCTATTCTCAATATATATGCTGCCACTTGGTAATATTATAAGAAAACATGGAATTAATTTCCACTGTTATGCTGATGACACTCAATTATATATCTCATCACGACCAGATGCAAACACTAACTCATCTAAATTGACAGAGTGTCTCAGAGATATAAAATGCTGGATGACGTGTAATTTCCTGCTATTAAATTCAGATAAAATGGAGGTATTACTTATTGGTCCAAAAAACTACCCACAAAACCTTGTACATTACAACTTTAATTTAGAAGGATGTCCTGTTACTTTATCCACTACAGTAAAAGACCTGGGTGTTATACTAGACCGCAACTTGTCTTTCGAAAATCATATTTCATATGTTACAAGAACAGCCTTTTCCACCTTAGAAACATTGCTAAGCTACGTAACATGCTATCTGTTTCTGATGCAGAAAAGCTAGTTCATGCATTCATGACCTCGAGACTAGATTACTGTAATGCTTTATTAGCTGTCTGTCCTGCATCCTCAATAAACAAGCTACAGTTAGTGCAAAATGCAGCTGCTAGAGTTCTTACTAGGTCAAGAAAATATGATCATATAACACCAATTTTATCATCTCTACACTGGTTACCTATTAAGTTCCATATCAATTACAAAGTATTACTACTGACCTATAAAGCCCTAAATGGATTAGCTCCTGTGTATTTAATGGACCTTCTATCGCCCTACAATCCATCACATTCTTTAAGATCACTAAATTCAAGGCTTCTGGTCATTCCTAGGATATCTAAGTCCACTAAAGGAGGGAGGGCGTTCTCGCATTTAGCTCCTAAACTTTGGAACAGCCTTCCTGATATTATTCGAGGCTCAGACTCGCTGTCCCAGTTTAAAACTAGATTAAAGACCAGTGTTGGGAAGGATACTTTCAAAACGTATTTCGTTACAGAATACAGAATACATGCCCAAAAATGTAATTTGTAACGTATTCCGTTACGTTACTCAATCTGAGTAACGTATTCTGAATACTTGGATTACTTCCACATTGAATTGCATTTAGAAGTGTAGGAATGCGGCCATCAAATCCTGCTTACTAAACAGACCTATTCTGGTGTTTTTTTCTGTTCCAACTGGCTGAATGTGTTAGGCCCATGTCTTCCTGAAAGTGCAATGTATTATATTTTTGCTATAGAAGAACAAAGACTATAAGTGTATGTTGCGGTCACCGGTGCGGTGATGAGGTGGTGATGCATTCATGTAACATGTAAATGTGGCGCTGCCAATAAAGCACCTAAAAGCTGTCACAAAGAACCGGCAAAAGTAATGACTGAATATGTTAGCGTCGGCTGCAAAGATGAAGTTGACGATGACTCGCGATCTTCGCAGCACTCTAGTGAACGCGCCGGAGAGAAATGCACATTTCATACGGATTACATAAACAGAGAACAGTCTGTTTTCTTTCGTTTTGAATTGTTCTGTTTAAAAGTAGACATGTCTGTGAGACAAGTAGGCTAGCCTACCTTACACGCTAAGTTTCGGTTCATTTATGAGATGAGCCCCAGTTCACGCACCAGCGCCTCCATGCCGTGATATCTATTGTCTGCTATATTTACTACTTATTTATTAATTCCAGCCAATTTGGTTGATGAAACATTGATTAAAATTAAGATACAATTAATACAAATCGAAATTCACTTTAAAGAAAGGCTTTGTGCATCTGTTTGATGTCTCTGTGAAAGTTTTAAAGCAGTCTTTTAGTACCGCTTTCAGAGTGGTCACGTCCGTAACATTGTTTTTTCCTCATAAATGCGAACAAGAAAAATAAAATAAAATGAATATTTTATGTTCTGTGGAGAGCCAACCCTTCTTCATCCGGTGGGTATTACTTTTGGTTTGCGCCGTGTAGCCTAATTCACAGAAGTACTAAAAAATATTTGGCCTAAAAGTTAAATATTTTTTGTGTCACGCATGTTTATTTCCCTCATATTAAATATAAAACGCATGTGTAGACAGATATTTTTCTAATGTCTGGACTCCTTTATTAAGGGAGTATGGATATACAAACAGACGTTTCGATATATTGGTATTAAATGACATTTGCAGTCAAAACTTGAAATATAGCCTACATTCTCAGAAAATGCATGTCCATAACGCAATTGCTAAATTTTAAATAATTATTCCGCAACTAGTTTTGTGGTGTATGTATACGTATTTTATAATCTTAACTTCAAATAATACTAATAGTAATTTAAAGATGTGGTAGCATTGGATCTGGACGGGAAGGATAACTCTGGGAGTTGGAAGGGGTGTGTCGCAATTTTGACTTCTCGCATGCGATACAGGTTCGTGGATCTGAGTGTCGCGATTTCGGTTTCATATCGCATATTGTTACAGCCCTGTAGCTAGTAGCCTACCTGATACAACTATAAAATAGCAAGTTGACCAGTAAAACTACAGCAGACGACTACCCCTGGCTAATAAAAAAAAAAAAAAAAACTTTAAGATGCTTCTTCAGGTTGGAGGTGGAGTCTTTGGACGCTGAAAGGAGGATGGTTGCTTGCAAGCAGAGGTTGCACTGCACAGTTATATTTGTTCTCCCTTCTCTTTCTTTAATGTGAAATGCTGTTTGAATTTCCAAGATAGAAACGCATTCTTGCCCTGGCTCTGTTGTTCCGGCTCCATACATCTAGCTCCCGCTGCTCCTCTTCCGACTCCATTGTGACTGATCACGCAAACCGCGCATTTTTTTGTTTTCATATTGGGGCTTCTGGGAAATGCATGGAGTTGCCTTAATTTCTTTAGAGAGTGAATAAACTCATGAAACAGAAAAGTATCGTCATGTAATCCATTGATTTCAACAATGTAACTGTATTCTAAATACCAACTATTTAAATTGTAACTGTAACGGAATACAGTTACTCATAATTTGTATTCTGAATACGTAACGCCGGTACATGTATTCCGTTACTCCCCAACACTTTTAAAGACACATCTCTTTAGCCAAGCATTCACATAATGCTTACCTTTTATACCACTGTTGAATCAGATCGAATGCATTAATATTATGAACAGCAGCTATGCTAATTATCTCCCATTTGCTTTTCTGCCGAGGTAAATAGCGTTCGTCAGCTCCAGTTTGTATCCAGCCTCTCACATAGACTTCAGATCCCCCAACGCCTGTGAAGAGACGACTCGACGCCTGTGAAGAAAAGAAAGAGAAATATTAGTTAGAAAGAAAGAAAGATAGAATAAAGAAAAGAAAAGTAAAATAGAAAGAATGCTTAGGAGTGTGTTAAAGAGTGTGTTAAAGAATGCTTAAAGAAAGAAAGAAAGAAAGATGGATTAGTTAGAAAGAAAGAAAGATAGATTAGTTAGATTAGTTAGAAAGAAAAAGATAGATTAGTTATAAAAAATAAAGAAAAGAAAATGAAAAAAGAACAAAAGAAAGAAAGAAAAGTAAAAAGAAATAATAGTTAGAAAGGAAGAAAAGTGAAAAAGAAAGAATAGTGAGAAAGAAAGAAAGAAAGAAAGATGGATTAGTTAGAAAGAAAGATAGATTAGTTAGAAAGAAAGAAAGATAGATAGATTAGTTAGAAAGAAAGAAAGATAGATTAGTTAGAAAGAAAGATAAATTAGTTTAAAAAAGAAATAAATTAGTTAGAAAAAAGAAAGACAAATTAGTTAGAAAAAAAGAAAGATTGGTTAGAAATAAAGAAAGATTAGTTTGAAAAAAAGAAAGACAAGTAAAAAAGAAAGAAAGAAAAGTAAAAAAGAAAGAATGGTTAGAAAGGAAGAAAGGAAGAAAGAATGGTTAGAAAGGAAGAAAAGTGAAAGAAAGAAAGATTAGTTTGAAAAAATAAACAAAGTTAAAAAGAAAGAAAGAAAAAAGAAAGAACAGTTAGAAAGGTAGAAAAGTAAAAAAGAATGAAAGAACGAAAGAAAAAAGAAAGAAAGAAAGATTAGTTAGAAATAAAGAAAGAGATTAGTTAGAAAGAAAGATTAGTTAGAAATAAAGAAAGATTAGTTTGAAAAAGAAAGAAAAGTAAAAAAGAAAGAGAGAAAAGTAAAAAAGAAAGAATGGTTAGAAAGGAAGAAAAGTAAAAAAAAGAATAGTTAGAAGGAAAGCAAAAAAGAAAGAAAGAAAAAAGTAAAAAGAAAGAATAGTTGAAAGAAAGAGAGAAATAAGAAAGAAAGAAAGATTAGTTTAAAAAAAGAAGGAAAGTAAAAAGAAAGAAATGTAATAAAGAAAGAAAAAAGAAAGTAAAAAATAAAGAATAGTCAAAAGAAAGAAAGAAAGAACGAAAGAGAGAAAGAAAGGAAGAAATGTTAGGAAAAAAGAAAGAAAAAATGTTAGGAAAAGGAAAGAATAGTTAGAAAGAAAAATAGTATAGTTAGAAAGAAAGAAAGAAAGAAATGTTAAGAAAAAAGAAAGAATAGATAGAAAGAAAGAAAGAGATCAGTTTGAAAGAAGAAAAAAGATCAGTTTGAAAGAAAGATTAGTTAGAAAGAAATAAAAATTAGTTTGAAAAAATAAAGAAATAAAAAGTAGTTAGAAAGAAAGAAAGATCAGTTTGAAAAAAGAAAGAAAAAAGATCAGCTTGAAAGAAAGATTAGTAAGAAAGAAAGATTTGTTAGAAAGAAAGAGATAAATTAGTAAGAAATAAAGAAAGATTAGTTTGAAAAAAGAAAGAAAAGTAAAATAGAAAGAATGGTTAGAAATGTTAGGGAAAAAAAGAATAGTTAGAAAGTAAGAAAGAAAGATGGATTAGTTAGAAAAAAAGAAAGATGGATTATAAGAAAGAAAGATAGATAGATTAGTTAGAAAGAAAGATAGATTAGTTAGAAAAAATAAAGAAAAGAAAATGAAAAAAGAACAAAAAGAAAGAAAGAAAGAAAGAAAAATACAAAGAAATAATTTAGAAAGGAAGAAAAGTAAAAAAGAAAGAATAGTGAGAAAGAAAGAAAGATGGATTAGTTAGAAAGAAAGATAGATTAGTTAGAAAGAAAGATAAATTAGTTAGAAAAAAGAAAGATAAATTAGTTAGAAAAAAGAAAGATTGGTTAGAAATAAAGAAAGATTAGTTTGAAAAAAAGAAAGACAAGTAAAAAAGAAACAAAGAAAAGTAAAAAAGAAAGAATGGTTAGAAAGGAAGAAAAGTAAAAAAGAAAGAATAGTTAGAAAGAATGGTTAGAAAGGAAGAAAAGTAAAAAAGAAAGATAGATTAGTTAGAAAGAAAGAAAGATTAGTTTGGAAAAAAGAAATGAATAGTTAAAAAGAAAGAAAAGTAAAAAAGAAAGAAAGAAAAAAGAAAGAAAGAATAGAGAGGAAGAAAAGTAAGAAAGAAAGATTAGTTAGAAAGAAAGAGGTTAGTTAGAAAAAAGAAAGATTGGTTAGTAATAAAGATTAGTTTGAAAAAAAGAAAGACAAGTAAAAAAGAAAGAAAGAAAGTAAAAAAGAAAGAATGGTTAGAAAGGAAGAAAAGTAAAAAAGAAAGAATAGTTAGAAAGAATGGTTAGAAAGGAAGAAAAGTAAAAAAGAAAGATAGATTAGTTAGAAAGAAAGAAAGATTAGTTTGAAAAAAGAAATGAATAGTTAAAAAGAAAGAAAAGTAAAAAAGAAAGAAAGAAAAAAGAAAGAAAGAATAGAGAGGAAGAAAAGTAAGAAAGAAAGATTAGTTAGAAAGAAAGAGGTTAGTTAGAAAAAAGAAAGATTGGTTAGTAATAAAGATTAGTTTGAAAAAAAGAAAGACAAGTAAAAAAGAAAGAAAGAAAGTAAAAAAGAAAGAATGGTTAGAAAGGAAGAAAAGTAAAAAAGAAAGAATTGTTAGAAAGAAAGAATGGTTAGAAAGGAAGAAAAGTAAAAAAGAAAGATAGATTAGTTAGAAAGAAAGAGAGATTAGTTTGAAAAAAGAAACGAAAAGTAAAAAAGAAAGAAAAGTAAAAAAGAAAGAAAGAAGAAAGTAAAAAAGAAAGAATAGTTAGAAAGGAAGAAAAGTAAAAAAGAAAGAAAGAAAGAAGAAAGAAAGAAAGATTAGTTAGAAAGAAAGAAAGAGATTAGTTAGAAAGAAAGATTAGTTAGAAATAAAGAAAGATTAGTTTGAAAAAAGAAAGAAAAGTAAAAAAGAAAGAAAGAAAAGTAAAAAAGAAAGAATGGTTAGAAAGGAAGAAAAGTAAAAAAAGAAAGAATAGTTAGAAAGAAAGAAGTAAAAAAAGTATAGTTAGAAAGAATAGTTGAGAGAAAGAAGAAAGAAAGATTAGTTTGAAAAAAGAAAGAAAAAAAAGAAAGAAAGAAAAGTAATAACGAAAGAAAGAAAGAAATCAAAAAGAAAGTAAAAAAGAAAGAATAGTCAGAAAGAAAGAAAGAGAGAAATAAAGAAATAAAGACATGTTAGGAAAAAAGAAAGAAAAAAATAGGAAAAGGAAAAAAAGGAAAAAATAGTTAGAAAGAAAGATAGTATAGTTAGAAAGAAAGAAAGAAATGTTAAGAAAAAAGAAAGAATAGTTAGAAAGAAAGATAGTATAGTTAGAAAGAAAGAAAGAAATGTTAAGAAAAAAGAAAGAATAGTTAGAAAGAAAGATATAATAGTTAGATAGAAAGAAAGAAAGAAAGAACAGAAAGTAAAAAAGAAAGAAAGAAAAAAGTAAAAAATAAAGAATAGTTAGAAAGAATAGTTGAAAGAAAGAAAGAGAGAAAAAAGAAAGAAAGAAAAGTAATAAAGAAAGAAAAAAGAAGGTAAAAAAGACAGAATAGTTAGAAAGAATAGTTGAAAGAAAGAAAAAACGAAAGAGAGAAAGAAAGAAATGTTAGGAAAAAAGAAAGAAAAAAATGTTAGGAAAAGGAAAAAATAGTTAGAAAGAAAGAAAGAAAGAAAGAAAGAAATGTTAAGAAAAAAGAAAGAATAGTTAGAAATAAAGATAGAATAGTTAGATAGAAAGAAAGAAAGATCAGTTTGAAAGAAGGATTAGTTAGAAAGACATTAAAAAATTAGTTTGAAAAAATAAAGAAATAAAAAGTAATTAGAAAGAAAGATCAGTTTGAAAAAAGAAAGAAAAAAAGATCAGCTTGACAGAAAGATTAGTAAGAAAGAAAGATTAGTTAGAAAGAAAGAAAAATTAGTTTGAAAAAATAGTTAGAAAGAAAGAAAGATTAGTTTAAAAAAAGAATGAAAAGAAAGAAAGAAAAGTAAAAAAGAAAGAATAATTAGAAAGGAAGAAAAGTAAAAAAGAAAGAATCGTAAGAAAGAAAGAGAATAGTTAGAAAGACAAAGAAAGAAAGAAAGAAAGAAAGAAAGAAAGAAAGAAAGAAAGAAAGAAAGATGGATTAGTTAGAAAGAAAGAGATAGATTAGTTAGAAAGAAAGAAAGATAGAATAGTTAGAAAAAAGAAAGATTAGTTAGAAATAAAGAAAGATTAGTTTGAAAAAAGAAAGAAAAGTAAAATAGAAAGAATGGTTAGAAATGTTAGGAAAAAATAAAGAATAGTTAGAAAGAAAGAAAGAAAGAGAGAGAGCGAGAGAGAGAGAAATAAAGAAAGAACTATTAGCTATTAGTTAAAAAGAAGATACATAGCTTAAAGCTTAAATGAGTATCAAGGGCTTCTGGCAGTTAAACAGTTCAAACAGTCTTGGACATTTGGTCAATGAAAGTCAATGGGATTTTTATGATTTTTAATATTAATTTTTAAGAAAACTGAAACTCAAATCAGTCTGAAAAGATAGCAACTCAAGTCAGAACCGTCTGAAAGTCTGACCCGAGTTTGGTGGTCGTAGCTTTAACGGTCTAGGAGGAGATACAGTACAATTTGTCTCAGAAGAAGAAGAAGAAGAAGTTTAAATACAATATCAGTAAGTTGGCTCTTCCAAGCCAACTTCATAATTGTGTACTATTTGGAATGGATACAATATGAATTGGGCACAGATTGAAATTGCTCAATGCTATGATCGGAATAGCATAATATACCATACTAGCCTACTCTTACCATTTTTACAGTACACAGTAAATACTGTAGACAGTATACACATTTTAGAATAATTTACACAGAGGCAATAATGTAGCATTTTTGAAACTTGTTTCATAATGCATCCTGTTTTACATAATATTTATTAAAATATGTGGCAGTATATTCTGCAGTGTTCCATTCCAAACAGTGTTTTGTTTCACTGGTCTGACTGTGAACTTCTGGCTCAACCATATGGAGAAAAAAATCTCAAATATATATTTTTCGCTATCAGTGTGAAAATATTTTCTCTAAAAAAAAAGTGTTTCTCTCAAAACGCTTTTCTTAGCTCTCGATGCAATTTCTTGCTCTCGTGTTAGGATTTTACTTTCGCTGTGAAAATTGTGTTATGGGCGGGGCCACGTTCCTATTGGCCAGTCGGGTGAGCATCGTCTTGTCTTCGGTGTCGAACTGAATCATTACACCATTGTTCGGTTCACCTAGATAGATGCCTTTGTTCTGCCTTAGTTGAGCACGGACACTCCAATGTTTGGGTAAGATGATGACACACACAACTCGATGGGTGGCTGGCTGAGCAAGTTCAGCATCACTGAAGATTAAACATTAAAAAATAGCACTCATATTCATGAATGAATGTGTATTATATTATTAGCTTGCTAATCGCTAATTAGCCATCATGCTAGGTAAACTTGCAAACTCACCTGGTTTAAACTATTTTTAAATCAAATGCCAAATAAATGTTTTGATATAGATAGTTTCACTCCTTATTTGGGTGAGTAGTGAGCTAGTTTCTACCTTTGCACTTGCTAGCAACTGCCATATGTTAATATGTTGCTTTAGGCACTTATATGGCATTGCATTCTCAAAGCTAACACAAATGTCACAATAAGAATTACTTTTATCTTAAGTGACTGTACATTGAAGGTTAGGCTTTGTTATCCTGTAAGCTGAACCCATGACTTTGTCATTGCTCTACAACTTCATAAGAAAAAAATCTATTTATATATTAAGTATTTATAATTATATATATATATATATATATATATATATATATATATTATAAATTATATTTAAATATAAAAATGTATATAATCATGTAAATATTTTTTAAATATATACATGCTTGTGTGTGTATTTATAAATGCATAATTACTATACACAGTACACACACATATTTGATTTAAACAAAAACTTTTATTCTGCAAACGATTAGTCGTTTTTCAGCCCTAGTCATATGACACACCCACTTTGGAAAATGTTGCCATTGTCTTATTTTTCTGACCATGCCCATTTAGGAGACGTGGAAAAAGTTCTGTTTGCAGATTTATCCATCTCTAAAGTAAAAATATATCTGGCCTAATGGATTAATGAAAAAGATTGTTTTTTTTAGCTTCATGAATTTACTGTCATACTTGCCTTCATATCAAGGACACATCGGGAATGTCAGAGTAGCTGCTTCTGACTGAGAGACCATACTCTCTCATCCTCCTACACAGGGTGGATCTTGAAATACCATGAGCATTAGCCAGAGTGGTCAATGGTAGGTTGGTGCTTAAAAGACTTTCAATAACATCCCTACTGATACTCAATCTAGGTTGCCCCATACTTCCATTCTACTCGACTACAGCTACATTGTCAACTAAAGGGGTGACAGGAGTGTTGGAAAGCAGAGCCTTGACTACCTCATTGAGCTGCTCAAAGCCAACTATAACACATTGAGGAATATCCATATAAGCTGCCCCTGCCCGTAAAAACTGCAGTTACTGGTGATGAAGTGGAGATATTCAAAATCAATGGGCTCCCTACTGATTACAGCAGCCAGTCTATCCCTGGCCCTTCCTAATAGCTGCCACCTAATTGATTGCTGCAAGAGGGAAAATGGAAAATAATCAACAAGGAATTGAAGTGCAGATATGCTACAGATAATTCAATGTTTGGGTAAATAGGGCCTCATACCTGAACTCTAGGAAGGTGTTCAGGAACGAGAATGAGTGAACGACACATGGACGAGTCTCGGCTTCATATAGATCAGACTGAAAGGGATTATGCATGTAAGGACACCTTGAAAACATTTTGTGTGGCAACAGCACTGAAATAAACTTTGCCATGGCTTACCGGAGGTTGTGTGCGGTGACTGCGGTGATATTCCACGCTGGAAATAAAAAGCAGCAAGAATGCACAATGTCAAAATATTTAGAATAAGCCCTGTGTAGTCTGCAAGCTACACATGCTAAACGTGTAGTGCAACAACCATACAAAGACTATTTTAAAGGGGTGGTAAAACACATTTTTCCGAAGGCTTGATTGTGTTTGTGGGGTGTTTGTGTTTTTCGTTTTTAAAAAAATTCATTATTTTTCATATATTTTACCTTTATTCTACACTGCTCTGTCCCTCCTTGTAAAAACGGTCTGATGGTTTCCGGGTTCTATGAAGCCAGTCCGTCAAAAATACAGTATGCAATGGGCTCAGATTGGTTAGCTGACCCAGTGTGTTGTGATTCGCTACCCGCCTAGTGCACGTTTTTCTAAAACGTCACGCACCTTACCTTTACCGGTAGTTTGTGCTTTGGTGTATTATAAACAATGGCGTCAATAAAACCAATCGGACCCAGAGAATGTTAGTGAAGATGATCGAGCAGAACCTGTTCAAGAACGGCTGTTAAACGACGTTTCGGAAAGGTTTGTTTTTTGTTGTTCTCTCATTACTTTTTAGATACGCTGTTATTTAATTGTACTAATTATTGTAGTATTACAAAAAATAAGCTTCATAAACAAGAATATCATATAATCGTTTTAACAAATTATACTACAGTCCTCAAAGGGATTTTTTGATGTAGCGTTACAAATTTATTAAATGTTTAATTTAGGTTCAACAGTATTTTAACTGAGAAAGTTCACATAACCGTTTACCATCTTGAGGCATAGATGATGACATTTTTGTTACTTCTAATGTTATCAGGTCTGAGGAATCTCAGGAAACGGGCTGACTTCTGTCTTTTATTTACATGCTTTGTTTCAGAGGCTCTGAGTTACACTGTCATACTAATGTTATCAGGTCTGAGGAATCTCAGGGAACGAGCTGACTTCTGTCTTTTATTTACATGCTTTGTTTCAGAGGCTCTGAGTTACAGTCATGCTGATGTTTCAGAGTGTCTCCACCTCTATGTAAATCCCTCCCCCTTGAAAGATATAAACACTGTTTTTGAGCTATTGAGTTTAGACTTGGATGACTACAGCATTGCAACAGCAAACTCCTCAATAAAGAGTAACTTCTGCTTTGAAAGATATCCCAACGTCTCCTGGTCTCTGAAGAAAAAGTTTCCAACAGTTTTGGCGCCGTGACCCGGATAGAGCTACTCACATGAATCCAGATTGAAACTTCAAGCTCAATAAAGATCTGACTGAGTTTCCAGACTGAATCTTTCAGTACAACCAAGAGTTGATGAGTGTTACTCTATCCAAAAGAACCATTGAGACCAGTACAAATGTGTTATCCTCTGTGCCGTCAGAGAAGAGTTAGAGTTTGGTTAACTAAGTTATCCTCTAAAGTTTTCTTTTAAAGATGAAAGGTATCCTCTGTTTAGGCAGGGAAGATTAGCATTACATGTTAATATTCGTTTATCCTCTGTGTTGTCAGAGAAGATTCATCCTCTGTTTAACCAGGGAAGGTTAACAACAGCTACAGTGTGTTAACAGTAGTTTTATCCTCTGTATAGTCAGGGAAGTGTTTTATCCTCTGTCTAACCAGAGAAAGGTTGTTTAATGGAATAGTTATCCTCTACATGTCATGATTCTGCCTTAGTGTTCTTGATTTTCCCTGGTCGTGAGGCAGGATCATGACAGAATCATGTTTTGTGTACAAGCGCATGGTCTGTTATTTGGGCCATGTGCTTGTGTTGTCTTGTTATGTAACTCCTCCCCCTTGTTACCCTCGTCTTGTCATTATTGTCTAGTCAGTTTCACCTGTCCTCGTCATTAGTGTTCCCTATATAATCCCCTTGTGTTTGCTGTCCTGTGTCGGTTCATTGTTTGACGTTGTTTGATACTTTGATTCCTATCTGTGTGTTAACTTACCTGTGAGTACCATGTGAGAGTTTTGTCTAGTGTATTACTGTCAGTGTTGGGGAGTAACGGAATACATGTACCGGCGTTACGTATTCAGAATACAAATTATGAGTGACTGTACTCCGTTACAGTTACAATTTAAATAGTTGGTATTTAGAATACAGTTACATTGTTGAAATCAATGGATTACATGACGATACTTTTCTGTTTCATGAGTTTATTCACTCTCTAAAGAAATTAAGGCAACTCCATGCATTTCCCAGAAGCCCCAATATGAAAACAAAAAAATGCGCGGTTTGCGTGATCAGTCACAATGGAGTCGGAAGAGGAGCAGCGGGAGCTAGATGTATGGAGCCGGAACAACAGAGCCAGGGCAAGAATGCGTTTCTATCTTGGAAATTCAAACAGCATTTCACATTAAAGAAAGAGAAGGGAGAACAAATATAACTGTGCAGTGCAACCTCTGCTTGCAAGCAACCATCCTCCTTTCAGCGTCCAAAGACTCCACCTCCAACCTGAAGAAGCATCTTAAAGTTTTTTTTTTTTTTTTATTAGCCAGGGGTAGTCGTCTGCTGTAGTTTTACTGGTCAACTTGCTATTTTATAGTTGTATCAGGTAGGCTACTAGCTACAGGGCTGTAACAATATGCGATATGAAACCGAAATCGCGACACTCAGATCCACGAACCTGTATCGCATGCGAGAAGTCAAAATTGCGACACACCCCTTCCAACTCCCAGAGTTATCCTTCCCGTCCAGATCCAATGCTACCACATCTTTAAATTACTATTAGTATTATTTGAAGTTAAGATTATAAAATACGTATACATACACCACAAAACTAGTTGCGGAATAATTATTTAAAATTTAGCAATTGCGTTATGGACATGCATTTTCTGAGAATGTAGGCTATATTTCAAGTTTTGACTGCAAATGTCATTTAATACCAATATATCTAAACGTCTGTTTGTATATCCATACTCCCTTAATAAAGGAGTCCAGACATTAGAAAAATATCTGTCTACACATGCGTTTTATATTTAATATGAGGGAAATAAACATGCGTGACACAAAAAATATTTAACTTTTAGGCCAAATATTTTTTAGTACTTCTGTGAATTAGGCTACACGGCGCAAACCAAAAGTAATACCCACCGGATGAAGAAGGGTTGGCTCTCCACAGAACATAAAATATTCATTTTATTTTATTTTTCTTGTTCGCATTTATGAGGAAAAAACAATGTTACGGACGTGACCATTCTGAAAGCGGCACTAAAAGACTGCTTTAAAACTTTCACAGAGACATCAAACAGATGCACAAAGCCTTTCTTTAAAGTGGAATTCGATTTGTATTAATTGTATCTTAATTTTAATCAATGTTTCATCAACCAAATTGGCTGGAATTAATAAATAAGTAGTAAATATAGCAGACAATAGATATCACGGCATGGAGGCGCTGGTGCGTGAACTGGGGCTCATCTCATAAATGAACCGAAACTTAGCGTGTAAGGTAGGCTAGCCTACTTGTCTCACAGACATGTCTACTTTTAAACAGAACAATTCAAAACGAAAGAAAACAGACTGTTCTCTGTTTATGTAATCCGTATGAAATTTGCATTTCTCTCCGGCGCGTTCACTAGAGTGCTGCGAAGATTGCGAGTCATCGTCAACTTCATCTTTGCAGCCGACGCTAACATATTCAGTCATTACTTTTGCCGGTTCTTTGTGACAGCTTTTAGGTGCTTTATTGGCAGCGCCACATTTACATGTTACATGAACGCATCACCACCTCATCACCGCACCGGTGACCGCAACATACACTTATAGTCTTTGTTCTTCTATAGCAAATTATAATATATTGCACTTTCAGGAAGACATGGGCCTAACACATTCAGCCAGTTGGAACAGAAAAAAACACCAGAATAGGTCTGTTTAGTAAGCAGGATTTGATGGCCGCATTCCTACACTTTTAAATGCAATTCAATGTGGAAGTAATCCAAGTATTCAGAATACGTTACTCAGATTGAGTAACGTAACGGAATACGTTACAAATTACATTTTTGGGCATGTATTCTGTATTCTGTAACGAAATACGTTTTGAAAGTATCCTTCCCAACACTGATTACTGTACCTGTTTCTGTTGTAAGTTTATAGTCTAGTTTGTCAAGTCTTAGTCTAGTTTAGTCATTCCTGTTCCAGTCCCGTTTTGCCCCCTCGTGGGTTTTGTTTTCCCTGTTTTTGTCTATTATTAAACGTTGTGTCACCGCATCTTGTCTGCGCCTGGGTTCATCCGCCACCCACATAACACTACATTGGTAGAGAAGGTTTATCCTCTGTAAAGTTAGGGAAGATTTATGCTCTACTTTACCAGGAAAGGTGATATATCCTCTGTGTAGTCATAGAAGATTAAACCTCTGTTCAACCAGGGACGTTTAACAACAGTTAACAGTTTAATGTGTTCACAGTAGTTTGTCCTCTACTTTGCTTGAGAAGAAGGTTAATCCTCTGTTTAATCAGGAAAGTTTAACAACTGTTAAAAGTGTATTAGCAAATTGGTTCTCCTCTGAGTGCCAGGGAAGGTTGAATATATTATGATAAATATTCATAACTAGTTATTCTTTGCTTTGTCAGAGAAGTTATTGGTTTATCCTCTGTAATGTCAGGGAAGTACAGTGTCAGGAAAACATCATAAAATGGTTAGAAGGAATGCTAGGCTGGTTCCAACTACTGAGAAAGGTGGACTAGCTACCACTTCATGGACAGACAGTGAGTTCAAGTCATTGTTAGGGGAGCAGATGAACTCCATAGTGACTGAGTCAGTCAGATTGGATTTGACAAAGACATTTGGTGTTCACCCAGAAAAAGTATGGTCTATTGAAGAATGCAAGAAGGTGTTAGGTGCATGTATCAGAAAGTTAAATATAAAAGGCATCATCTGCTGCCACAGAGAATTTAGCTTATCCATTGCACAAGAACAAGCTAGGTGTATTGCTAAGTTAAAAGAACCGAACAAACAATTGCTCACTCGAGATTCCTGTCTCACGAAAAAGGTGGGCCATAACAAGGCCTCAACCAAATGTGACTCAGAAGACCAACAGTCAGATGAGATCTATCCTGCCTTACAAGCTTTCTTTGAAACAGATGTAGCCATTCAAACAGTAACTGATGAGCCTAGATTCAGTTAAGATATGTGGCGCTAGGAGAAGATCTCAGGGAATTGAGGGAACTGAAAGTGTTCCTCCCAAGTCTTCTGTTGTCCAAATCAAAACTGTTGCCAGAGCACTAAGACCTAAAGATATAAAGAGAGTATCCCAGAGCTTACCCTCAGTATGCACACATTTTTCTGAATTTAGAAAAGCATTGATCAGTAAAATGCGTTCCTACGACATGTCGTTGGCTGAAGTCATACAGCTGATGTCACAAATTCTAACTGAATCTGAATTCAACAGTTTTGAGTCTGCTGTTACTTCTGAACTACAACATGCCAGAAAAGACGAATGGAGAGAGGGAGTTCTGAAAGCGTTAAAGAACATTGTTGGACCAAACATGGACTGGTCAAAGATCACTAGTTATGTGCAGAAGAAGGATGAGAATGTTAGTCAGTGCACTGAAAGATTTTGTCAGTCAGCTGCAGCATACAGTGGGATAGCTGACACTTCAGAGAAGGTGCTAGAAGATAATGGCCCCCTAGTTCGCACATGGTCTGATGGTCTTTTGTCAGAACATAGAAAGGCATTGCCTTTCTTAGACTTCACATGGTCCACTAGAACCCTGCAAAACAACTTGGAGAGTTTAGCTACTTGGGAAAGAGACTCTGATGTCAAGGCAAGAGTAAAAATTGCAGCAGCATCCTTTAAGGTCAACACAGAGAATCAACAGAAACGTAAATGTCCTAAGAGAAAGGGCAGTTGTTATTATTGTGGTAAACATGGACATTGTCCTAAGAGAGAGGGCAGTTGTTATTATTGTGGTAAACATGGACATTGGGGAAAAGAGTGTAGGAAAAACAAAAATAACTTTAGACAAGTTAACAATGTTACTCAAATTCTACTCAGTCTGCTTGCAACTCTGAAGCAGCCCCTCCCCTCGTCATTAAACTCGTGGGGCAGCTTGTTGATGTGTTAACCATTTGGGCTGTGAGTGCTTAATTTCCCCAGTAACTTACAACAAAGATTAAAGACTTATTTTTGTTTAATAGAAGCCTTCCTTTGGGGGACACTGGTTAAGTAGACTCACAGCCTTAAATGTTATTCTACAGCACAGGCCCTTCATCAGTAATGGTGTTAGGTCATACTGTAAACGTAAAATGCCCTCATGCAGTGTCCACACTTATGAATCAAGCAAAATAAACTTCTGTCATCTCCTCCCGTTGGGGAAATTGGTTAACTACTCTCACAGCCCTGAACATTGTTTTACAGCGTGCACCAGTCACAATCCTCATGTATGATGTCTGCAATGACTGAATTTGTGTTAGAGGATGAAGGAGAAATGACTCACGATTGTGTTACGCTTACATACACACCTATGAGTGAAGTAAAAGAAACTCCCATAGAGAATTCAGAATTTAAGTTGTTTGTTGACGGTTCAACTCAAGTAATTGAAAATAATTTAGAAACAAGCCATTAGAGCCTATGTGGCATGGACCACATTGAGTGATGTTGATTACAGCAACTGCAGTATTGTGTCAAGGAAGGAAAACCCTGGATTCATGTGTCACACTGTAAAGTTGCTCCCCCACCAACAGGGATAGGATAGGACATGGAACAAGTGAGGAGCCCAGGGAAGAACCGAATGCAACAGGCTTCGAGGCCAACCCTGTGGTGAAGACTCCCTCATAGGCTTTCCCCATCCACTAGTCCATCCTTACCTCACTGTTCCTAGGTGTCAAAGGAATTAAGAAATAGGGAAAGAGGGAACAACAATAGCAGACTCTGAAAAGTTTACAACCCTAGTGTTTGAACAAATACTGCTCTACTGTCTAGCAGACTCGGAAAAGTTTACAACCCTAGTGTTTGAACAAATACTGCTCTACTGTCTTTGGTTTTCTTTCTTCCTCTGTGCAGATACCTCTTGATGGCGGTCCCGAGACCCATACGCACCGACCTCCTCACCTGCGTATGAAGCCACAACCTCAAGAAAACGACTAGACCCACTGCTGAACCAAATATCACAAAAGAAAAAAAAGAAAAAACAAAATACACAACGCAGACTCACATACGAAACCTTCAGTCATTCATCAACATGATCAAGATTGTCGTACCAGTAACATGACGGACACTCTCGCTTCGCACAAGATAATGATCTTACAGAACAGATTGGCCTTAGATTACATTCTAGCAACGCAAGGAGGAGCCTGCACCATCATCAGCCCTGAGTGCTACACCGGTTTGATGGATCCAACAGAGAACTTGAACAAAATCCAACAAGACATTCTTGGTCTTTCAGCAAAATTACACCAGATGACTGAAGATAATTCTTCATGGTTCGGAAACTTGTTAGGTAAACCGTGGATATGGATAAAGAAAATAGCAATTCTGCTGTTGTTTCTCCTACTGGCGTACTATCTATGCGTCCACAGTATCAAGTGTTTCATTCAACAAATGACTCACACCCTCACGAAGAAATTACAGTTCCAAACAGAAAAGACTATTACCCTTAAGAACTTCACGGATCCTAATTGCATGTTTGTTTCTGTGACAGCATGCAATTACAGAAAATCAACACAGAGCATGTGCTATGTGCCTGTAACGATCACAAGTTACAAGAATGAACTTTTAAGTGTCTAAATTTGTATTTTGTGAGAGTTATTAGAACTCTCAAATGGGGAAATGTAGTGTTACAAATTTATTAAATGTTTAATTTAGGTTCAACAGTATTTTAACTGAGAAAGTTCACACAAGTGTTTACCATCTTGAAGCATAGATGATGACATTTTTGTTACTTCTAATGTTATCAGGTCTGAGGAATCTCCGGGAACAGGCTGACTTCTGTCTTTTATTTACCTGCTTAGCATTCAGAGGCTCTGAGTTACACTGTCATACTAATGTTAATAAGGTCTGAGGAATCTCCGGGAACGGGCTGACTTCTGTCTTTTATTTACCTGCTTTGCATTCAGAGGCTCTGAGTTACACTGTCATACTAATGTTATCAGGTCTGAGGAATCTCAGGGAACGAGCTGACTTCTGTCTTTTATTTACATGCTTTGTTTCAGAGGCTCTGAGTTACACTGTCATGCTGATGTTTCAGAGTGTCTCCACCTCTATGTAAATCCCTCCCCATTGAAAGATATAAACACTGTGTTTGAGCTATTGAGTTTAGACTTGGATGACTACAGCATTGCAACTTCTGCTTTGAAAGATATCCCAACGTCTCCGTATTTTTGTATTTTTAGAACGATTGTAGTCAAATATTTGTCGCCAGAGCTATTAACCTAAAACGAACACTAAACATTGGCTTTAATACAGTAGCCAAATCAAACACAGAACTAAGTTTTAGCATGCCTGTAGATAAACAAGCATGTAGATAAACAATACATAAAAAGCTCTAATCAAAGAATAATTTACACTAATTCCAAGTTCGCTGTTGAGATTTAAAAAAAGTTTGTAATGTTAGGTGTTTGTCGAATAACGTTAAGTATGAATGAGCTTTTAACAAACTGGTTTGTTTACCTTGCAAAAACGTACAATTAATAATACGAACTATTGCAGGAAAACACATAGACGAAAAATAAATCATATTTACAGGTTGTGGCCCATAAACAACAGCTTCTGTTATTAAAGTTGGAACTGCTCCATCTTTCAGGACAAGCCGCTGTGCGAATTCTGCATTGAACTCGCGAAGATTGTGGAAGCATTCCTCCGTAAAATGTGCAGCACGGATAGCGAGATTTGGGTAATAATTATGAGGGACCGAGTTAAAAATAAATTTTAACCATTGATCTCCAACTCCCCCGACCCTAGGAAGGCTGAACAAAGTGGACCTGCAATCCGGATGAAAATAACAGTGTTTCGACGGCATTGCGGCAACACTCCAGCCTACTAACGTTATATCACAACAACTTTTCTCCAAAGAAATATAAAATGGCCTCTCCCCCCCTTATTTAGTATTCTCAGAGGAGGGGTTTAGGGGTTAGTGATGTCAGCAACCCTGGAGGAATGTTGTGTAGTCCCTACCGGCCGTTTGCTGTAGTCCTTAGACATTGATTTCTTTAAAAGCAAATAGCCCCGTTTGCTTTGAACTTTGAGCGTTGTAACTTTGCATTACACACTAGCTAAAGTTAGAAAAGTGAAATCGTGTTTTACCACCCCTTTAAACAAAACTAGGTGGGACACTGTCAAACGCTGTCTAACGTTAGCTAGCTATAGGGTTGCCACCTTCCATGCATACTAACGTTAGTTGAAAGTTGTACAAGAGGTTGTATATGATGAACAAGCAGTTACTCTTCAGGTGCTTTGAGGCTAGCAATTGCAAAGGTAGAAACTAGCTCACTACTCACTAAATAAGGAGTGAAACTATCTAAATCAAAACATTCATTTGGCATTTGATTTAAAAATAGTATAAACCAGGTGAGTTTGCAAGTTTACCTAGCATGATGGCTAATTAACGATTAGCAAGCTAATAATATAATACACATTCATTCATGAATATGAGTGCTATTTTTTAATGTTTAATCTTCAGTGATGCTGAACTTGCTCAGCCAGCCACCCATCGAGTTGTGTGTGTCATCATCTTACCCAAACATTGGAGTGTCCGTGCTCAACTAAGGCAGAACAAAGGCATCTATCTAGGTGAACCGAACAATGGTGTAATGATTCAGTTCGACACCGAAGACAAGACGATGCTCACCCGACTGGCCAATAGGAACGTGGCCCCGCCCATAACACAATTTTCACAGCGAAAGCAAAATCCTAACACGAGAGCAAGAAATTGCATCGAGAGCTAAGAAAAGCGTTTTGAGAGAAACACTTTTTTTTTAGAGAAAATGTTTTCACACTGATAGCGAAAAATATATATTTGCGATTTTTTTTCAAAGTATTTTGAGAGATTTTTTTTCTCAGAAATAATTTAAAAAAATTCTAATTTATATTTTTCTATGTTCTATGAGAAAATACTTTCTAAACTTTTTTTAGTCTTAATTATTATTATTTTTTGCTATTGGTATGAAAACTTCCTTCTCAAATATTATTTTTTCTCTCATGAAATCATTTATTTTCTTGCATGTAATAAAGACACAATTCAGGCAGGGCATGAGAGTTTTTTAGGGAACCTGTTTAGTGGAACTGCTTGAACTAACTTTAACTAGTGCTTTCAAACCGAGTAATCATGATTAATCACATCTAGCATAGAATATTATATGTGTGTCTGTGTGTATATATATACATACAGTACAGTGGCGGCTCCTGCAAAATCTCTCAGGGGGGCAATGTTTGTATGATTGATAAGGATAAGGTCCACCCATGGAATGGATAAATTAACAGCTTATCTTAAATTTCAAAGTACAATGCTAGGAGTAAAAAAGACTGCTACCATCCTTTCCTAAACTGATTGTAAAAACAAAGTGAGATTTTCCAACACTCGAGTATTTAAATGGTCAGCAATAAATACCTCTTTAGACAGCCTCTGCTTGTCTTCTTCTCCCAAGGCCCTCCTAGATCTTGTTGTTCCTGTTGCTACTTGCTCCTGAAAAATCCTGATTACTACGACGGCTGAATTAATGACACGATAAAATTAACTGTGTTCGCCATGACGTTCAAGTTCAACTGGCCTCAACAACTCACGGGATGTCCCAACAGTCTCTCTCGCTCTCGTTCTCTTTTATTTTTTAATCACATTTGATAAAGATATTAAAGTAGGGTTTCATTTTTTCTTGTTGTTCAAATTCAAAATTGTTTTCAAATATTATTTGTCACTTTATTAAAAAACTTGTATGTTTTTTTCCCACCAATCGCTGCACAAGTTAAGGATACGTATGATGACGTAAGCACGTTAGTGCGAGCCCTCCCGGAACCCATAGAGAATGCATTGCAGTGCCTGCAGTTCGAAAAAAAACGTCTTTGAATGTAAGTCTATGGGAACACTCTGGGCGATTCTCAGCCAGAGTGAAATCGCCCAAAAAGAGGCGGTACTCCACAGAACGTGACATGACGCTGGTTGGACTATATCCAGAGGCACAGTGACTGCTAGCGTAACCTATTTTTTTACGGTCTATGAGCGTAACTCTGTGGTTGAATGAGATTGTGAATGTGATTGAAAAAGTCCCTTTCACACTTTGGTTGTGCGTCGCCCAATCGCCCTAATGAAGAAACCGCCCCTGATACAGTATCTCACAAAAGTGAGTACACCCATCACATTTCAGCAAACATTTTAGTATATCTTCTCAAGGGACAATACTATAGAAATGAAACTTGGATACATTTTAGAGATACAATATGTACATAATGTACTTGGATACATTAACTCAACATACAGCCATTATTGTAAAAATAGTTGGCAATAAAGTGAGTACACCCTAAGTGAACATGTCAAAACTGTGTTCAAAGCGTAATATTTTGTGTGAGAACCATTGTTATCTAGCACTGCCTTAATCCTCCTAGGCATGGAACTCACCAGAGCTGCACAGGTTGTTGCTGGGATCCTAGCCAGCAGCCATATCACTCTGTAGCCCAAGACTGGTTGCCCACTGAAGCTAAGCAGGGCTGAGCCTGGTTAGTTCCTGGATGGGAGATCTCCTTATAAAACCAGGTTGCTGCTGGAAGAGGTGTAAGTGAGGCCAGCAGGGGGTGCTCACCCTGTGGTCTGTGTGGGTCCTAACACCCCAGTATAGTGATGGGGACACTATACGGTCAAAAAGCACCGTCCTTCGGATGAGACGTTAAACCGAGGTCCTGACTCTCTGTGGTCATAAAAAATCCCAGGATGTCCTTCGATAAAGAGTAGGGGTGTAACCCCGGCATCCTGGCCAAATTTGCCCCTTGGCCTCTGTCCATCATGGCCTCCTAGTCATCCCCATATACTGATTGGCTTCATCACTGTCTCCTCTCAACCAGTAATATGGTGTGTGGTGGACGTTCTGGCGCAATATGGCTGCCGTCGCATCATCCAGGTGGATGCTGCACATTGGTGGTGGTTGAGGAGAGTCCCCCTTCTATGTAAAGCGCTTTGAGGTCCCAGAAAAAGCGCTATATAAATGTAACAAATTATTATTATTATTATCCTCTTCCTTTCCTCCATCATGACATCATGGAGCTGCTGGATGTTAGACACATGGCGCCTCCACCTTCCGCTTGAGGATCACCACAGGTGTTCAATAGGATTCCGGTCTGGAGACATACTGGGCCAATCCATCACCTTCAGATTTCTCAGCAAGGCAGTTGTCATCTTGGCGGTGTGTTTGGGGTCGTTATCAAGCCGTTCGGCCCAGTTTCTGCTTCAGCATGTCGCAGTACATATTGGAATCCATGTTTCCCTCATTCAAGCTCAGCTACCCAGTACCAGCAGCACTCATGCAGCCCCAGACCATGATGCTACCACCACCATGCTTGAATGTAGGCAACACACAATTTTCTTGGTACTCCTTACCAGATTGCCACACATTCTGGACACCATCTGAGCCACACAAGTGCATCTTAGTGTCATCAGGCCACAGGACATGATTCCAGTAATTCATGCTCTTGGACAGGTTGCTTTCAGCAAACTGTTTGCAAGCTTTCTTGTGAGCCAGCTTCATCTTTAAGTAGTTAATCTACTTGGGAGAACAAACTTAGTCGATCAGAATAAAATCAAACGTTTACAATTTATTGACCAGGTAATGAAGCAATAATTCAAAATCCAATTAATGCGAATAAAATCATCAGTTAATCATATCATAACAACAATTCAGAAATCGAGGAATTTGTAGAAAGTAGCCTATTACCTGGCAACGAAAATTACACACAGCGGTTGTGTGGGCAGTCAACCTACAGACTCGCTGAACCTTTTTGCCCATTTTTCCTTATAAACCCAGATAAATCAATTTGCTTACCAAATGGTGGTGTCTGTCATTATAATTAGATTTGGTCCCCTGGTGAGGGGCTCACAACTGTGGGATCAGAATGGAGGATCTGGGGGAGGGAATACCTTTGAAGGACATATCACTTCTCATATTTTGTAACTTCTTTTAGCTTTTCATTATGGTTGGGAGAATGAGACCATTTTACCAGGCGCACTGCGACACTTTAAATGATACCAAACATGCATAGTTACTTTTTTTGTGCACATTTAACATTTCATTGGTTTTCAGTGAGTTTCAGGTATGAAGGAGAAGGGGGAGATTGTCAAAGTGAGGTGTGAGTTGCACTGTGTGCTGCGTCTCGGATGCTGCTGTTACATCATTATGCAAGGGAGGGTTCAAATGTTAATTCTCAGGAGAGCCTTTTTGCTTCCACGAGGGGTGGCCCAGACGAACTGGCACCCGCCTTAAACGGTGTACTCACTTTTGTTGCCAGCTATTTTGGCAATAATGGCTGTATGTTGAGTTATTTTCAGAGGACAGTAAATATAGACTGCAACACAAGCAGCACATTGACTACTCTAAAATATATCCAAGTTTCATTTCTATAGTATTGTCCCTTGAGTAGATAGTACTAAAATGTTTGGTAAAATGTGATGGGTGTTCTCACTTTTGTTAGATACTGTATACACGTGTGTGTGTGTATGTGTTTATACAAACATATATATATATATATATATATATATATATATATATATATATGTATGTGTATACACATATACACACACTGTATATTCACACACTTTTATACTAGATGCGATTAATCGATTTGACAGCACTACTTTTATTGGTGTGAAGCTATCAGCAGTGATTGGCATGTCATTGACTGATGTGCTGACCAATGGGAGCAGGCTGAGGTGTGTCGACATGAGAAGTACCGCCCACAATGAAGAAATACAGCATGAACACGTAGAGGAAGAGTAGGACTGTGCAGGCATGAAGAGCTCGAGGGGAAATTCCTGAAAGTATCTGCTGAAAACACATGTGAGTATGTTACTTACTTTTCTTTTACTTACTAAAAAATTTACAAAAATGTATATTTAATTTGTTGAATTATGTAATGCTTATTGTACTTTCTTATGATTTATTTTGGTACAAAGATAAAACAATCAAAATGCCTCCTTTGTGGAATATGTTTTTTTCATCATTAATTCATTTTCATTAATCCTTCTTTACAAATTGACACAATGAATGCTAAAATACAACGATTCATCCTAAAAACACAGTAACATTAGACATTCTGCAATATAAAGCCGAAAACTGGTAAAAACTTGTATACTGTATATGGAGTTCAAAAGTCTGAGACCATTTTAATAAAATGACATTGAAGCAGATTCTCAAATCCTGCTGAAGAACATGACGATCAGCTTTTGGTTATGTCAGCTCCAGTAGTTATGACAGTAAAGCATTTGGTAATATACTGAAAAACTTTGTATTGTATTACACAAAATGTAAAGCAGACACATGATATATATATATATATATATATATATAGCATGTGTCTGCTTTACATTTTGTAAACACATATACTTTATAAACAGATTTTTAGATATATAAAAGGTTAGAGTGTGGGAAGTATGTTCAGGCTTTTTGTGAAATTAGCTGGTATTGAAACATCATATGGCTTCTGATGTTGAGAGGAAGTTCTCAGGAAATTCTCAGGAGGTTCTGAAGATACTTTGTGGCTTGATTTGCTTCACTGATCAATATGATGTGTTATTTTGTGGCATCAATAAGAGTGCTATCAGACTGTATGATTAGCAGAACAACCATTTTGTACTTCTTTAAACCCTCATTTGTGCATCCCTTAAATTGGTAAAAGCCATTTGAAATTACTTTGACGCTCTGTTAAGAAAAATTTTCCGGAAATATATGTAGTCTGCCATATGCATGACAGTATCAATATGGGTGTGTGCGGTTTGTGGACATTTACCACCTCTAAGAGGATGGCATGTGTGGTCTATGATCCTAGACAGATGTCATAATGATCACTTGTTCAATTTAAATATTGCAACATGATAGCAAGTTTTTTTAATTTATTTTTTAACAAAATCTATGATAAAAAGCAATACCAGGCTTTGGGAGCAAAATCAGAATCACTCTATCTATCTCATTGCACTTATACACATTCCCCCAAATTAGCAATACCAGAATGCAAAAAAAAAAAGAAGAAGAAAGATTTAAATGCTGTTTGGACATATGTGAGACTGGAGAAACTAGAAGAACTCTCTGAGAGAAATGAAAGCAAGCTAACATTTGAATTTCTCTCGTGTGCACCATTCGAGATGCAAGTCTCACCTAAGCAATCCTAATCTACATCTTTTACCTTGACGCCCCCATTCTGCCCCCACTCCCTCTCCCTCATGCTGAGATCACCTGAAATTCACCCAAGAATCTATATAGTTTAATGTGAATAATTATCATACAGGATCACACATGTTTGATATCATTTGAAATGTCTCAGTACGACTGGTACAAAGGTCTCATTCTCAAAGAAGTAAACCAGAAGGTAATAAGGTATTTAAGAGTTTAGAAACTATTCACATACATAGGAGGTGTGTCTTCCAGGCATATGGCCTCATGCTCTCAGAAGGTGCGAAATGGTAATGAATAGCAAATGGTTCCATGTAAATCAACTTCTGCCCCCAGTAAGTCTGGGACGGTGATTAATGTGAATTCCCACTGTGAACTCATCTTTACATTTGAAATGTGGTCTGTCTATATAATGAAATGCAACTAGAGCTCAGGGCGTTTTGAAACTCAAAATTAGCCCGTGATCCAGAGTGGATGCCGGCACTCCGCATCATGTATTTCCAAATGTCGGGTTTAACCTACATCTTTTACTCATTTGATGTTTGCATCTATTATCTTTGAACTGATTATGCAACTGGCACGATACATTTACCTGACATAATAAACTGTAAACATTTGATTTTATTCTAATCGACTCGGACATTAAGTAAAGAGTTTAAAAAGAATAGTCAAACATTCACACACACTTAATGATGTAGACATATCATTAAAACCTCTTTCATTTATGGAGTCAGATGAAATAAGTTAATACTTATGAGAAAATGTATTTCATTCAATCAAATTACTTTGCCACGCGGGAAGATGGAAACGTGCAGAGACCTTCACCCGCTGATCGGAAAACCTCCATTGGGCCGATCCAGCCGGGTTTTACACAAACATGATACTTTATTTGAAATTATATTATTTTCTATTTAATAATGAAAGCATTACAGTTTTTCTCAGTCACTTTGAAACACTTCTTGAATCATCCTTAACATTTGCAAACCATGCATTTCTCAAAACAATTTGTACAAACAGCACCACACGGTTGCAGACAGACGGATGAAGATTAGGATAAAGTTCAAATACATGGTCTATAAAGTAAATTTACTGTATAATGCAAGTTGACCACTGTAATATGAAGCATTACAATAAGTATACAGTGTTACAGTACAGTGCACATTGTTTGATTACATACCTGTTCTGTCTACAAACATTTGAATGATTGAGGACAAAGTCATTCTCCCAGCATTCAGCTGTACCTTTCGACAATCCTCAGCCGTAAGGTCATAATTGAGAACATGGTCATTGGCCTCTTCTACCACTTCGTCTGTTTTGTCTCCCTACTCTTCCACCACGCGTCCTCAATCCCCTTCTTCTTATCGTCCGTTGACCCTGTTTGTTTCCTTGTTGTTCTTATACGGGTGACAATCACACCGCCGTGCCGTTAGACCTTCAGCCCGTGGTCAGACCCCTTTTTTCTGCGTGCAGCAGTGCCCTTGGAACAGATGTCCAGGCACGCTGTGGTGTTCACAGATGCCTCTGTCACCGGCTGGGGTGCCATGTACAATGGGCATGCAGTGTCAGGGGTGTAGATGGGCCCCCAACTGCATTGGCACATCAACTGCCTCGAGTTGCTGGCAGTACGTCTCGCTCTGAGCCGCTTAAAGAGGCCGCTACAGGGCAGGGATGTACTGGTCCGTTCGGACAACACTGCGACCGTTGTGTACATCAAACGGCAAGGTGGTCTACGCTCCCATTGCATGTTCCAGAGCAGCTGCTGCAAATGATTGCATGCCAATGTTCATTGGCTCGTTTAGTTACACTCAAAGTAGATTGGCTCTCTGGCGACATTCCTAAAAAGCCCTATTCACACGGGATAAGTATCACCCGGTGACCTCTAGTCATTTGTAATAATTGCGGAGTTTGTCTGAGATCTTAATCCCGTGCGAATCGGCCATGTCTGTAATTTGTAAAGTAAAAATTCCCCCGCAAATTACCTACTATATTTCGCCGAACACCGAGGTCCTGTGATAATATTAGTCCCGTGCGAATCGGCATCTCTGTGATTTGGCCGGATCGTATATAATTTTTTCAAGGTTTTTGTTTCATGTGCGCCTTTTTATCCATCTTTCGCGAAGAATGGAGACTGTGTTGGATTATTTTGATAGTATTTTGGGTCAAATCGCTATACACAACTACACAATTTGCAGAAAGTGAAAGCTGAAAATCATCAGAAGAGCAAAAACAAAAAGAATTAAAGCTGCAAGCAGCATTTAGCGGTGTTCAAGCAGTTAAGGCCTTTAAGGCCGTTAAGCACAAAAGCATCAAAAGACATTACGTTTTATGTAGCAAGCATTTAACCACTGACATCATAGATGGAATAGACCATGTTTTAGCATGATATACCATGATATACCACATTTCAGTTTGATTTTTCTTGATTTACCATGTTCCAGTATGATTTACCATGTTCCAGTATGATTTGCCATGTTCCAGTATGATTTACCATAGTTTACCATGATATACCAAGTTCTAGTATGATTGACCATGATTTACCCTGTTCTAACATGGTTTACCAGAATTGAACACATTCTAGTATGATTTAATATGATTCTAACATGGTTTACCATAGTTTACCATGATTTATCTTAGTTTACCTTGATTTACCATGTTATAGGATGATTTACCATGATATAGCACATTCTAGAATGATTTACCAGGATTCTAGCATGATTTACCATGTTTCTGGCGTTATTTACCATGATTTACCACGTTGATAGACATTATGTGAAGCATCAGAACAATTGAAGTGATAAACTCTGACAAAATATGATTGTGTTATAATAGTAATTGTTGTATAAGTGATTTATTATTGTCTATATATATGAATGCAAAAGCACATGTGAAAAGACTATTAATAAGTAGAGAGGGCAGTAGAAGACCACTTACTGACTCACTTTCATTTTGAACACACTTGATTTCACCAGTATTCTGCACTAAAACAAACCAGTTGTTAACTATATTATGCATGCTTACACACACACACACGGGATATGTTATTGTAGAAATCTCTTTTAATGGTATATAAGCATTTTGACAGTTATAGCGCCACCTATATATTCTAACGCTTGATTCCAAGTCAAACGGTCTAGGAGTTATGAGCAATTTAGTACTTTTGGTTGCTGTAGCGCCACCTATGGGCCAATCGGGGTCATACTCTGATAGGTTCTCCCCAAACTGAGGCCCTACCACCTGGCCAGGTTTCAAGTCTCTAGGCCTTACGGGTTGGGCTGCACGATGCGTTTTAGGTTTTTTTTTTTTTTCAAATAGCAATAACAATAGGTTTTCAGCACTTCGTGCTTGAACACCTAATAATAGGCGACCTTTTTGACAGTTATAGCGCCACCTATGGTCCGATCTCCATGAAACTCTGCATGCTTCTTCACCATGTCATGACACATGTGCTCGTCAGTTTTTGTGAAGTTCTGAGTTTTTATTTATGATTTATAGGCTTTTGAGTGTATTTTGACACGCCCCCTTTTCTAAACGACCCTGTTACAGTGAACCAAAGGGCAAAGTTCAACTTTTTTTTGATAATTATTGATCTAGAGAGTCCAGAGACTTGTCCTAGACGGGTCTGGTTCCGATCAGGCAAAAAACCAGGGACTAGTTCGCAAAAGTAGGATTTGGACAAAATCGGCCATAACAAATTTTTTGTTGCTCAAATCGAGAATCCGAGATATACATCTTGTCCGTCTTGAGCCAAGGAACACAGTGGTGCAATTCCAAGTCAAACGGTCTAGGAGTTATGAGCAATTTAGTACTTTTGGTTGCTGTAGCGCCACCTATGGGCCAATCGGGGTCATACTCTGATAGGTTCTCCCCAAACTGAGGCCCTACCACCTGGCCAGGTTTCAAGTCTCTAGGCCTTACGGTTTGGGCTGCACGATGCGTTTTAGGTTTTTTTTTTTTCAAATAGCAATTACAATAGGTTTTCAGCACTTCGTGCTTGAACACCTAATGATTAGATGGAGATGAATGACATGTAGGCTATAGCAGCATGCGGTAAGGAACTTTATTCTGTTTATGTCACAATATATCATACAGCTAGACCTATAACGAAAAGACATTTCCAAGCAACAGCCTACTGACGTCATATCCAGGAGATAAGTCAGTAAATTTGAGTAAAATCACAGGCTTCGGTTATCCCGTGCGAATACGCCACATGAAATTCAGATGTGGGGGTGTAATTTCTAAATCACACGAGGTCCCCAGATAGTACTAATCCCGTGCGAATAGGGCTTAAGTCGCTCTGATGTACGTCTGCGTTCCCTCCTTCAGGGAACGAGGGTTACCATACGTAACAGAGACTTTGTGATCTGAGAAATGTAAAAAGCAACTGAGAAAAACTGTAAGTAAATACAAAAACTACTACAATGATGTAGCCTATATTTAAATATATATAATTTCTTTTTAATGAAAATAATGCCACAAAAATCATAATGGTCCTACAAACAACCTTTTTTCCTTTTTATGCAAAATATTGTTTTTACTTTTGTTTTTGAGATGAAATATGAATATGAAATGTGGTCTTGACCGTTTATATGACATTCATAGATTACATCCCTGATATATTTTCCAACCCAATTCATTACGACGACCACTACTGAAAAAATGCTTTCATTGTGTGGAAGCTTTGCCATTATTTTCTCTTTCCATCATAAAACAGGGTCATTTTTATGCTAACATTGCTTTGTTGACATACAGGAGGTGCTTAAAAGCATTTTTGTCTCTGTTTTTATATATAATATTAATATGTAAATTTAAGCTTCCTATTAGATATGATTTCCCTTTGTTTCATTTTCTTATTTTTTGACAGATCTGGATCAGAATGGCAACGCGTAATGATACTGTGCCAACCAATGATAGTTACGTGTATCGTTGTACTTTAAAAGAAGAATTCAAGTACATTCTTCTCCCGGTGAGTTACAGTCTGGTGTTTGTGGTCGGCCTGGGCTTGAACATCACCGCCATGTACGTCATCCTGTTTCGAACCAAACCCTGGAAGCCCAGCACCATCTACATGATCAACCTCAACGTCTGTGACACTCTTTACACCCTCACCCTTCCGTTTCTGATCTACTATTATGCTGATGAGAATGACTGGCCGTTTGGCGAGCCGATGTGTAAGCTGATTCGCTTTCTCTTCTACACGAACCTCTACGGTAGCATCCTCTTCCTCAGCTGCATCAGCTTGCACCGATTTTTCGGCGTTTGCCATCCGGTTCGCTCTTTGTCCTGGATAAGCGGCCGTCGGGCTCGTTTGGTTTCTGTGGGAATATGGGCGATCGTACTCATCTTCCAGGCCCCGATCCTTTATTTCTCCAGGACGAGACTTAATGGTAACTTTCTGATCTGTCACGACACCACCAGCAAGGAGCTCTTCAATGACTTTCTGGTCTACAGCTCAGTGGTGATGTTTCTGCTCTTTGTTCTACCATTTGGGGTGGTGCTGGTCTGCAACGGGCTGATGGTGAGAAAACTTCAGGAACCCAGTGTTGGCGAAGGACCAATGTCACAACGCTCCAAGCAGAAGTCGGTGAAGATGATCATTATTGTGCTTCTGGCTTTCATGTTGTGCTTCCTACCCTTCCATCTGAATCGCAGTATATACTACACCTTCCGCTACCTGGACATAGAGAAATGCGACATGCTTCGGCTCGCCAACAATGCCTACAAAGCCACGCGACCTCTGGTCAGTATCAACAGCTGCATCGACCCCATTCTCTACTTCATGGCAGGGCAGAGATTCAAAAAATCCATCAAGAAATTAAGCATGAAGTCTGATAAATCCCTCTCAACCTTACAGTGAAGATGAAGATATTGGGGGAAAAAAGCTTGATTAAAAAAAAAGATTTCAAAAGGGATTCTTAGCGATTTTTGGTTCCTCAAAGAACCTTTCAGTGAAGAATTCTTAAAAGAACCATTTTTTCCTCAGTGTAAGGAACATTTTTCCACTATAAAAAAATAATCTTTTGTGCATGGATGTTAAAGTTTTAAATGGAACCATATAAAGCATTAAGAGCGCATACTCCTTCATTTATGGTGTGGAGACAAAGTCATGGTGGTGAACTTGGTTCGACATGTGGAAGTGTGAATTACATGATTTTCAGTTTGTTCCTTACACAAATCTACTGGTTTGCATGAGAAGACTTGCATATTAATTGCAACTTGTGCAATATTCCATGCATTGCTGCATGCGATCAGAGACTGTATCATGTGTCAATGGAATAATTATATCAATCTTAGAGAAGGCATGTTTGATTTTAAGCTGTATTTATTTTTTTGTCTTATTGCACTTAAATGTAATGTAAAAGTGAAAAAATGACAGGATTTTTTTTGTTAATTGATTAAGATATATTGTTTATGTTACTGTGACAATTTCCTGGTAGCCTAATCATCAGGATATTTTATGAAACGATTTACATCATCTATACTAAAGCATGGGATTGTGAGATTATAAAAGAATGTACTAAAATTAATATAATGAAGATGTTAGTTTATTCTATTTTCTGCATTGAAGTGTGAATTAATTTTTATTTTATTTTAAGTGAATCAATACAGTAATTAATTATTTTACTCAGCAAGGATGTGTTAAATTGATCAAAAATGACAGTAAAGACTTTTACATATTTTTTTTTAACTTTTGACATTTCTAATCATCTCAAAATCTTTTCTACTTTCAAACATGTGAAACAGTATCTACAAAATAATATTTCACAATATTACTGTTTTTACTATATTTTTTTGGTGGGGAAAAATTCAAACTTCATGCTGGTGAGCATAGAATCAAAAACATAAAAAAACCCTTTTGAATAGTATATATATTACCATAAAAATTATTGCACATATACAATATGTTAAAAATTTCCAGATCTCAAATACTGCAGTAAAGTTATTTATTTGAAGAGTATAAATATAAAGAGAAAACAACATTATTATTTGAATGATAATAAATAAAAGCAACAACAATACGGAGTATTGTAGCCTACAACGTTTTCCCATTACCTTGTCATTCTACTTCATCTTTGCAAACAGCAATCTATGTCTAGCTCTGACTATGCGGTATTCAAGAAATGATTGCAAACATATTTATATTGTATAAAAATTCACTTTATATAAAATGTGCATGTAAATGTTAGTAAAAGAACTGTGATGCTATACCCTTGAGTAGCCTTGCCTGTCACTGCCTCAACTGAATTACAACGGGAAAATTAATAAATACAAGCTGTGGAAACAGGAAAATCAGCTTTGAATGCAACAACTCTTGTAGCGTCTTGTTTCTCTACAACTGTGTGACGAACACACGCTATCCTACATCCTGTAAGAGGAGGATCTTGACATCCAGTTATTGTAATAACTATAAAAAATACATAGGCCTAATATGTAGGCTACATGGGGGAAGTCCTACCATAATCAACATTTGTAAATGAGTAGTTTCATATTTCTCTCTCATTTTTTATTTGATGCAGGCATCATTAGATCGTATATCCTATTTGTCCCTCAGTCTTGTCGTAGCCTACCTTTGTTTTTGTTTTTTCAAATATATATTTTTGTGCTTTAAATTAAACTTTGTCATGTTATTCACTTTGTGTTGGCTTAATTGGTTTATAACGCTTTAAAGAATATATTTTTTTAAATCCCTATGGACATTTTTTTTATGGAAAAAATACTTCTGGAACCAGCGCACCACTGAAAAAGTGAGCGGCCACGGTTGAACAGGCTATTACTCCCGAGAAATTCAGGTAATAACAACCCCATTTATTGCGTACGGAACCAAACAGAACAACTAGTTGTCAATGCCATATTTTGAAAGCACATTGATTAGAGATGTGTCAGATCAGCAGGCCCTTGACTCATTCGTTATGCCAGATCTTGCTAGAAAAACAGTGAACGAGAACAAGCCTATAATGCACACTGAAACCAGGACCAAACACTTCCCACTTTAAAACGTCATAAACTTGATCGCTTATGAGTCAAACAACAATCCCAACAACGCTTATGATAGGATCATTCAAGTAGACTTCCAAGCATAAACAAAACACACCTCCTTTGTTGAGGGTTATTTGGTTAAAATAACAGAACAGCACGACTGTAATATTAATTTGGTCAAAATACAGATAGCACACATACATCTCCAAGATGTCATTTAAAGGGCGCTTTATTTGGAAAACATCTGATAAACATCTTTTAAAAAGCAGTTTTACATACGTTCTAAAGAATAAACATCTTAAAGACATTTTCTAAATGTCTTTATTACATCCCAGACAGCAACATATGTCGTCCCAGATCCGGCCCACATTTGGTGGCCCAGATGTGGGCCGGATCTGACAGGAAACTGTACTCCAGAACACTGACGTCAGAACATATAGTCACCACAGTGTCCATCTGTACAATTTCCAGATTGAGTCGTGTTCCGTACACACAGAAAGAGAATTTAGGGGACTCACGCCTGTATTTAAAATGGGGTTGTCTCTCCTGAAACTGGTGTACAGTGTGTGTGGCATAATGTCCAACACGTTTGATAAAGCGAGTAATCTGACATGCAAAAGGTTAAGCACTAATACTGTCTTTAACTGTTATATATCAAAGAACCAGACAGCTAGTCTGAGCTGAGGCACTACAAATGTTCTTAATGATAATAATTTTAAAAGGAGCAATAAATCTATTTTTAGCTTAGCTTAGAGATTTTCTCAGCTGTCTGTCTTCAGATTTATGTGGTATATTGTAAGATATATTGTATTGCTTCATTTTGCTGTTCTTTCCTTTCTTGTTTAAGAGAAAAGCTTTTTAAAAGCTGTTCAATCAAGCTGATGAGCTGAAGGTTTCTGGTTACCCACTGTTTCTGCCCTGTGTCCTGTGGATTACAGAATTTAAAGACTTTCCTTGCATACTTTGCATTCGTGCACTCTATATCACCCACCCGTGACATACAGGTTTATATTTAATTTGAACTCTGTAATCTAATATAATGACATTCACACATTTATGGTTTTGGGCAGCTGTACATCAGTCATGTAGTTTAAACATCACATAAAACACATTCACTCTATTAGCAAAGATTTTAAGTTTGTGAATTAGTGTAAACCATCTTTGCTTAAGTAAATAAATATTTTTGTACATATCCTGTATTATTGTTTTAATATATGAGGTGCGGGTGTAAAAACGGGTATAATGTTTATTAAACCATAAAATATATATGTATAAGAAATTGACAGTTGTATGCATGTTTTTCATGTTTTATTTTAATATTTTTTTTAAAAAACAAGGTGTTTGCAAACTTTTGACCATGACTGTACATATTCAACTCATTTAAAATCTTAAATACTAAAAGACAAAACTACTGTAACGAAACGAACAAAAAATTATAATTATAATAATAATAATACAAATAACAGATGTAAATCAAACTAGTTTATCATAATACTTCTTAATGTTTTCTAACTGGAGAGACTGTCTCTCTAGTGTCTCATTGTTCTGGGTGTTATTTTCGATTGTGCGATAAGTCAATCGGCAGCAGAGGCTGCGCTTAAGACATCTTTAGTGTCTTGTGAGTAAATGCCATTCGGTTTCCAATCATCTGCGAGCAGAGACCGAGCTTATTGTATTTTAATAAAATAGTTCTATGACTTATGCAATAAATACAAATGTTTTCTAAGGTCTCGAATTCAAGGCTCCTCAAGGTGGTGAACTGACATCACCACCACATATCTACCCTGATCGGTCGCCTACTGATGATGTCATCTGCACGAAGGTTGCGTCCTGTCAGCGGATGTCCTTCTCCAACCTTTCATATGTTTATCTGAAAAAGAGGGAGAGAGAATGAAAGAAGTGGTGAGATATTAGTTACATGATATAAAGGATATCCTGACTACATTTGTTGGTTCACAAATGCAAACACTGTTCCAGCCACCAGAGGACACTAGACTAAATCATTTTCTCCCGATTGACTCGGCATGACCTGAACCAGTGGAAAAACTGACTCCAGCTCTGAGAGGAAAGGGAAAGAGGGTGAGCTGAGAACAGCTGAAAAGCAAAACAGATCCTCACATTTCTCACTGTATTCACCCGTGAAGCACCAAACAAACACCATTAACCCTCTATGGACCACATTATGACTATGAGACATAATGTGTTGTAAAAGTTAAAAACGAATTCTAAAACTAATTTCAACTGATGCAAACTCAATCTTCAAACTCATCTTCAAATCTGCCAGGCTGTAATAAAATAAATAAATAAATAAATAAATAAATAAATACAACACACACACACACACACACACACACACACACACACACACACACACACACACACACACACACACACACACACACACACACACACACACACACACACACACACACACACACAATATATATATATGTATATATATATATATATATATATATTCTATTAATTTATCATTAACAAATATATATTTTATATTATATAACTGTATTTATTTTTTTATAAATAATAGTACATAATTTGAATAATTTCCATTTCTACACAACAATATATACTGATATATAAGTAATGATATAAATAATCACTAACACTGCCATTAAAAAAAAAAAGTTTAATTGTAAGTACCAGTAAAGACATTTATAATGTTAGAAGAGATTTCCATACTTCTATATTTTAATAATATTTCACAGTATTACTGTTTGTACTGTATTTTGGATCAAATAAATGCAGCCTTGGTGAGTAAAAGAGACATATTTTATATAAAATGATGTTTAAATATTTGAAAGCTGTGGTAATCAATACTACAATTGAGACTCAAAACGAGATGTTGTTGGCAAGATGCCAGCTCGTATAGAGACAACTGTAAGAATATTTTCCCGAGATAACAGTGTAAATCGAAGTGAATAAGTCATATTTCCATTTTTTACATCGCAGCAAGGATGTTAGAACTAAAGTTAGTTTACTAAAGTTAGAAAAGTGAAATCATAATCAACCACCCCTTTAATGTACAAGCAACACTATAGGTCATGGGATTGATTCCCAGGAAATACATGAATTGATCAAACTTACACTTACAATGTCAACCAAATACATACATTTAACTAAAATGTTCCATTATTACACATTACATGTGTTTTATTTACCCAAAGCACTTGAGATTGTTGCATTTAAATACTTCAAACAATGCTTACCATGTTGACCTTCAACAGCGGGTCTATTCAAGCTTGTGGCCATAATGACATTATATTAGAGAAAGTAAAACTAGGTTTAAATAAAACAGAACCATGTGACTTAATAAAAATGAAAAGCAATTGAATAAGTGTTGTTCTGTGTCATTTATAAATACCATGAGGTCACAGAGAGCAGCTGTAAGGATGAATTGTGAAGGGAAGCCTTGAGATATTTATGTAAATCCCTGAGCTATTGATAGTCAATGTAAAGCCATTAGCCCACCGCCCCACAAATTCTTATGCAAGAGGGCAAATTGTTAGGTAACAAAAACTGACCTCCCCTCAATGCAACTCCACTGCAGTTATTATTAAAAGATTGCGGGTGTCTACAGTCAAGATGCTGTGACTAAATTACTTGAGTGTTCCCCATTCATTTACTGATGACAAATGCAGCAGACATCCTGTGAGGACTTTTATGCATGGCTTTAGACAATGAATGTTAGGTCAAGACCATAATGAGAGATTAGAGGAAGAGGAAACTACAATTCAAAAACAAACTAAGCCAAAAGGACTATTATAAGAACACAAACACATTAAGAGGAATATTCCTGTTTAGTCACTCACCTCCTGTCTGCACTTTGAGGAAGAGGAGTTAGAGGAAGAGGACACACCCAGCAGTGAGCGCTCTTCTGCGGGCTCGGTGTGGCCGCTGTCCACGGAGTCGGTATCGCTTGATTCCGGTTGGGTCACTTCCTTGGGAGCTGACTTCATTTCTGGGATCTGAGCAACTTGGAACCTGCCATTCACACACGGGTTAAACAGAGGTCATTGAGTGCACCTGATTCATCACTGTGAGCATAACTGGGCGTGTATCTGAGAATGAGACGTGAATTCCTATCTCAAACCAACGCAACTGATTCATTCAATAATTTATGTATAGGTCTGCTCCAAAACGTAACGCTATCTACTGCCTAGATAGGCTGCTACCTTCTAAGGCAGCATACAAAGTGAAATGGAACCTCATAAGTTAATAAGTGCTAAGGTAATAACTCCATATCCTAATAATAAATACAACAACTACACAATACACATCAATATAGGGTGAAATAATATTTTTTAATTAAATCAATTTTTTTTAGCCAATATTAACCCTTTACTCGGCTACATTGGATGAATTTTTTACATTTTAGCTCATTTTTATTCACTCTGGGATCCAGTTATAATTGCTAACTAAAGCTTAAAATGAAAAACATTAAAAATCATTTAGTTATAAAATAAAATACAAATATTAGATTTAGATTTTAAAAAAAACTGCAATGTTGCCGATTCAATTAAACACCTGATTAATTCAGGAATGATGTTAAATCAAAATATTAATTTCTAAATTACTTTTTGTAATGTTTATTAAATGGTTTTATGATCTAACACAAAAATGAATTAAATTGATCTTGTTTTTTTTTTGGGGTGCTGGGGTGGATTATGGGTGGAAACTGAATTAAAACCCGTGGGGGTGCGGGTATGAAACTGAAAATTAAAATAAAGTATAACTAAAAGCTAATAGGCTCTATGCACGCGTCACTTCCGCATTGGCGTAATTATGTTTGGACATTTCCGGTTAACGGAAGAAAACATTAAACAGTGACAGTCGACATTTACGATAGCAGAGACGAAGCTCACAAGGTGTTTGCTGGAGTTGCCGAAAGTGTCTGTTAACGATATCCAGAGGATCGTCCGGGCATCCAGTACGACACCACGTAGCAAATTAGATAAAGACTTTAAATTTTGCGTTTCTTCATTTCTTTGGAACTTTGAATGTAATTTGCTAACACTAGCTAGCGTTTTAGCGTAGTGTTTTAAGTCATGACTCCGTCCTGCTTCAGGTTAATCATGCTTTAAATAAAGTTTAATTATGTGTATATACCTCTCACTTCATGTGTTTGTACTTTTATTAAAGTATCAGGTAAAAATTGGGCAACAAATGAGATATCTGTGAGAGCCCACTGCTACCGCTCAATGAAGAAGCTAAAGCCACCACACCAGCTGAAAGTAGGACTAGATTAAGTGACACGGTCAAAAGTTCTGTTGAACTTGTTTAAGGTTCTGTTCATCAAAAGATTTAACCGGAAATACGTCATGCTCGCCAGTGCATACTGCCTATTCAAAATATAAATAAATACTATAATATATATAAACATATATATTAAATCTCGCCTTAAGACCCATTTTTTTAGGCAGGCTTTTATGTGATTACTTTTATGCTTGCATCCAGGCTGTAACATTGATCATTTTGTTTAATGTTGACTGTTTTATTGTGTTTGTAAGGTGTCCTTGAGTGCCATGTAAAGCGTATAATTAAATAAAAATTATAATTATAATCAACAGTACTAATATAACTGTTATGTGTGGGTTTTTGTTGTGTCTTGTATATCACGTGATCCCTTGTTTGTCATGTGATCCTGCCATGTGTCTTGTCTTTTGTTTGTTGTTGCTCAGTGTCCACAGGTGTTCCTCGTCTATGTTTATTAGTCTCCCCAGGTGTTCTTATTAACCACGCCCCCTTGTTATCTTGTTCAGCTTGTTTGTCTGTGTATTTAAACCCCTGTGTTTCAGTTGTTGGATGTCGGTTGTTGTTTAATGTTACTTCTGTCCTGTCCTGTTCTGAGTTCCCTGGATGACTTGTAGTTAAAACAAATGAAAGCTAAAAACAGATTTCTCATGTTTCAATTGCGACAACAAATTTGGGATTTAAATTAAGGCCTTTCACATATTCACATAATTATATTTTACATTCTATTTTTTTCTCACCTTCCTACCGACAGGATGGTGACCTCCGGCGCCTTGACCACATTAGTTGGGCTCTTGTGCGTATCGGCGGGCAGTGCCAGGGCGGGCAGCAGCAGCTCGGGCCATTTCTTCTGACTGCAGCGGGAACAGCAGAGCCCTGAGCGTGAGGCCAGCCCGTTTATAGTGTGCAAATGATGCTGGTGGGTACACAGCCGGGGCAAGGAACGGAACTGGGAGAAATGAGGAAGAGCCGGAAACCTGACAAAGAAACAGACAGAGAGAAAGACACTTACAAACTGATATCAGTATTGTGTGCATATTTGTATATATATACATATTTTGTCTATTTGTGTGTATTAAGTTTATATATATTTTGGGAATTTTCTCAAAAGTGCAGCGGACTGGGAAAGAAACACTGCAAGCCAAATTCAAGCTTGTAACACTGGCATGATCACCTCTGCTCAACATGTTGCTTCTCTAGGCAACACCCTAGACACCACATAGCAACACCCTAAAACTACTCAGAACACCTTAGCAACACCCTAATCTAATCAGAACACCTTAAAGCCCGGGTATACTTAATTTTCTGCATTTCGCGCCGTCTCGAGCACAGTTGAGTGTGCGAGCCTGTCAAAGTATACTCCTTTGGCCGTAAGTGCAGAAAGACACGTTTGCCCTGTTCAAACTATCTAGTGGACTTTATTTTCAAGCGCTCAAGTCACTTGTGTCCAGCTCTGTCGCTTAGTGACGTGCATTCTGTCACTGTTTAAACTGCCCTGTGAATCCTTTTGTCAGTTAAAATTCTCCACATTCAATTTAATTTAATTTCGTACGATTTCGAAGAGAAATATAGTAGCACGTTGATCTGCCAGTCGTGGGTGTTTCATGCGGAGACTCTCCTCATTTGTTTGCAATTTGCATAACACATTTCCAAACGCATCTTTAAAAAAGTTCACAATGCTATTGCAGATTAAATATAATGTGGATAACATTGAATAAATATATTATCGTCAGGTTAGATAGAAATAATAAATCACTCAAAATCACACTATCAAAGCCCCTCAACTTAACCATTGGACTCGCACATCTGCCATGTTTGTAGTTTAAAAAAAAAAACACGTTTGTAGTTCTAATCGAATCCTCTTTGAACGCGCAATTGGTTGTGGGCAGTATTAGCCATTAAGAGTGCACGGATCTGCATTTCGGATTCTAACCGGAAAAAGTAGACCATCCGGGTATCTACTTATTTCAACATACTACGATTTAGGGACAATTACGGACAGTGTGCGGACCACTGAAGTATCCTTTTGGCTTTTGCAACCACATAGGACATAGCAATGTGCTAAACTAGTAAAAACACCTTAGCAAGCACATAGCAACACTCTAAAACTACTTAAAAACATCCAACATTAGCAACACCCTAAACTAATCAGAACACTCCAGAAACCATATAGCATTGTCCTAAACTGCATCTTAGTACTCATGGCAGTGTTTATTAAAACTTTGGCAATGCAAACACTTATATCATACCAATGAAGCTTGATACTTGGCCTACAGAAAGAGCTTCAAACAGTTCTTAAAATAATTCTTGAAGCACAAAACAATGTACTCATTTATTCAAGCCTACTCTGGACACACAGACACTGAAATCACATACACCAAAATACATTCATGGAGTCTTGAAAAGCACCCCACCCCCCTCCATAGTTCCACCGTGATGATGTCAGAGTCCCCTGAGCTCACGACAGCTGTATAACGCACCACTCTCGGCTTGCAGAAAAGGGCCAGGAATTAAAGGATCTCTTGAACTAAGCAGCCGACACCTAGTGTCATTTCATCCGGCACTGATGATGATGGCACTGTCCCGGTTTCTGAGAGGTCACCGTACAACTGTGGCGTCAAAGAGGTGAAATAGGCTCTGTCTCTGACTCTTACGATGTGTTTGACATTGTACAATGTGTAACTATGAAAATCTAATGATTGTAACTATGATCTAACTATGTAAATCTGATTGTCGGTGAGGTACCTTCACCTCTCTGCTGCCGTGTGAAAATAAACCAGCACTTGCTTCCTGATGATTTATGTTTGTCAGTGCAACTAATTAACACAGCCACAATCTCCTCCCCCTCAGCTATTCTAACACTACATTGATTCCTTTTCCTTATTAATGAGTTTACAAGAATACGCTGCATCTATATCTGAGCTAACGGAAAGCTGCTTCCTGTTTCACAACTGGGAATTCCTCTCAGAAGTCCAGTCCACAAGTGAAGTGACCATTAACACAATTCATTATAGCTGGAGATGATTCATGCAACAATTCAAGTCTGAACTGTGATCATCTCATGCACTACACTACCAATCAAAACATTTCTTCTTATTATGTACATTCTTGTAGGGCTGTAACGATACACCAAACCCACGATTCGATTCGTATCACGATTTTTGACCCACGATTCGATTCGTATCGCGATTCTATCACGGGGGCGGGGCTTGAGGGGGCGGGGCTTGTGGTGAAAAAAAGAGATTTTGAGAGAAGAAAAAAAATACCGGTATTTTTATTAAATAACATTAGGAAAAACCTGTATAATCTAAACACCAAAGAACCATAATAACTATGCAAATTATTATACTATACGGCAGTGTAGGCTGCTGCTTTTGGGCTGTGTTCTGTACTCCAACTAAATTGATTTCGGGATGGTGCCGTAATATGCATCTGCATGTTGGACGTGTTGCCGGTCAATTGAGGATTAATTTAATGCACTTTCTGAGAATTTATATTTCAAGTTTTGGCTGCAAATTTCACGTCCATAATGCTGAAATTGCCAAATTTTAAATAATTTATCCTCAACTAGTTTTGTGGTGTAGGTCTACGTAGGCTATTTTATAATGTTAACTTCAAATAATACTAATAGTAATTTAAAGATGTGGTAGTTCTCATGGGCCTGAGGGGAGGGGAGGGGGGGAGGGGGGGGGGGGGATCCCCCCTTTAGGTGATTCTCATGGGGGGGATTTTTTTTGTTTGAGGGGAGAAAGGGGGGGCATTTTTTCCAAACAAAATTATTACATTTATCTTGCCTAAATGTTTGCGCTCATTGCATTTTTACAATGGGGTAATAGCCTATTGTTGTTAAGAATTTACACATCACAAGGAAGCTTGATTTAAATTGTTTAATTAAATTGAAAAAAGTAGCACAAATAAATACAATAGAATAAAGATACAAATAAAGACAATTAAAGAGAAAAGTTTTTGAATAGGTCTAACACTAGTATTTATATACAGATACTGAATAAAGTAATCAAATGGAAAATAACACTGGGTAGTATTTTAGTCCTGAATAAATTAAATACATAGGCTATTAATCCTGATTCCTTTAACTTAAAGCCATCTTTTGTTGTTTTGACAACAAAATTAATGACAGACACATATGGCTGCCGTCACTTTAAGAGCTAGTGCACGGATCCTGTGTTCATTATACTGGCATGCGTTTTATGTTTATTAAAGACAAAACCGACTATAGCCTATTTAGAGTATAGCCTACTCACAAAGACCGAAATTGACAATTTTGCGTGTTAAAGCAATATAATCCGCGAAAAATAGTTACTAGCCAGCTGTTTTTGAGGCGGATTTTCTATGAATGTGCGCATAGAAAATAATCTCAGAGAGCGCGCGAGCACTGATTAGTTTAAAATCGCTTGAATGTTTAAACTGGTAAGACTTAAAAAGACTTCAGTCACGATGCACTGCTGGCCCGATTGTGCAAGTGAATATTCCGTCATGTCCCGACCTTACAGTCTATGGTCCCGACTCCAAAACGCGAGTGTGTATTATCGCCGCAGCGCTTGATGCCTGCCTTGCACAAAACATTATGAGAAGAGATAGAAGACGCGCGGCACCGCTGAACACTCACGCTGTTTGTGAAATTGCGTCTGGAAGATAGTTGTTAAAAGAATGATTTTATTTTATTATCTGTGTGGATTACGATTGCGGGAATTTCCCACATTATAAATGGGAGACCTGCGGGAATGATTAGAATTATGCGCTATACCCGCGCCGAAATTCGAGCCCTGGTTCTGGACAGGAAGGATAACTCTGGGAGTTGGAAGGGGTGTGATCGCGATTCTGCCTTCTCACATCGCGATACAGGATCGTGGACCTGAGTATCGCGATTTCGATTTTATATCGCGTATCGTTACAGCCCTATTAAACAGTAGTGCTGCTTCATATTTGTGTGGAAACCGTGATAATTATTTTTTCAGGATTCTTTGATGAATAGAAAGTACAAAAGAACAGCATTTAATTGGAATATAAATCTTTTGTAACATTATTATTATCCATTTGAATGCATCTTTGTGGGGGGGGAAATTATTAATTTCTTTTAAAAAATCTGATCCCAAACTTTTGAATGGTAGTGTACCTTTCATAGTTTAAAACCTTCCATGAAATGGAAATGTGAGAATTGTCTGGCTCTTCAAAGACAAATAAACCATATACTGAATAAAACATAGTTTATCTAGGATGCCTAAAGCTTTTTATTCTTCTCCAGAACTTCCTGTGGTGAAACATATATGGAATATTCCTTGCAAAGACTCAAGAGTATGAGGAACTAAACCACAATGGGTCTTTGTTTTTGTTATAGGTAAAGTTTCATGAGTCATATATGATGCTGTGTTGACAATGACTTGCACTGTATATGACTAATGTGCAATGAAACAGCTTAAAAATCACATTGTTATAGGGAGAAAAATATATTGCGTAATAAAAAAATAGCTGGATTTTGCACTTTCTCAGTTTTAATTTAATTTTGGACTGCATGCTGTTTGTGAGTTTTTGACATCGGTGTAGATGTGTACGTTTGCACGTGTGTGTTCTTACTTGATGGATGAGCTCTTGTTGAGGGCCATCTGTTTGTCCTCATATTCCTGCAGAAGTTCTTCCAGTGCAGCAGCGTTTTCTGTAACACACACATTGAGATGCAATAAGACTCACAGTGTGATTTAAGGGTGAGTTAAATGTGTCAAGAAACATCACACACACCTTTCTTCTCTGTGATGAGCCGCACCAAAATGCTTATGGTGTCTTCATTGGGGTCATCAATGATGTATGGACAAGGGTTTGCTGAGGAGAGAGAAAGAGAGAGAGAGAGAGAGAGAGAGAGAGAGAGAGAGAGAAGAGAGAGAGAGAGAGAGAGAGAGAGAGAGAGAGAGAGAGAGAGAGAGAGAGCAATTTTTAGAGTTTAACACTTTCTGCTATATTTCATATAAGGGTCTTTTTATTTAGAAACCAATCCAAAAAAGGACAAAAGTGGGTGAATTGTATAAATAAATGCCACAGTCCAATTTCACCCCAATTTTGTTATAATAAAAAAAAAAAAAAAAAAAAAAAAAAAAAATATATATATATATATATATATATATATATTAAAAAAATGATAACTGGGATATAGTAATGAAAAATATGAGTTCTAAAATGACTAAAGCTCAAATAAAAAAAATTTAAAAGGTAAAATCTTAAACTAAACTAAAATAATAAAAATAAAAGCTGATTCAAAATATTGATAAATATTATAATATTATATAAATACTACTAAAGCAACACCACTTTACAGTATTGAGAATTTGGGGGGAAATGTGCTTCAAAAACCTTCTTTTGGTGAGATGGTGACATGGCCTTGACCGGTTTTGTGAGATTCACAGTGAACAAATATTACTTTAAGCTCAAGCATTATTTAAACTCTTCTGTGGGTGTGTATTTTGATTGCCATGATGTCGTCCTCGTCATTAAGTACTATATTTAAAAGAGTTTAAAAGTTTAGGGAAGCCATCCTCATTAGCCACATCCACGTTAGTTAGAAACATGCCAACTCAACATGAGTCATTGAAGACACAGAAGGATTCATTTATGTCGTCATGCTAATGCTAAACTCTGCAAATTCCACCTCTATTGTGAATCTATTGGATACAGAAGGCTCACTGTGCACAGTGTGCAGTTAACAGTGGTCTCTATGGTAACAGGCTATATCTCATAGTTCCAGAGTGAGGCAGCCGGGGACGTTGAGGAGAAGAGCTCACTCAGCACTCTGCTATATTCACCCAGAATAACTGTCAGCACTGCAGAAGCGTGGCTTTATTATTCTCATCAACCAAAGACACTTTGTTAGAATCATATTCATGATACACATCTACTGAAGCTCCCGAAAGTGCCAGGGCATTTGAATCACACAGCGCAGTTTTCAAGCAAAAAATTGACAATAAGAAGTCTGTACAGTTTGAAACGATAAAACAATAGATCTAATGTTGAAAAAGAAGACAGTCGGGTATTGTGTGACTGTGTTTGTTTGTGGTTAGTGGATTGTGTTGATGTGAGGTTTCCTCAGCTAGGACACCTGTGTAAACTTGAGGAGAATTTACCTCATACGTCCACGTGACTGTAAAATGGCTAGTTTCCATTTATTTCTCCACCCTCCACAGTGATTTAGTGAAATATTATTATAATTGTTTAGATTAACTGTTTTAACTGTTATAACTGTTTTCTATTGTAATACATTTTCAAATGTAATTCCTGTGATGGTAAAGCTGAATTTTTAGCATCATTACGCCAGTCTTCAGTGACACATCTTATATGATCTTACTAATATGCTCATTTGCTGCTTAAGAAACATTTTTTCTTATTATCAATGTTGAAAACAGTTGTGCTGACCTCAAACTTTTGAACAGTAATGTATATTATGTAAAGTTTCACTATAAATGTTATATTATATACAAATTCTGACCATTACATCAAACCATGTGAAGTTTCTGGTCTCAAACCTACTAATTTAAATCATCTTTTGTTTCTAGTTATCTTTACCCAGTAAACAAATATATGTAATAGCTATACTGTATAATTGTGCCATTCTAAAATAACCAGTGTGCTTTCTAGCCCACAGCTGATATAGCTATTCCAGTTATTCCATCTCTGTGTTTATCTGTTTGTTGCAGACAACAAAATTACCAGCTAAACTTGACGTATGAATTGTAGAACAGTCTTATCTAATGGCTTCAATCTCGTTTCAAACTTGCTGCGAGCCACAAAAAGGCTCTTTTTAGCTCTGTCATTATTGTACTGGTACTTTCTAATGCATGGATAATGCATCTTTATAGTTTTATCTGAGAACAGCATTCTGACTCATCTATGACAAAAGCATAAAACACACATTATACTAACAGAAAATTGCCTAAATCAACACTGGATCAAAAACACACGACAAGATGTTAGAAGCTGTCTCTTGTGCAAATAGGTGGTGAGCACGTTTTCGAGATTTTTCTTGCTGGGATTGGTAGACAATCAATTAGTGGGGATTCTCTGAGTTGTGTGGGAGGTAAATCTTGGTCATTTTGGTCATCCATTAGAGCTCTTGATGATTCATCTCACATCTGAAATGTGTAATAGCTATATTTTAGATTACCGTTACACTCTGAAGTATTGAAATGCTTGTCAAGGTAGAAGTGCTCTCTCGCTCTTGAAAGCAAAGTGCTTATGTAATCGTTGCTGCAATAATAAAAAGTGCCAAGAAACAGACATTTAATTAGTCAGAAATCGACTGGGAATATCGACAGCGGATTGAATGCTGCATTCTGACTGCAAACGTCTTCACTTTAAGTGATTTCGAGCCTATTACACCTCAGGGACCTCCATCATCCTCTTTCATCTGGATGTGGTCACCTTCTCTACGAGTCCTGGATCAAACCCAGACTGATACAACAGAATCTTTCAAACTCCAGTTGAGCCAAGACTTTTATTATTAATCACCTCATAGCTATCTTGTGATATTTTCAATGCACCATGTTCCCAAAGCTTCTTACATAAACAGTCCATGATGTCACCCAATAGTCTATTTTCTACTTCTGAAGTATATAAAAACACTTCAAATAGAGGGTTCTCTTGGTGGTCTGGGAGTGTTTGCTCAGGTCAAAGTGAATCAGATGTAGTCGGCACTGACAACATCAGAACTAGTCAACAGTGTAGTGAGAGCAGTTAGAGAGCATCTACAAGCAGAGAACAGACTGAATTATTTATCTGAGGAAAGAAGATACAGATGGAGTCTCATGCTGCTCAAACATAGATGAAGAAAGGAGAGAATGCTTTAGCAACCACATAGCAACGCCTTGGCAACCACCCACTACATTCTAGAGTTTTGCATGAGCAAAAAAAACATAAATATAAGTGTTCTTTCATCATACAGATTGTGCTGATATTTAACAAAGCTATAATTATCTCACAATCATGTATAAAATTCTACTTTACATGATGGGTTAAAGTCATCTTAAAATCAAAATGGACAATTCTTATGACGGTTAAATTCATGTGCCCTTGTAATCTTTAATCAAAATAAATTCCCCTCCCTCGTTCAGCGACATCTCTCTCTTCTCTGATGTGTTTACTGGCGTCAGTTCGGGACAACCTGTCACTCACATGAGATCCACCAATAGCAAACAACAACCAACCAATCAATACCACATGGACAAAATCAAGTCCCGCCCTACACTAGTTCTTGTTTGCGAAGTCGTTTCACGCGGATATATGTCACAATAGGGGAGAAAAATCTATCGCAACTTCCGGACTTTAACATCAGCCTTTAACCATCATGCATATCTTCTTGTGGTTTAAAAAATGAACTTCCTCTTTATACTTTGTTGTTCTAAACACACAAAAATAGGTCACTGATATCCTCTTGCTGCTCTGCTTATTCAGCTGTAAAACATGATGTATTATTTACTCCGTTCCTGAAAACTTTCCTGCTTTACAAGCAGAACCTGAATTATCATATGCAAGCGTTATTGTAGATGAAACCCTGAGCTCATCACAACAGCTGCGGCTCCACCCACTAATTCACATGAATACAAAGGGTATGACAACACTGTGTTCTTATTTGTACAGGGATTTTATTTAGGAGGTGGTTTTAGTGTAACAATTGGGCCTTTGTTGCTTCTCATTTTTGAAATCAAACTCAGGTGAGGTGACAGCAGCTGCATATCAGAGGTGGAAAGTCCAGGTTCAGAAAGTAAAAGTCCTCCTCAATAGTTTGTTCCTTGACTTTCAGAGAGTTTTGTTTATAAGGTTTATTTAAAGAGTCAATATCAAACATGAGATAAAAAAACTAGTTAAGAACTTAAAACATCCTTCACAGTCCAGAAAGAGCATTTACTGGACCAGAACTGCAAAAACACCTCGTTCTAAACTTCCACAACTTTCTGACATCAAAATGAATGCACTTGAATACTTGACCATCCAAAAGGCCTGTACAGTATTAAAATAAAATAGTACAAAACTATGACTCTAGTTGGTCTGATCAGAATATGCGTCATTCTGAAGTACAGCTGAAAAGTTTGGGGTCGGTAAGATTTTTTAATGTCTCTAAAAGAAGCATCTTATGTTTAATAAGGCTACATTTATTTGAGCGAAAATACAGAAAAACAGAAATATTGTCCAATAACAAACAATTTCCAATAACTTTCCTATTTGTATATATTTTAAAACATAATTTATTCCTGTGATGGTAAAGCTGACAGAAAACTCCAGTCTTCAGTGTCACATGATCCTTCAGAAATCATTCTAATATGCTGATTTGCTGCTGAAGAAACATTTCTTATTATTATCAATGTTGAAAACAGTTGTGATGCTTCATATAGGTTTTGTTTTTCAGGATTCTTTGATGAATAGAAAGTTCAAAAGTACAGTATTTATTTGAAAAACTAATCTTTTTCAAATGTATTTTTTGTCACTTTTGATCAATTGAATGCATCTTTGCTGAATTAGAATTATTAATTTCTTTCAAACTGACCCCAAACTTTAGATGTAATCTTCTTAATTACTTAGATCTTTCTAAAAGCACATCTTTATGGACACGCATAGTGATCTAATAAGTGTTTCCTTTGTTTTGTATGGACACGTGTGTGCGAGTGTGTATTGTACCTTCTTTCTGTGGAGTGGCGGCTTCAGCGTCAATGCCCTCTTTCTCTGCGTTGCAGCGGTAGCCCTTCTTCTTGAGCAGGTTGCAGATGAGAATTCCCAGCAGGCCCATCACACAGAAAATGGGCACTAGTGCAAACACAGCATACTCTGCGCTCTTCTCCTCGGGATTTTGAACGTTGGTGGAGTTAGCACCTCTCTCTCCAGACCTGCTCGGGGTGCTCCTAACAACGTTACGTCTGCGCCGGCTGTATGGCTCTGTACATTGAACACATTATCTTATTAATTACTAATAAGACAGATGATTCTACCTCTGAATTCTGATTGGATAAGCATATTGTACTATAATAAAGTCATTCCTATTTTTAAACTAAATGGCATAAATAATATAATACATTAAATTTAAACTCTATATATATATACAGTTTAAATTGTATTATATGTATTATATTATATGTTTTATATTATTTATGCTATTTATTTTAAAAATAAGAATGACTTTATTACAGTCATGAGAATCAAATAAGATTTACTATTAAGGATAATGGTAATTATTTATATATTTTTCATTCATTCAAATTTATGGAGCTCCACACGACATGCGGCCACGAATCAAGAATCAATTCCCTCGTTTCACTAAGAGGCCGTTTACAAAACACTTTTTATCAACTAAAAATGGAAAACACGATTTTGGGGGCCTGAAAACGCAAACTTTTGAAACAATACCTTTATCGTCTCCATGTAAACAACAAAAAAGACAATTTGTGAAAACGGTGACATCATGCGCATACATATTGCGTGTTCAGCTATACTATGTGTGAAATTTACAAAGTGACATCGCCAACCACAGGCCTGGCAAAGCATTTTTATTCATTCGTTTTTGCAATTCCATGTTAATGGGAATCATTTTGTTGTTGTGGTTGTCTGTACATGCAAAGGAAAAACATTTCTGTTTTTAGTACATCGTTGTTGTGTAAACGTACTCTAAATTGTGTATGTATATATATATATATATATATATATTGTGACAACAAATTAAGAATTCATTCCCTCGTTTTTTGAATTCATTCCCCCAATTTAGTAAATCATGGCCATGTTGTAATAATTTGTTCTCTTGTTTCGGTTAATTGAAAACACCAAGGTAACTAATTAGTACAACATGGCCACGATTTAATAAAACGAGGGAACAAATTAGTAAGTCATGAAAATGAATTTTAATTTGTGGACACGATTAAACTAAAACGAGAGAACAAATTCTTAATTAACTAAATCGGGGGAAGGAATTCATAAAACGTAAATTTAAGTTGTCTAAAAGTTTAAATTTTGATTCGCGTTTGAAGAACTTAAACAATGAACCATAAACTGCTTATAGCTAGCCTAATGCTCCACATTACTTCGCAGAAGAACTGTTTCTGATTTTAATACTATTCAATCCAAAAATGTATTGAACATTTTTCTTCTTTGCACTTTTTTATTGTGAAATGATTAAACGTTGATGTATGAAAAGCTAAACACTTACTCCTGACGCAGGTGTGGAGGGTGGAGGACTTCCGTTTAGCAGCAGGGTGAAACCTGAAAAATATTTCAGTTAATAAATACACCCACTCTACACTTTCCCTTTAATTCAGTTTTGGGAACATTGTGAGCCTATAAAAACACATCTGCTAGGACACCAAAGTGATGCAATGATGAAGACGATGACTGGAATCAGAAGGACAAAAGAATAATAAAAGAATAATTTTTTTTTGTTCTTTACCCGGGAAGGCATCCTCCACACACGGCGTCAGAGTGTGAGGTCGGTGCGGTGGTGATCCAGCGGTTGAGTCCACTGCAGGAGATATGTGGGCGGCACGGCTCAGGGTCACGGTTATCAGAGAAGGTGCCGGCTGGGCAAGTCCGGCACAATCCGGCCTGACCAGGACCCTCAACTTCCCCACAAACCTTAAAGAAACAAATAAACATCACTCAGATGATATAATCACTAATTGTGTGAAAGAACAAACTGTTATGTCTCTCACAGAGTGGTGTCGAATTAGAGAAGATTAATAAATCAAGCTTTCTTTTTGAAAATACAAATATGTATATGAATTTTCAAAAAAAGCTTAATTTATTAATCTTCTGTAATGGTATAATATATATATATATATATGCATTTCTAAGTAACACGGTTCCATTAGTTAAGGTGGGTTAATGCATTAATATTACTCAACAATGAGCAATACATTAGTCACAGTATTTATTCATCTTTGTTAAAATTTGTTAATGAAAATGCAACTATGTTAGTTTATGTTAGTTCAGGTTCATTAACTAATGTTAACAGATAGAACTTTTGGTTTTAATCACGTATTAGCAAATGTTGAGATTAAAAGATTAGTAAATGCTTTAGACATATTTTTCATGGTTAGTTCATGTCAACTGATGTAGTTAACTAATTTTAACAAATGAAACCTTATTGTAAAGTGTTACCCATTTTGAATATGAAAATATTGTTTAAATATAATAAGTTTTATATAATTTATGCTGCTTTGACATTATTAATAAAATAATAATAACTGTACTGCAGTACTGAGAATCTTAAGAATAATTGTAAGTATTTAAACAACTGAATAAATAAACACAAGTAAAATGTTTCATGGATAAGTTATTTGGAAATGTGCTTGTCATGAAAATAACACAGCACAATGCAAATAATGTCAAAATATACTTATGCAAACTATTTTGCATAAGGACATATTTTCATGAGATTTACCCACAAAACATTTTAGGTTCTGTGGTCAGAGGACATACTGGGACAGGGACAGTTTGTGTATTTGTTTGTGAGTTTTGAGTGTGTGTGTGTGTGGGCTGGTAAACCCTACGTTATGTGGACAAAATGACCCCACAAAGATGTCAATATCTGAAATCCTTGTCCTTGTTGAGGCATTTTTTGGTCCCCATGAGGAAAACAGCTTATGAATCATATGCGCGTGTGTGTGTGTGTGTGTGTGTGCTTTGGAGTTATCTCTCACCGTGGTGGGCTCTTGCCCGGCTGGACAGAGTGGACACACACACCCGTCCTCCCACCGACACTGTGCCGCTAATGTCCCCCATAACTCCAGCAGCTACAGAGAGACACAAACGAGAACAATCCGTGTTAAAAACACACAAACCTACCTGTGAGAATCAAACCAGAACTAACTGAATATGAGTATTACAAAGCAGGTAAAATACAGGATTAGTAAAGTGTAGTTTGAGGCAAGACACTACAGGTGAATAGAGTAAATATTAACAGATATCACCATACTTTCATCAGTTGATTAATCACAGGACCTACTGTGTATGTTTTGTAATACACGTGTAAATATGCAAATAAGCTGATTAAATAAACAAAAATTTGCATACATTTCCAGAACATAAATTTGAACATTAGCCAAATCCCCCCCAAACAACTAATTTGTTGACATATTAGTTAAAGGTTTCTACAGGGAGGGTTATCTCTTTTAATTACAGTCAACAACCAGAAAGAAAAAAAAGTGACACTTAAATGTGTATGTAGGATGTTTTCTTTCCACTAGAAAACATGTTATGGAAGCGAAATAGTCCAAATTCGCAAAATTGACCAGTGCATGAAAAACACTGGGTTTGCCAGTGTTGACTTGTTTTGTTGTAGTATAGTATAGTGTGTAGCCATTTATAGTATACTGTAGTACAGAATGGGATGTTCTTTATTGGCTACATTGCAGGTTCTCTGTGCAGTGAAGGAAGGAACCTCACTGTAATAGCCCTCATTCATCACTGTCAACTTAAGCACATTGCAGCTGTAGTAAACAACACACACACACACACACACACACACACACACACACACACACACACACACACACACACACACACACACACACACACACACACACACACACACACACACACACACACACACACACACACACACACACAGCGTCACATTAATGAGCATACTTACAATCAGACAGACAGGGGCAGAGCAGTAAAGGTGGTTCTTCATCTTCTTCAAAATATTCTTCTATATTCATGTAATCTGAAAAAAAAACACATGACAAGAACTCAATGACACACGCAGAAAATATAACATCATCAGCGTCAGCAAAAACCACCAAAACCTCACGATGCGGGGACAGGTAAACAGCACTTAGGCTCTCTTGTGGTGGACACATAATGGGTTTGTATGCGTACAGAAGTGATCTATAAGCTAAAGCGGGATATAAATAGTCAGCTAAACTAAAGCAGGCCTGTGGTTTGGGGCAGCACTGCTTTTCTTGGCCTATTTTTGGATCAAATATGCTCAGTCAGGCAATAAACTACTTACTGGATCTATTGGAGCAAAAGAGAAAAAAATATTCTCTGATGAGAAGGTCATGTAGACGCACTGTGTATATCATCACTGTTTTTAGATCACTCAAAAAGCCTAAACTCTCATACAAACATCAAGATCTAGACCAGACCATGACATGCCAGCGGTGGTTCTCAGACCCTCCTCTCCTTAAATGACATTAACTGGAAATCAATTGGAAACTTTAGCTGAAGTCCCTTGCATCTCTGTTTCAAAGAAAAAAAACAATAATCTCTCATGTCTTCTCTAAAGTTTAAAAAGAGATCTCAACAAGTGCTCGAGACCAAGCTGTTCTCCACATTCATTCATATATGTACTGTAAGAAAAAAAGGCACTGGTTATTTCCTTGCAGAACATTATTAATTTATTAAGGTTATGGACATTTAACTTAACCCTGAAACACAACACAATGCATAATTCAAAATATGTGTAAAAGATCTGTGAAAAATCAATACGGAAAATTCCTTTCATATTAACAGAGTACATTGTGCCCTGCTTTTTACAAACGGTGCAAAGACATTCAAAACAAGACAAATTTACATGAAAAGCTAAATTGTTCAAGATAAGACATTCTTTTCTACTAATTTTTTGTAAAGAAAAGCAACCCCCCCCCCAAAAAAAAACAATAAAATAAGAATAAAAAAATATAAAATAAAAATATACTAAATTTCTATATAATTTAACTTATTTAAACTTTATGAAAAATGTAAACAACCATTTAAACATCCAGTTATAAAGCAGATGCAAAAAAGATAAATAAATAAAAGCACAATTTCTAACATAACCAAAGACATGTGCAGCCTTGATCTTGTTGCCATGACAACAAACACTGAGTGACAGATACACTTACCCCAGGGTGTCTCTGTGCTCTGTTGCCCTGGTAACAGCTGAGGATGCTCTGCTCACTATGACGCCTGCTCACTGTCCCACTGTACCTGTCTGCATAAGGCTGTCATTCCTTATACTGCCACTCAAAACCACGGCTCCTCCCACCACCCGGAAGAGGCCCCGCCTCCGTTACACAATCCTCCAATCACATGAGTTTACTGATGATTTGCACATTGTGGTGGAGAGGTTTTTTTCTAAGTAAAAGTTTTCTAAACCCAAGTGAAGAATATAAAACATAAATGAATAAAAACAACATAACTGAGCTTAGACAGTTAGACAGTCCGTCTGCAAGCTTTGACATTTTGGTGCATTCTGGTCTGTGCTGCCACTGATTTTTCCAGATGAATGCTGCAAATGTTCAATACTGATTTATACACTAACGGTGAAAATTATTATGCAAAGAAGGCCACAACACTCCTATCAACCAATCAGGTTTTAGTAATAGGGAAAAGGATACAACCGAACTGAATTGAATCCACACTGAACTAACTTGAGCTAAATAATAATATTATTGTCTTTTTAGAGCTATATTAAAGCAGAATTTGAATTTGTTTTATATTTGATTAAAGACAGGATAGGTGATTTGTTCCAGAAACATATTTTGTTATGTTGGATGAAAGTCTCTTCACATTCTGATAGCAATCACTAATTTAAGTGGTCTATATATATATATACACTGTATATCGTCTGTGGAAGGTGTAGGACCATACAATTTTCATCCAATCATTGCATTCGGATTGGACGCCATTAATTACGCCATTAATACTGTGATTTGGAAGAGATGGAAACCTGTGACGTTATACACTGAGCAGTTCGTGACTCAAATTTATTTGTTCCAATAAATACATTTTCACTAAATTACCTCAATTTCTTTCCCATTAAGAAAGGAAAATATTAATTCAGTGTTGGATCAAAGTAGCTTTTTCAGGAAAGGAAAAGTCAATTGGCATCCGGAATCATAATATATGTTTGGAGAACCAAGAAAAGTAGTCTCATCCACATCCGGTGGGGAAAGCTTAAATCAAGACAAGTTAAACTTATACTTCTAAAAAAATCCCCAATGTTTCAATTCAAAGTGCAAATGAATGAATGAATGAATGCAACAAACAAATAAGTTTACAATTTTGGAAACAAGCATTCAGTCGCCCTTCTTGATGACAGGGCTGTCTGGGAGAAATGTTCAAAGAATGAACGTACCCCCACCTCTTCCTCCGCCCCGGCCGCCCACCCACAAACCACCACACAGAAATGGCTTTCCTTCACATTTCAAGATCAGCTGCCAGTCAGACGTGCCTCGTGTCTGCTTAAATTTAGCTCTTTCATTAAAAAGCAATAAAGTCCCAGCGAACAGTAATTACAGTTCTTGCAGCTCTATCTCCATACTGTCCGGTTACCCGTTCCGTGGCTTTGGAAGCTCATGAAAAACGGCATAACGTAAATAAAACAACAACAAATATAACAATCACCTAGAATTATCCATTTTAGGATCTGTCGTCTTACAAATTGGAAACGGTGAAGAAGTTGCCCTGGATTGACTTTTGAAAGCGTGGTATTTTGCAGCTCAAGTCCTGCCAGCATGTAGCTTCAGGATCTAGACCGGAATCAAGCCATAATACAAGACAAAGCGAGAGTCCCAGTATAAGATTATAGGGATTTATTCTACAGCCAAACCTTCAGACTAGAAACCAAAGTCTAGCCATCGCTTGATTGACATATTCTTGTTAAGCTTTCAGAAGTATCAATTAGCTACAACAGAATAAATAGAGACATCATTTTTGCTGACTAATAACCTCAACCACAAAAGGAACATACCACATTTATCTAATATCAACCAAGATATGAATCAGTCATGATGCTGCTGATCACACTACAGTACTGTAGGTCTCAAGAGAAAAGTGGGACAGTTTTGTTTGACTTACTAAAACTCTAGAGTCTCAGCCGAGCTTTTAGATATCTTTAACTATACAATAAAACTAGATACTATGTACTATGTTCTTATGCAAGATGTTCTGAGTGTTTTTTAGTGAGTTGCTAGGTTATTTACTTGCCCAAGTCAAACAAGCTCACCTTCAAATCTAGATATGGCTTTTGTCCCTCCTTCAATGTAAGTCTATGGGATTTTTTTCAATTGTTTTATCATCCACCAAGTTATAATTAGGCTGAAAAAACGATTCTAACTTGAGCGCCACGTTTTAGAACGCTGTGTCATGCGTGAGATGCTAAAAAAAAGTGAGCGCAATGGTTATAAACGTCCGTCTATCACGTTTACATAGACAAACATGGGAAAAGTAGCGCGTTGGAATGGAAAAACTTGTTCTGTGTGAACGGCCCCTCAGAAATCACTACCCTTTTAAACAAACTGCACAAATTGAGGTATCATTCGTGTCTGTAGGATACATTTTAATATTTAAAGGAATAGTTTAAAAAGATAAAAACAATTCTGTCATCATTTACTCACCCTCATGTTGGTTTAACCATGTATTATTTCCTTTCTTTTGCAGAACACAAAAGATGACATTTGAAAAATCTAGGACACCACTGACTCAATAAATGGCCAATAAATGCTGAGAAAAAAATATCTTCTTTTGTGTTCAATGGAAGAAAAGTCATAGGCCTACAGGTTTAAAATGACAAGATGGTGAGTAAATGATGACAATTTTCATTTCTTTTTTTGAAATATGCCCTTATGTACACCTTTTGTAAAAGGATCTGTAAAAGTTTTTAATGTTTTTGAAAGAAGCCCCTTATGGAAAAAAAATGTAACATTGTGATGTAAAACAGTAGCCTAATATAAGCAACTGTTTTCTATTTGAACATTTTTTAATATATTCCTGTAATGGGAAAGCTGAATTTTAATTTAATGCTTCCTTACTGAGTAATAGTATTAATAACTTAAAAAAATCTTAGTGATGTATTAGCAACAGTAATACTGACACACGCTTTAGGAAACATCATCACTAATAAAAATATAAACATTTATATGATATACAGTGATGTGAATAAGTTAGGACACCCATGCTGAAGTTGCCTAAAAAGAGGAATAAAAAATAATCTTTTGGAAATTGATCTTAATGCCTTAATTAGAAAAATGAGGAAAAATCCAATATTTAAGGAAACCAATTTTCTTTGTGTATGAATAATGTATCATAAATAAATAAATGTTCTTCCTTAAAATAGAGGGTGCATAAGTCAGGACACCCCTATGTTAAATTCCCATAGAGGCAGGCAGATTTGTATTTTTAAAGGCCAGTTATTTCATGGATCCAGGATAATATGCATCCTGATAAAGTTCCCTTGGCCTTTGTAATTAAAATATCCCCACATCATCACACACCCTTCACCATACCTAGAGATTGGCATGGGGTACTTTCCATAAGATCATCTTTCAATGCAAATCAAACCAGCTATTAGGCTAACTGAAATAAAACCATGCCAATCTCTAGATATGGTGAAGGGTGTGTGATGATGTGGGGATATTTTAATTCCAAAGGCCAAGGGAACTTTATCAGAATGCATAGTATCCTGGATCCATGAAATAACTGGCCTTAAAGGGGTCATGAACTGGCTTTTTAAAAAAAATGATATTGTTGTCTGAGGTCAACTTATGACGTTCGCTTGGTTTTTACATTCAAAAACATCAAAATGAATAAGTAATAGGCTATTTTCTACCCTAGTTTTGAGCCTAGCTCAAAAACGTTCGGTTTTTATGGGCGTCTCGCATTGAAGACTTGGAAGTAAACGCCCACTGCTGTGAGTGGATAACAGTTGTGCATAATAATGAGTTTCAACTCACTCGTCAGTGCACGTGGGGGAAATTGTTTTGAAAACTTCCAATGTTGTAAAATGGCAACCGGAATGATTCGCCCATACATGTTCGACCCAGAGTCCGATCCCGAATCGCAGGACAATGAACCAACAACACCTCAAATACAACGGATACTTCAGCCTGTGACAGCGTGGTAAGTTATTGTTAATTGTTTATGCTACTTCAAATGTAGGCTATCTTTAATGTTTTTATAGAAATTTTACTCACATAAGTGTGTTGCACCATTCCTGTCGGATCCAATGTAGAAGGCACAGCACCGTTTTTCAATCTTAATCGGTCTGCAAATCCTGTCTCGACCTGTGTCTTGTTTACAAAACAGTCCTCGGCGAAATGAAGCGAACAAACGGACAATGTTTTATCCACATCAGCTGGAACCTCATTAAAAATAAATTTTAACCATGCATTCCTATTGGAATCCAGAGGAAGCTTATGCAGCGACTGTCTTCTTCCACAACCAGGCACTGCACAATATTTAGTAAACGGCATGTTTACTGCTCGGTAGCTCGATCCGGTTTGTCATCACGAGGTAGGCCTATGTTATTTAGCTATGCCTGTAATGCGCGAATCGATGGGCGGGGCTAAACCGGCCGTGTTGAAGTAGGCGTTGATCTTCTTCTGCGGGGGTGATGTTTTATCCTCTTTGACGTCATAGTTCCCCAGTTTGAAAAACGAGTCGTTTGCTGAGCCTGGTGTCAATAAAAGCATTTATTGGACTAACAAGGACGTTTTCAGTTCTGAAACTTACAGGATATTCTTATAATATAGTGACCTCTTAGATGTCAAAAGCTCAAGGAAAATTTGATTTCTCAGTTCATCACCCCTTTAAAAAATAAAAATCTGCCTGGCTCTATGGAAATTTAACATAGGGGTGTCCTGACTTATGCACCCTGTATTTTAAGGAAGAACATTTATTTATTTATGATACATTATTCATTCACAAAGAAAATTGGTGTCTTTAAAGGTTGGATTTATCCTCATTTTTTTAATTAAAGCATTAAGATCAATTTCCAAAAGATGATTTTTTATTCCTCTTTTTAGGCAACTTTAGCATGGGTGTCCTAACTTATTCACATCACTGTAATTCAAAGCCACGTGAGCTTGTCTTGTAACTGCTGTCAGAAAGTTTCGGTGTTGCTGACATGTGCCATACAACCACGTGTCACTTCCTGTTCGCACTCTGAAAGATCAACACGCTTGTCTTTCTTCAAATACCCACCAGCCTGATGATGCTGACAAATATAGCCTAAGATTTTAATAGCCAGACACTTTCCATTTTCCTATCTTCATTTTCAATCCCTCCCTTTCTCTATTCCTTCAAATGAACTGACCACCGTTTGCTTTCAGCTCCTAACAGCATGTTATGTAGTATGGCCTGCATGTTTCAAGATACGTGCCAACCATGTGCTGCGGCCAGTAACCACAACAATCCCTCTGTCACCAGGGGTGAGGAACGTTATGCAACAAGAGGGACACCATCACGCCGAATAAAAACCACTTCAGACAACGGGATGAAAAGGGAGTTTCTGCTCATAAAGCTGTTTTGGGCTTCATTTTATGTTGCTCATGAACATCTAGAGCTATGATATACTGCAGGGAAAAGCAAGGGATTATAATCCAAGTACATTATTCTACTGTGGTTTTCATGCTGAATCGTGAAGCTATACAACACTGAAGCTATAAGGGAGCCATTCATTGGTTGAATCCGCTGGGAAACTGTAAACACTGTGACGCTATCAAAACATCACTGTTTGTTTGAGGATCTCGATCTGCAAACACCGGAAAAATTTGGACAGGACTATCTGTTCGTCAGACCAATGGAAGACATAATTTTTTTTCTGGAAACCTGTATGAAAACAGTCATTGTTTTTGTAATTTCATTTGGTGGTGCTGGTGCCATATACATAGCGCTATTGGCAAAATGTATTCTTTTGTGTCCCTGTGCAGTGAAAACATGAAAACAATACAATTAGATTCCCCGCAAACGGCGGATATTGTTTTAACATAAAATGTTAAAGTAAAATGTTTTTGAACCTGCAGAATAAGCATCATGGGGCGGAACTGTTTGTCAAAAACTAGTAAGAATGATTTAACAATTACTAATAGCTTTTAAACAGTGTTAAAGAGATTGCAGTGGTAAAAGAAGTGTTTTGTTGCTTGTTTTGAACAGGTCTCCTGTTCTTGTTGTGGACCGTTTGCTGTTAAAAGACGAGGTCACTGATGCACAAACATAATTATGGGCCATGTGCATCATTCTACTGTGGTTTCTACTGAGAAAAACAGAGGAAAACCAATTATTCTCTGAGATGAAACATCTACCTGTTCAAAATAAGGCCCTTGATGTCATACCTAAATAACAGTTGCCAACATTCATTCTGGACAAATACCTACAAAATGGCTATTATCTGCTCCAATGCACACGATATTTGACTATTCATAACCGCTATAGATAGCATCACGATAGCTGATTTCACCATTAAATACATGGTTATGTCATAGGTATTAGATTGTGTCTATATTTAGCTTTGTTTGTTGTTTACTCAGTGTTGGGAGGGCTACAATTTTGATTTTTGACAGTGAAGCTACCCACATAAACATCAACTTAAGGGCCAATAAGAATATGTTGGCGAAGTTATGCAATGAATGTAAAATGCAGCACAGGGACTCGAACAAATTGAAAAGTACTGGAAAAGTACAATGCATGTACTTCTACTATCGTTTACTGTAGTAAACACAAGCTGGTGGCACCAGTGTTGATACTGATAATGTAAATTGACACAGTGAGAAAGAACGTCATCAGTGTAGGATTCCACTCATTTGATTGACAGGCTTACATCCCTACTTGTAAGGGACTTTGGAACAGACTCAATGTCTATTTGCATATTATCACAGCTTTCAGACAGCATTTCACTATCTATAATAGAAAAAGAGAAGGAAATCGTTTAATATTCCTCCTTCAAGGAAACTTAAAAAAAAAAAAGAAACAAGGAAGAAGTAAACCGTAAGATGCTTGACTAGGAAAACACCACTAACATAGCTAAGATCATTCTGGCAAATAAATATTGATGAAATCCATATGTTAATTGATTCACATTGTTAACAACCGAGATTCTTACAGCTTGATCTGGAAAAAAAGAGAGAGATAACTGTATAACTGTACAAAGCAAGTAACCAAACCCTTGTGAAAATGAAGTAATCTAACTTCTTTTTCACAAGGGTTTGGCTGTTTGCATTGTCAAAAATAAAAGTCCACTTGAGTGTAGGCTACTTAAAGAGGTTCATTATTGTTTAACAGTAAAAAGTGCACTTTGTAACAATAAAATATAATTAGAAAAATTAGAAATGTCAGGTTAAGTACCTTTTAAATAATGTTTGTGCTTAAAAGTGCACTTATTTCGATGTAAAGCACATGTACATGATTTTAATTTTAACTGTAGTAAATTACACAAGTACATAACACAAGTTTCAAGAGAAATTGCATTGCATTTTATTTTACCATAAATGTTTGTCAGAACATTCGACAGTACACTTCAACCATATTTCAAATACAATAGAAGCAGTGATAAAATTACATACACCTATACAGTATGTATTTAATTCCTACTTAAGTAAGTCAAAAAGCTCTAAATTTCAACTAATTGCATTTAATTTTCATTTAATAGCAAATACCATGCAATTAAGTGTCCGAAAACATTCAGTACATTTTTTCAAGTACTATTGTTTTCCTAATCTTTTTAAAAGATTTTATCAACTCTTTTTTGTGCTTAGTTTTAATTATCTTTCACAAGGAAAAGCCTGCTGGAAAACAAGAAGAAAAAGGAGAAACCTGAAGGGAGATAAGCTCATTTCACCAGTTTTGAAATTAAATAGCAGGGAAACACTTCCTTAATGAAAGTGTGGAACAAATCCTGTTCCTAAAGGGGGAATTCCACCTCAGCAGTCCTGTAAAACAGGAACGTTAAATGCACCCATATGCCAGAGAAGACACTATTCTTATGGAATAATATATTTACATATTATATTCGTTAACAAAAGAAGCACATGTGCAGTGTGTCTTAGTTAACTCTTCCAATGATGCCAAATGTCTAGAATAAGGAAGGTCACAACCCTTGCCTTAAGATGGGTCAGTCACCAAACTCTGCTGGCTGCGTCTTGTTCTCTGAATCTGTAATTAGCCTCTGCTGCAGGAATGTCACATTACCCACGCTGCCCAGTGCTAATTAATGGATGCCGGCCTTTCGGAGGGTGCAGGCCAGGGTCATGTGGCCCAGCATCGGATGGAGGGGGTACTTCCATTCACATGTCCGCCTGTGCCCTATAATGACACCCTGAAAAGGTCCAAATGTGTCCCCGGCACTAAGTGCTGTATCATCACATCCTGAATAGCAACACTTTCCTTTTGTGTTAGTCTTTCTGGCCACAGCTAGTGTAAAAGCTAACATTCCTGTAGCTCAACATGGTGCGAGTGATGCCAAGATCCTAGGTTTAATTTCCCAGTTAACACACATGCTAAAAAATACACCTTAAACATCTCTAGGTGTGCATCACAGCATGTGCTAGTTATGACTGATTAATGAAAGTATTGTTCTTTTAAAAGTCAAACATTTTTAATGAATGGGTTGAACTGGTTCACATAACCAGTCTAAATGATTCATTAATGAATCTGACAGAATCGGTAAGAGTTCTTGAGTCACAACCCTCTGGCCTGACTCATTGAATCTAGAATGATTTGTTCACAAATCAGACTGAATCACTAAGAGCAGATCTCAAATCAGCATCCCACTGACAAACTGAACCAAAAATTATTCATTCACACAAGTCAGACTGGGAGCTTCTACTCAAATTGATTCTTCCTTGTTTCCTTGTTCCACCATCTTCCAGCCTGTCAGCCGGAAACCGATCATACTCAGCCATCTTGAAGGTCATCTCAATTCTCTAAAGCCCCGTTCACACCGCCAGCGACACGCAGCGACAAAGCGACATGATCCCATTCATTTCAATGGAGCGCTGGCGACATCCGGCGACACAAGCGACATTGACCGTTGGCGACAGAATGTGGGCGTGTCAAGCGACAAGAGACAAGCGACAAAAGTTGAGAAATTTCAACTTTATGCAAATGTGAAGCGATTTTCGCGAGCGACAACCAACAGGAAAGAAGCCTTTCAGTGGAGCTCACGTCACCGTATCGAGTGCAGGCAAGACAGAAGAGTTCGAGGACGATTTCACTGTTTTATATTATTTGACTGTAACCACATATATGGATATACTAAAATGATGCATGGAAAAGAAGCTGTCGACAGTCTCAGTGAGTTTAATTCATACATTTATAGTTCGAGTAGTGTAGTTTTATGATGCAAGTTTAGCACTGCTGCAGTTCATTTTACAGTTTCCCCTGCATTATGTTTTCTATTAGGGACAAGAAAATCGATTAGGTGTCAAATTCGAATGACGTTTTAGTAATTTATGACAGTATGAGTGAGTTTAATCTGTTGATTGATCGATCGTTAATCTAGTAAATTATTTAATCTACTGAACACTGCTGTGGTAATATAAAAACACTCTCCCAGTATATAACAGCATATACTGTTTCTTTTGAGCCTAATTCATAGTCAAATTAAAATTGTATAGTTGTATATATCACTTGTGATGGTATTTTGTATAGATATGGCCAGACGTGCAGTCTACCAATAACATTAGAGCGACAGCACTACAAACGCCCACAAGCGACTTCACAGTACAGAGCCTAGCGACATACAGCGACAAAGTCACTGGCGGTCTGAACGGGGCTTAACTGTACAGTGAGGAAGTGAGGAATAGGGGTGGAGCTAAGAGGAAATGAGGAAACACAAATAAGAAATGAGAAGCACCCACTGAATCGCTCAAGCAGTTCTTAAGCCAACAACTCACTGACTCATTGTGCCAAGAATGATTCATTCACAAATCCGACTGAATGATTCTGAGCAGTGCTGCGTTTAATTCCACTTTTAGACAGACTACACTCGCAAACGTCCCTTAACATCCCCTGGGGGAATCTCCGCTTCCATTTTGAAGTGAGTTCAACTTTGTCTATTGGGCGAGTGAAGTTTACTTGGACAGACCCTTGACCCTCGATTTTGACTGAGGGAGCGAGTTTACTCAATATCATTCAGGCAGATCCATAGACCACAATGCAACACGACTAGGGTTGTAACGGTATAGCGGTATGGCGGTTTATCGCGATATTGACTTGTACGATTATCATATCCTGAACATTTGCTTATCCACGGTTTTGGAAAAAAAATTAAAGCAGATCTCAAATGCGCATATGCAACTTATTTCCACTTGACTACTCCACCTATACATGTGCACTGGAGAAAATGTCTGAGACTGAGGCTGCGAATTCTTCGAAAAAAAAGTTAAAATCTGCAGTGTGGGAATACTTTGGGTATCCGAAAAACGAACGTGGGTTTTTCCTTGAAGATTGATATCCAGTTGTGTCCAGAAATGTGGACGAAGAGTGGCTGCAAAATGAGGAAATATGTCAAATATGTTCTCCCATATTCGCGAACACCTTCCCTCCCTGCAGATAAAGTTCCATTTATAACTTAAGTCCATATTATTTACGTGTTGCTGAGGGAATTTACAATATAACGCAGATGTCACGTAAAATGCGCGATTTGATAGATGGATGAATAAATCTAAAATATAGCTGTGCAATAAATAAAATCGCTATATGAGTGTGTCTATTAAACAGCGCAAAAAACTGTAAATCTATATTCTGCTTGTTCAGCGTGTCTGTGTGAATGAGCAGCACCGTTTCACCTAGTATATACTCAAGTATATGTGGGACGTTCATGGTGTTTAAAGCATCTGCGTCTCACTCACTATATAAGGACGTGAACACATGAACATATCCAGAGCTGCTCTGAGAGAACTAAATAAGCATTTCATAATTTTGTTGAAAATAATCATTGTCAAATACACTCTGACTGAAACTCAAAGGAGTTTAGTACAACCTGTCAAAATAAAAATTATCTTAAATAATAATTAATAAATTAAGAATTTTATTAATTCAATTGATCAAACATGTTTGTTCAAATGGGAGATCTGCAGCTTTATTTTTTCTTTCTTATTTTTTCAAAAGGTAGATTAAAAAAGTTTGTTTTAATAAACCATTTGTTTTAATAAACCATATGTTCAACCAAAAAACCCTATCAGTTTTCATTAATTTAAGGTTCATTGCAGCTGATAATAATAATCATTGTTTAATACCGTAAACCGTGAAACCGTGATATTTTCTGAGACTATTATCATACCGTGAAAATCTCATACCGTTACAACCCTAAACACGACTGGGACATCAAAGCAGATCACGCAGGTCAGAGGTCACTCTTCCACCAGAACTAGACTCGTGCACGGCCGTTACCAGAAGCCAGTGATTATAGTTTATACATTTATAAATATGGATATTTTTCTTACAAAATGGCATCACTTCACTTCAGAAGGCCTGTATTAACCCTATTGAGCCGTATGGATTACTTTTATGATGGATGCACTTTTTTGCGCTTTTGGGCCATTATAAAGCTTGGAAGAGCCAGGATATTTTTTTAATATAACTCCAATTGTGTTTGGCTGAAAGAATAAAGTATACACCTAGGATGGCTTGAGGGTGAGCAAATTATGGGATAATTTTTTGAGTGAACGAACCTTTTAATTTACCCCCATCCCACACAAATCTACTGTATGATATACACAGTTTCACCCCCGGTTTCACAGACAATACTTAAGCTTAGTCCCAGACTAAAACTCATGTTTGAGCTGGTTTAACTGAAAGTAACTTGCACTGGAATATCTTAAAATATGTCAGTGCCATTGTTTTGTCTCAAGATGCACACCAGTAAGGTTTTTTTTTTTTTTTTTTTTTTTAAAGGCACGTTTATAAAAGCCACTTAAATGCCCTAATTGAACTCAGGCCTAAACCTGGTTTAATCTAAGCCCGGTCTGTGAAACCGTGGCATAGTTTCTTGTATTGTAATTTTTGTGTAATTTTCTCCAACAGCCCAATCATATACAGGCCTTTAGAATGGTCTGTAAAACAAATTAATTAGTAAAAAAACTGTAAATAATGAATCAGCTCCATAGCGGATTACCAGTTTTCAAGGGTTTAGGGAGTTCCATTTAAACTCATTTCAAGAAATCCGCAATTAGTGGGCAGTCGTGCAACGTAAGCAATGACGTACATTCGAGTGAACGAGATGGAGGGAAGTTAGCGATGGAAAGGGCATGAAAAAAAACGACTTAAACACAACCCTCTAACTCACTGAACCAAGAAAGTTTAGTTTGTTCACAAACCGGACTGAATCACTTATCAAGCAGTTCTTGAATCAAAAACTCACTGAAGCAAAAATATTAAAAAACCTTTTCAGCCAAGAGATGCAAATGAATTTTTAGTTCTCTTTAAGGTAAATGCAATGATAGATTCAGAATGAATCAAACTGATTTGAAACGACATCAAACTGATGGTACACATGATATTACCAAAAACACTCTTATTGATACAATTAAAAACATAATAAATGGTAATATGTACTTACACAAGAGTTTTGTAACGCTTTAGAGGGTAAAAGCCATTAAAGAACATTCATTTGACCATTAATTGAATAAAATATCTCCTGTACGTAACATAGAGATTATTCTCTTCAATGTTTACTCATACTACTCAATGTATCACAGTAGTAGCACTCGCAAAGTCAGCAGAACCCACGGGGACACAGTAAATCCCTGCGGATCTGAGGTTCAGAGCTGTCGGTGCGCCAGCAGCGCCCAAACCACAATAAGTCAACGCGGACAAGCCAGCCAACGCAGGTAGATGTCTGCATGCCAGGGAGGGAAAAGTATACAGTAAATTTGGTTTGTTTCTGGTGAAACGGTCAACCAACACAAATAATGAAGCTTTAATTAAGCCATTGATTCCTGCATCCAGCCATGGAGGGTTTGGGTTCTTCCCAGATGTAATTTCAGAGGAGCGTGCCCAATGTCAAAGCTGCCAACCAAATTCCCACTTCAAAACTCTGAATTGGTGCTGTCGTTCCAGCATGGGTCAAGAAAGGAGCATAGGCAATTACAGATAACAGTCCAAGCAAGGTTCTTGTTTGGACATCAGAGTCACACTAGCAAAATCAGGATGGTCAAATGAACTCTATCAAAACTAAAGTATGCAAGCATGGGAAAAATGCACAGACAACTATGTAAACACATGAGCATAAGTCTTGTTAATTTGGAAACATTCTGGCACTGAATCACAGTCACATATGCCAAATTTATCACACATCCCCGATCATGATTTTTCATGGCCGATTCCGTTTTTTTTACAAGAAAATTGGCAGAGTTTTTTCTTCGATTAAACACATTTAATGTTTATTTGCTCTATGAAGGAAAACTGCCATTAAAAAAAATTTACCCTCGGTTTCACAGACAAGGCTTAAGCCTAGTTCCAGGCTAAAATGCATGTTTGAGCTGTTTTATCTGAACGCAACTTGCACTGGCATATCTAAAAATATGTCAGTGTCAAAAAATTCTACACAGATATGCACACCAGTAATGTTTTTTTTCTAATAATTGAATATGAATATGAATGTGAATAAAAGCCTAAATTAAATCTGTTCATCATATAAAGTGATCTTGTCTCTTCAGATGATTTGGACTAAACCACTCAATTCATATGGATTAGTTTTACAATCTCTTTATGAACTTTCTGAAGTGACTAAGATGTAGCCTAGTTGCGTATAGCTGTAAATGGAGAGACAGATATCGCTCAGATTTTATTAAAAATATCTTCATTTGTGTTCCGAAGATAAACTAAAGTCTTACAGGTTTGGAATGACGTGTAATTAATGACACATTTTCCATCAACTAAACATTTAAGGCTGCTTGTGCCTCAAAATCTGAAAATAATGTAAAAACTTCATGCTGATGAGTCAGAAATATAAGATCAGATGTGCCAAATATATTACAATGTCAGAGTGATCTGTTGGCATCTCCCATTAAAACACGGCTGTATTAGAGCCATGCATTTAATCATACTGCTTTATGAGCCTTAAAGTCACTTAAGCATTTGCGTGCCTCATAGCTTTATGGTGATAGGTAATGGTAGATAGGTAATGCTGAACACGGTAATACTAGTGCATTTAGTTCAAACATGAGAATAAATTGTTCGTAAGAGTGTTTGAGGAAAAAAGATTTAGAACTACAAAGAGATTACAATTACATCCAGGCACTGCCAATGCTGCGATTCACTTTAATATTCATGGAGGGTTTACAAAAGATGTTAATTATAATGACACGGGTGGCGCTTTGTAACTTAAACGTTTTTTTAAATGGGATTTTTTTTGGGATATATCCAACATGTTCAGATAGGCTGACACATGAGTTGTGCAATGTTTTATAACCCAGCATTTTTGTTTATAGTGCAAACTATAAATTATGCATGCAGCACAAACATGTGTTTCTAGCTGGTATAAACCGCAGCTGGTGCAGTGTGTGCCAAAGTCTGTTGCTTGCCAGAAGGTGTGTGTGTGTGTGTGTGTGTGTGTGTGTGTGTGTGTGTGTGTGTGTGTGTGTGTGTGTGTGTGTGTGTGTGTGTGTGTGTGTGTGTGTGTGTGTGTGTGTGAAGCTGCCCAGTGGGCGACATGTTATGATGAGATGTATTTAAACATGCTCGCCACTTTGTTTCAGTTAACCGAGTTCACTAGAAAAGAGCTGAACAATTTGTGATCCCTGAATGATTTACACAGCTGAAGTGGATGACACTATCACAGGAGGTAAATGATGCCAATATATTATATATTCTTATGCTTCGTTTTCATAAAACAAATAAATGCTGTTCCTCTTTCTACTCTCATACATCAGATCCTATGGACATTGTAGTAGGTATAAGATGTTTAAAGACCCCCATAAATACTGAAGGTAAGTTCACAACATACAGTAAAACACAATGCTCCTGCCTGTAATGTCAGTCGTTTTGGTGCATAATATTAAATTGCTTTTATTTGTTTTCAAATGATAGTTTATGCATTTGCAATTGTAATCACATATAAATACGTTCACATAATTAATTTCATTACAAATATTTATTATAATATTTAACAGATCAGTAGGCTACTTACAACAATGTACCATGGTAAGTTCCATAGCGACTACAGTACAGCTAATGCTAGTGCTGCTGCTGTAAAATAACAATTAAATGATCAGATCTGTTAAGTATTATAAACCTTAATGTTAGAATATTTGTTGATATTACTGATGAAAATTGTTATAAAATGTTACCAAGTCTTAGCGTTGTAGAGATTTTAAATCATATTTAGTGCGTCTGTCAATGAATGAGGAATTCAGATAATAATAAAAAGTAGCCTAATAATCAGTTTGAAGCACTTTTACAGTTAACAGTTAATATTTAAGACACTGTTTTGCAGTCCTTGACGTGAACGAGCGCAGTAAGAGCATCACGAAACGGTAACGTTAGCAAACTCAACTGAACACAACACAATCTATTGTCTTCGATACGGAACGAGATATCGGCAAAACTTGTTATATTTTTAAACTCTAAAAACACCAACATACTGCAGCATAGCTCAGTACAGTATATCACTCATCTGAGTATGAAGTAGGCTATACAATACAGGACACACAGCAGAATTCATAAGTTAGCCTACTGAAAATACACCGGCAGAAATGCCGCATCCGCACTGCAACTGTCCCCATCCGTTAATAAACTATAAGCACACTGAATGAAGTTTGTATCTTACCTGTTTTACTGAATTCATAAGTGTCCTATAATCATCATATGCCGAATGTGTAATCTATAATTACACAAAGAGAGAGAGAGAGATAGAGAGAGAGGGAGAGAGAGAGAGCGAGTGAGAGAGAAAGAACCGCAGAGAGGAGAAGAGGGATCCAACATTTGAACCAAGTGACGGAGAAGAACGGAGAGAAACACGTCACACACTGTCTGTGTGTAATATGATCTGCACCTCCCCCCTCCCTCTCTCTCTCTCTCTCTCTCTCTCTCTCTCTCTCTCTCTCTCTCTCTCTCTCTCACATACTGTATATGAATGTATTTTGAACAAAGAAAAGAAAAGAATAATTTAAAAGTGTAGCTAACCTTGCTACAGGCCATTTCATTAAAATACCCAAATGTCATTCATTTGCATAAATAGTCTTTTCAAGAAAAAAAAACTAAATGTGTAGCCTACAGTTTAAAATGATAAAGTTAGTGGATCATGTTACTGTGTTGTAGTAGGCTAAATGTTATTGTGATCCGTGTGAATTTGATGAGAACTGACATCCAATAAAACACTCAAACAGCAAAAAATAATAAAAAATTAAATAAAATAAAAATTCCCAAACAACCTGAAGCTTCAAACATGATGAGGAAAAGTGAAATTTGTAAGAGAAAAGATCCTACTTGGGTTGATAATGAAATTACATTCATTTAGCATGTTTCCCCAAGTAAAATAATGCAGTAAAAAGGGGAACATTTTTCTCTTTTTGTGACATTTGGGACAAAAAGCAAACATCTCACCTTATATTTCATCTAAATATTGTCTACATAAACTCTGCTCTTTTGGTTTTGCATGTTTCTGTGTCTCCAGCATGTGCTCATGGAATGCACTCAAGCTGCAGGGCAATTTCATAGAATATCACATTATTAGTTTGTCATTCCAGATGAGTCACTCTGCTGTACAATAAAGAATAATAATAATAAGAAAAAAAGCACATTTTGCATTGCAAATTTAGTTTAATAGCAATTTTATTTAGCAATAATCATGACCTAATCACGCCACCAAAATGTTATGTGAGCAGCCATCCAATGAAGTGGATATTAATAACCCTTAAATGCATGAATGTTTCATCAATCATTATTACATATTCGGGTCTTTAGAGACCCGGACCTATAATAGATCTCTACCTGTCACAATAATATAAATCACCTGATAGTAGAGTATACAGAAGAATAAAATAAAGTATATGTTTGGAGCTTGGAAGGGTTCAGTTTGAGCAGATGTTTTATACCATCATCACTGTCCTCATCAGAGCTTTCCCAGTACATTCAGCATCTGGCTCATATTCACAATCTCAAACATATTCTCAAATCTATCATTTTCAACATCTTCAAAATCAGTAATTTGAACGCTGACAGCTTCTTCACCAGATCCATCATCAAGTGAAATTGAGATTGCGTTGCTCTGCAGTAAATCGCTTTTAAGTTTTGTTGATGATACTTCCTATTCTTTTGTTTTCGGCATATGAGTGCTAACTATGAGTGAAACGTAACTTCATAATTGTGTATCAGACATTGCCACTTTGTGAAATAAAGGTGAATTGTACTTGTACTGCTAATTGTAACTGGTAACACTTTATTTCGATTTTCCACTTTAGACATTCTATAAGTAACTTTGCAAGAAATGTCAACTCAAAGTATTAGACTATCTGCATAATACTAACACCATTTTTAAGGTCATTTTACAGACTAACTTTGCATGTCAGCTTATTCTATTAACCCTATAACTTAAGTCTACTAATGCTCTAATAAGAGTTAGTTGACAAGCATTTGCAAAGTTTATGGTTAGTAATAGAATGTTTAGCAAACTATCGAAATTAAGTGTAACTGTAATTCTGCCCATTCTTAACTTAAAATGTAAAACAGAGTTCAGAATTTTGAAAAACATCAAAGCAGACAATGTAAACGATTCAAAAGAATGGCCTGTTTAGGTGAATAAACAAGATGGCAAAGACAGTGAATCCGTTCAGTACATAAGCCTAAAAATATAACTGGATAAAAGCATCAGGTTTTGTGTGTGTGTGTGTGTGTGTGTGTGTGTGTGTGTGTGTGTGTGTGTGTGTGTGTGTGTGTTCATGTTTTCATTATTTTACACATACAGTCCCACGCTTATTTCACGCAGCCGTTATTTTGAAATCGAAAGAGGCTCCGATGGGAAGAACTCCGGAAGTAAAGATAAACAATGCCTTGGACTACCAACCTGAAGCTGCTGCCGCGATTTACACTATTGGATGTTAATATCCAATATAGGATATGTATATAGTTCGTTCCTGCTTCTTTTTTTACTTTCTGAAAAAAAAAATGATTTTCACTGTATATAGTCTAATGAAAGAAATGTATGTACATTTTTAGAATAACTAATGTCTACATTAAAAACAACAATGCATTCGCATTCGCGACTCTCCTATGATTAAAAGCGACACTTCCGGTTTTCTTCCCACCGGAGCCTCGATTTCAAAATAACGGCTGCGTGAAATCAGCATATTAGGCTACTGTCTATATGGGCCTAACTGTGGTGTTCCGCCTCGCTTGTAAATAAAGTGCATGATTGTTTAACTCTTTAATGTGCATTTAGTTTAATTGATGCTTCTGTAGAAACCGTAAAAATACTCTAAATCTTTAATTAAATGTTTCTTCACTGTTAGGCTACTCTGTAACCTGAGAGAAAGAGAGGGGGAGGGAGAGACAGAGTTCATGTAGTGTGCATCATTCTTTGGTTTCTTATACGCCAACTGCACTGAATTGTGTGTCAGAATTAAACCAATCCCTCACACAAAACATGATGAACTACATTATCAGGCACTGAATGTTAATTGTGTGACATTATAAAGCTTTCTTTGTGCTCTCGCACAACTACTGTAGTTCGCAGTGAGATGACGTGAATTGGTCCTGTGTATTTCATTTAGTTGGTGTCAATGTTGGACAGTCATTCACAACACTGTGCTGATGACACACCAGCAACACAAGCGCTGATTTAGTAAGATTTTTTTTTAAAAAAGAAAGCCTTCAGCAAGGCTCGATTAAATTGATCAAAAGTGACAGTAAGAGATTTATAATGTTACAACAGATTTCAGATTCAAATAAACTGTTCTTTTGAACTTTCTATTTCTCAAAGAATTCTGAGTAAAATCACGGTGTCCACAGAAATATGAAGCAGTATACTGTTTTCAACATTGATATTAATAATAAGTGTTTCTTGAGCAGAAAATCAGCATGATTTCTGAAGGAACATGTGACACCAAAGAGTAATGATGATTTGCATCACATGAAACTTTTAAATAGTGAAGAAAAAAAACATTGTAATAATTATTTCACAATATTACTGTTTTACTGTTATAATTCTGATTTTAACAGTAGTGTATATCACAATTTTAAAAGCATGAAATGTCCTTTCCTTCCTTAAAATGGTAATTTAGGCCTGTCTCTCCTAAGAGGTCATGACCTATAGGCTTATCCAACAATTAAAAATCATACAATGTAATATTCGGTTGACTTCACAATTCAAATCTAAGTGATGATTCACACTTGAATCATATTTTACACTTACTACTTACTGCTTTTATTAATCACATAGGGAAATGATTAACAAAAGCAATGAGTATGAATCAACCTAATGTTAAATGGATTTACACACCAATATAATACAAATTAAAATGATCTTGCTATTTTAACCACCACACGTGTAATATTTAGCTGTGTCCTACATTTTTGTGAGCAATCCAGTAACTGCATAATTTGACCCCATACAGAAATCTAATTTTTCATAAAATTATGAGACCCAGGAAAAAAAAGTTATCCAAGTTATTCTAAGAAAAATATTCAATGAATTGAACAGATTTGAGATGGTCAGGTCCAACATTTTCGTATTATTATTTAATATACGTTTTCTCTTTTTATTCGGTTTAAACACATCTCATCTTTTGGCACAGAAGATTTTCTACTTATTACATCTCTTTAAAAAACTGACCTTTTCAAAAGAGTGTTTTGTTTCCTTTCCCAAGTGCCAGTTCACAATCATTGAAAACTTCCTGACATTGCCAGTGACTCATATGAGTCTGATGATAGGGATCATGTGTGAGCATGTTTGTAAATGAGTTAACCGAAGCCTGGAGATTCTGGCATCAGTGAAATGTTTAATTACAAAGAAACCCACAGTGACATCATAGGACAACAGTGTGAAAAAAAAGCATGACAACTGTTACAAGGACCGGCTTTTCTTTTCTTCTTTTAAAATACTGTAATAGTTTTAATTTAAACGAGACGGCACATGCCAAATGAGGAAAAGAAATAGACAAAAATACTTATAAAAATATGCCATTAGATTCATATGAACAATCGTGGACCGTGAGAGCACTATGTACAGAGAAAGGCAATATATACCATTATTTACAATAAACATTGATGATGTCTTTAACTAGAGAGGGCCTCTTACAACAGTAAGACTCAACGATCATCACTGATTGATTTAGATATTTGATTAAAACTTTAAAATGCAGACTCGGTTTATGAAAATATGATTCTCTGAGGATCTTCGTGACGATTTCTACTTGCGAGCATTCATACCTACCCAGATCAATCAATAAAACAAACTTGTGAAATGTTCCCATGCGTGATGCAGTCTGGGAAAAGTCTGACTTCACATCCTTCAGGTCATTCGGCATATTTTGGATGTGGCTGAGCGAGTATTTGGGTGTGTTTGTGACTGACCCGGTTCTTTCCAGGCAAACTAAGGCAGCATTTAACAGGAAGTGGACCCACCTGATGGCGGGCGGCGCAGGCAGAGCGGTTTAGCAGTTAATCGTCTCTTATAAGCGGCCACATGCAGTTGAAGGGCTTTAACCCGTCTGACTTCATTCTACATGTCACAATCTACACACTTGCTTTGCACACTCATAAAACAAGCACAGAGTTTATCTATCGACTTCAAACTCTATTCGTCCAATCAAGGTTGTCTTTAGCAACAACACAATTCCCTTTCCTGAATTACCATGATGATGAAAACAACCACTGGAATTACAAAGCTGTCAATGGGTGAATCTCATGGAGCCTGTCAAGAACATGTCCATTTTATAATTCAAACTATATTCAAATAAACTATATCTTTTACATAATTTTTATGACAGTCGCATTTCCCCCAAATTCCAATTACCATAATGCAAAAAAAAAATCCCAATATTGTAATTTTAAAATGCATAACATAGTCTTTGTTGTACTAAATTGAATTTTAAATAATTGCCTGGAAAGAATGCAAATGACTTCCAGTTAAGTCAATGAGATTATTTTTGCATTAACATTTTAAAACATTAGGGGCCAAAAGTGATTAACTGTGATTTAAATAACACAATGCAAAGAGAAAATCTGAAATGGTCCTGAAGATAGGCTTCATTTTCTTTATGCAGAATTATTATTTTATTTCTTTTTTTATTTTAGGGTGAAATATGACCAGGATGTTTTGTCACTCAAATAAGGTTTCAAAAACATGTAATCAATCTATCTCAGAAACTCACTGACCGAACTTGAGTTGAGCATCAAAATCTTTCAGTAAAGAAAATGCCAGACTACCTTATTTATAAATTAAGTGCTATAAAAAAAGACTCAACTAAAAATGAAAAAAACATAAATACTGTACAAAAGGATTTTATGTCACAATACCTATAAATGGAATGCCATTACTGCTCTTTTACATAATATAGTGAAGGTCTTATTTTTTTATACATAAGATTGATTTTATAACCAAAAGAGTAAAGTGATAATGTGTAATATCTCTGACAGTGGGTTTGCTGATTATTGGAGTAGTAAAGTGTGTGTGTGTGTGTGTGTGTGTGTGTGTGTGTGTGTGTGTGTGGTATAGCAGTTTGTAGGTACTCTAGCCTTGTATTGCACATTGGTTAGGTAAGATTAACTCTCATCTAGTTCCGATGAGAGGTTTAACAAAAACATCTTCATTCTCGATTCAAATCACAGTCTGCTGAGACCAGTAGTTGACCATAAAAGTGTGCGGACTGTCCTCTAACAAAGTGAAGGATGAAAAAACTTGGTATGTCCATCCACACATTACCCACAATCCTTCCTGCCTCGTGCGATGAGTTCAAACCCGCTCTCTATCCAACAACCAAACAATTCTGTCTATTCCTTTTTTACTTCACCTGTTCGTCTCTGATTATCTTCTCTTTTTCTCTGCTATGGTTTTTACAATCACTTTTTCTTGTCTGTCCGCTTTTAAAGCTGCGTCTAAAGTTTCAACACAACATTCAAAAACGCTCACAGGAAACACCACATGGCAAGCGAGATCAAAATTTCACACCAAGAAACAAAATGACACGTAACACAACGTGACGGAAAACAAACACCGCATTTGTTGACGTGTTACACGCTTGTACACAACGCATTAGAGGACAGGAAGGGGCGGGGTTTCAGGGGGCAGTGCGTGGGCCAGTCCAGCGGCTTGGTTTGTGGGGGCGGGGCTTCCATTACACACGCCACAGCAGTAAGTGGTTGGTGCTGTCATCCCGCCCCACCGTCTCACTGCTATTGGTCAGTCTAAAGTCTTCATAGCCGTCGCCGCCGCTGATGACCAGCAGGTTGGATTTGACGGGCAGGAGGGTGGAGGCACGCCGTCGGGCTGAGTCTCGTCTCTGCAGGCCTCCGCTGCTGCTGCTCTCAGAGTTCACTGTAAGAAAAGTGAATAAAACGCACACATATTCGTTCATCATTTGATGATATGTTAACATCTGTCCTGGATGCATCCGTTTACAAGTTCTAGTCAAACCAGGCAAGTTTAAAACACTCAAAACTCAATGGTTGATTGACAGGTGAGTATGCGGTCCTTTTTTGTTGTGTGGGATGCATTAAGACCCATTAGCGTTTATACTACAAATGTGATGGTTTGAGTGATGTTTTTATCTCTGACCAGTTGAGATGGATGTGAATAGCAGGTGAAATTAGGTTCATGATTATCACAGTCTACATGTTAAAAATTAAAAGTGGGAACAATCAACAAAAACAGAAAAAGAAAGTTCTGCGTTTCAATAAATCGAGCAAATTGTCTAATATGTGTCTTTTAGCTAGTTTACCTTGTTATTTGAGCGAAATAAAATATTTATAAAGGACAATTTATTTTGCTGGGCTGTAATTGCATGTTTTATGAATACCATGACATTCCTAAAATGTAATTTTTTTTTTTTAAATACCAATAATTATTTATTGAATTATCATTAACCATGGGTTTGGGTTTAATGATTACTATATTATTTATGAAATAAATATCTATCTTAAAATATTGATTTAATTATCATTATTATAATCATGCGTTTGTGTTTCATGAATGGGGAAACACAAAAAAATCCACACAATCTAACAATCTTGCAATTGGTGGTTCCCCATGTCATTGTTAGAGTGTTTGTGTTTTTTTTTTTATGTTTCCCTAATTGGAGTTTTTGGACCATGCACCTCATTTGGACAATTTTTAAGGTGCTATGACTTCCTGGCTTTTCTCAATAACATTAATAAAAAAATTTAAATATATTATTTTTGTTAAGTATGTCATATCAATATTATTGTTCTTATGTATATCATATGGCAGTATAATAAGGTAAATTTTTAAAATATATTGCTAAAAAAAAAAAGTGTATAAACAAATGATAAAATTACAACACATTATGGACACCAATGAGAACAGATTAAGTCACTGAACTCTTAACACTCTGGATTTCAGGGTTTAGCTTAATAACATATAAAAACACACAGAACTGATCAATGTCTCTGTATTGCTGTAACGCACTTACGAACGATAACGAATATACAGTTTTGTTGCCAGATCCTCTGTCAATATTACCCAGACGGCAATAGGTTGTGAGAAACAAACCTGATTCCGACGTCGGTGGGAAGTTGACGTCAAAGCCCTCGGGCAGCTCTATGCACGTGAGGAAGCGGACGTGTCCCGTGTGGCCATGAGCGGAGCCCATGGGGACGAGGGGGGCACGCAGCGTGCCCGGCCCAGTGCTGGAGGACACTGGCGGGATAGCCAGAGTCAGGACCACCCCTGCACTGGTGCCAATCCACAGCAGGTCCTTACATGCCAGAAGGGCGGTGATCCGCAAACAGGCTGCTTTGTGCTGGCGGATAATGGCATCAGACCCTAAAATAAAGGGATTTATTTCATTCTGCAAAGTATCATACAATCAGCTCTTAAATAAAACATTCTACTATGAGGAACTTTGCAACTATGTCAACTAACTCTCATTGAGTATTAGTAGACTTACACCGTGTCCTAACCAGACGCGATAAGATTCCAGCGACAAATAATTTGTCTGTCCACACTAGACGCGACTGCGAGATGCTTTGAAATCAATTAAAACCCACAGCCAAACAGAGCAGCGAGTGGACGGAGTCTCGCGGCAAGTGAACAGCACCAGAGAGTAAACTTGACGGCACTCGTAAGAAAATGGACATGTAGGGTACATTATCAAATTCACAAATATTACACCATTTAGTTATTATAAAAAATACATAGGCTACTGAGTTACGCGCATCGCGTGTAGTTAGGACACAGTGTTACGTTAGGGTTAGTAGAATAAGTTGACATGTATTTGCATAGTCAGTAGAATGTCTGTTGAGGAGCATCAAAATAAAGAGTTTTAACAGATATTAATCGGACAGTCTACTAACACTCTAAGGACTGCTAAGTAGTTGCAAAGTTACTTATAGTTAGTATAATGTCTAAAGCAAACTATCGAAATAAACTGTTACAGATTTTTCCCCCTTGTTTTAACATGCAGCAGGTGAAAATCATGAATAAATGCACATTTAACAATACCTGCAAGCATCTTGTGCACGGCTGGTGCCACGTCGACCTCCGTGAGGCTCTCGTATGAGGAAGCGTGGTACAGTCGCACATGAGCACTGCCCTGTAAAGCGATCCATACGCCTTTTCCGTAGCTCACCATACTGGTTACACAGCGCCCGCTGTCCTGACCCACTTGGAACGAGTGCTGAAGAAGAAATTAAAATGTATAATGAGACAGAAAGTGAAAATTGCAAAAGGTGATGTTCACACTTTAGCTTATGGTCCAACTAACCATTAACTATGACTTTTGCATCAATAAACTCCAAATTACTATTTTATTGAGAGTTAGTAAGGTAGTTGTTAAGTTTATAATTTGGGTAGGATTAAGGGATGTAGAATATGGTCATGTAGAATAAGGCATTAATATGTGCTTTATAATAAACAGCCAATATCCTAGTCATATGCATGCTAATAAGCAACTAATTAATAGTGAGAACTGGACCCTAAACTAAAGTGTTAGCTAAATGTTTAATCTGCTGATGTCAATAATCAAGTCAAATTTATTTATAAAGCGCTTTGTGCAATACGGATTGTTTCACAAGCTGTTTCACATAAAAAATTTAAAAAAAGGGAAAATGACATCGTTAATGTTATAAAATTCATCAGTAATTAAACAAATTTAACTTAAGCTGTAAAGCTGCTTTTAAAATAATAGTGTCAATATATGGCTCAATTTCCATATAAAGTTATGTGCAAGATTGGAATATTGCATAAAACATTTGCTAATAACGCACCGAAAGCAAAGAAAAATTGGCCCAAAATATCTGTAATAAAAATGGAAGTTTCTGCCATCAGGGAAGCCACTGTGGATCTTTTTTCATACATCAAAAATGTTTTGGTAAATGTGTTTCCATCTTAGTTTATGCGCATGTGTACTTTTCAGTTGATCGCATACATTTTTATGCACATTTTTTCCATTCAGGGTTTTTAGTATCCCAAAAGTCACATAAAATAGCTGGATGGAAGCATAGGCAATGTTGCAAAGTTAGTGTCATACATCTCAATTAAATAAAAAATTTGTTCTCATCTTATGTTATCAATGCAGCTGAATCGATAATATTATTGAATATGAAGTCTTTTAAATCAAAAAGTCTCCTTCCAGATGTCATCTGCATGTAGTTTGGGTCTGACCTCTTGTGTTAAAGAGCTGGTGTCGACAATAAGGACCCGGTTCTGACAGCCACACCACAGTTTTCCCGCCACAGGAACCATTTTGGTCACGGGTCCGCTTGGAGAGCCCAGACACAGCGTTTGAGAACTCTGAGGATCCCAGAAACTTCCTGTTATGCAGAAAGAGGACAGAGACTTTTTGTAAATCACTCATATTGGTTATAAATTAATAATTTTTTTAAATGAATCTGTGCTCACCTGCTTCCCTCTGATAAACAATCACCTCCCCGTTTGCCAGAGACACAAACACCTTGTTGTCAAAATACCTGAAAATAAAACAAAGATGTTAAGGTTCGATGCCGATGCTGAATAAGATAACATGGCAACAGATCACTGAGTCAAGCGGCTGCTTACAGAATACATAGGATAGAAGCAGAATGTTGCATCTTCATACTGTTCTTCCTGTTTCTGATGTTGTCTGAGGACTGGTACACATGGATGCTGAAAAAACAAACGATTGTGAAAAATGATTACATTATTATGCTTATGAATCAAGACATGTTTTCTTATTTGTTTACTGGTAATCACAAACTTAAGTTACACTATCATTCAAAAGTTAAGATTTTTTTAATGTTTTTGAAAAAAGTCTCCTGTTCTCACCAAGGCCCTCACTCACACACACACACACACACACAAACACCATTAATAATGTGGAATATTATTACCAATTAAATTGACTGTTTTCTGCTTGAATATATTAAAAGTGTAATTTATTCCTGTGATGCAAAGCTGAATTTTCAACATCATTACTCTAGGCTTTATTGTCACATGATCCTTCAGAAAAGTTACTCTAAATAGGTAATTGCTTGCTACTAATTACATAATTACAAAGATTACTTTACTAATCAGTCTAAAAAGTTATTAGTCTAAAAAGTATTGCATTACTAATTACTTTCTTAATCCTATATCAAGCAGTTAGGATAGAAATGAAAACTGTTATTTTAATTCTTTCAAATAGTATAAAATGGCATAAATTATTCTTGAACTGGACAAAATAAAGTTTTTCAAAGGGAGGTGGTTACATTAAAAACATACATTTTAACATTAGACGTAAAATTTTGATGTTAAATCCACAATCGCTTTATATAAAATTGTTATATATTTAATGCAATTACATCAGAAGTAAGTGCAATTAAATTACACAAAAATAGGAGTAATCCCTTACTTTTTTCTTTTACTAGAAAAAAGAAATGTATTTATTCCGTAATGAATTATACACCCAACACTGCTTCAGACATCATTCTAATATGTTGCTTTGTGGCTAAAGAAACTTTTCCTATTATTATCAATGTTAAAAAACATGAACTGGCCCGTTCGGACATTCAAACTTTCAGCTCACTCACAATGGACTTTGTTATGTGTACTTACGGCTCATTAAACTTTAATCAGTGTAATTATTTACAATATGTAGTTAAAGACATAAATCAGTTGCATGTTCTCATAAAGGAAAGTTGAGCTATAGATATGTAACTCCGGGCTGTTGAATTATTAGAAAACAATGCACACCCAAAATGTAACATGACTACAGTCAAGTGTGCATTATTTTCTAATAATTCAACAGCCCGTCGTCAACTTTTCCTTACTTAAAATGCATTATATAGACTGGAATCAAGTTAAATGCTCCTTAAGACATCTTATTGTGTTTTGGTTTTTTTGACTGTCGATCGGCAGTAAGGCATGAACAAACATTTCACACCTGCTAGTGTGAAGGAGAGAGAGAGTAAATGATTGTATGGAAAGTGACAGGATGCACTGAGGACACGGGCAGGTTTGAGCATGATATAATGTGTGTCTCTCTGGGTACGCGGTAAAGGGGTGGAACTGTAGTCAGATCAAGGTCACCTGAGGTGAGACTTAAACCCCAAACAGAAGGAACAGCAGGGGAATGCGATTGCCTCATTGCGTGCTACTCCCGTTCAACTTTTAATTAGACCCGTGGGTTTAAAATGCTGTCTAAACACAAGTTTAAACACTTATAATAATTACTTTAACAAATCACGTTATATAAACAGATCCATTCCATTGAAATAGTCAGAATCGTAATGAAAACGACTTGATATATTATAAATGTATATGAATGATAAGTTGAGCATTATATAGGGTTTGTTAAAGACTTAATGAAACTTATGAAATACTTAACTTAAAAGTTAACATGAAATTATTTGTTTTCTTATTTAGGTCATTTTTTAGGTGTAATGACTGTTTCTGCAGCATGTTATTTTCAAAGAAAAAATCTTTAAAAGTCTTTATCGAAAATAATTGCTTTTATTTAGGCTGATATAATCATGGCCAAGTGGGGAGTGAAAATAATAATAATAATAACCAACAATAGGATCGCAAACTATTTTAAAAAAAATGTACAAAGACCAAATGAACTACCGCCCAACATCAAGTTAAGTGTGTCATTTATTCTCGTAAAACCTAAACTTAAACTTTAAAAAACCTTCAAAATTAGAAATGTTGCCTTGGCAACTAACTGATATGAATAAGTTGAAGTTGAATAAAAAAGAAAAGAAAAAGAAAACTGAAATAAATATGAATTTAAGCAAAATAGAAATATATATATTTTTTTTAAATTACATACAATGAAATATCTAAATATAAAACAAACAAATGCTAATTACAAAAATACTATAACAGTATAATGCTAAAATAGCCAAATTAAGTACCACACTAAGCCACATTATAAAGGTTAAGTGTACACTGTAAAATTAAACCTTACATTTTTAAGAACTATCAACTTGGATGTTTAAGTCATTTCAACTTAAATTACATTAAACTGACTTTATTACTTATTCAATTAGTAGAATCTTGTATAACTTACAAAAAAAGTTGAAATTTGCTTACCTTATTTTGATTAGTTAAAGCAATGTAAACACATATGTTGTCCTAATTTACTGATCATGTCATTTTTTACAGTGTATTATTTTCGTAAATCCGCAGTCATGCATTGACCCACCAGCCGTCCTCGGTCCCGAGCCAGACAGAGCTCTGGTACGCCTCTGGGTCGATGCTCAGCAGGTCCTCCAGGCTGGCACGGGTGAAGGACCCTCGACTGGACCGGCGCATGGCTCGGCCGTCCACGGGACTGTCCGCACTGAGCCGAGGGGCCCCGAATGAGTTGGGGACGGGAAACTCTTGTTCCTCTTCGGAGCTGGTGGTCTCTGTGGCCATGTCCTTTGAAACGACTGTCTCATCATCTGAGAGGAAAAAAAACCCATCATAATTAATAAGACACAAATTGCAAAATAAACGTGTTTTGAGTGACATGAGGGTGAGTATATGGTACGCCTCCTTTCAAAAGATTACAATAATTAAGATTTATTAATGTTTTTGAAGAAGTCTATTAAGTCTGATAAGCAAATCAGCACACTGAAGACTGGAGTAATGATGCTGAAAAAACAGCTTTTGTCAAAAAGAATAAAATACATTTTATAATATGCTCAAATAGAATGATAGTTCTTTTAAACTATAATAATATTTCACAATATTACTGTATTTTTGATCAAATAAAAGCCTTGGTGAGCATAAGAGTCTTAATTATTCCAAACTTCTGAAAGGTAGTATTTGATTTAAGAGACTGAAAATGTGCTTTAACTCACTGCCGAAGCTGGATGAGATGGTGGAATGGGAGGCTTGACTCTGCAGTGTCGATGAAGGGCTGGGAGAGTCTTCATCATCTGTGTCATCGCTGTCGAAAGGCACAAGCTCCGTGGCGGGCACTACGGGGGGCTCGCTGAGCTCCAGAGACGAGCCGGAGATGCAGATATGAAGCTGGGGTTGTGTGGACGCCATAGGATTTGACACAGATGGGGCAGCGGTGGTGGAATGACCGACACGTTCTCTGCAGACAGAACGGACATTTCTGCACATGCAAACCGCATATATGTGTAAAAAAATCATTAGATGAACAGAGGCAAACCTGTTTTAAAAGGCATATTCATACATATGAATGTTTGTTAACACTTTATTTTAATGGTCCCTTTTGAACATTCTATTGACTATAAGTAACTCTGCAACTACATTTCAATTTACTCTCATTAGAGTATTAGTAAACTGTCTGATAATATCTGATAATACAAAATAATATATTTTGAGCTACAAAACCTTAAAGGTGACCATCCTTAAAGGTGCAGTATGTAATATGGACAGCTAGTGGTTGACATGGGTACTGCAGTCCAAATTCAAAATATCGGAGAGAGTTGTTCTTCCTCCTCAGACTTGATGCTGACACGAGTTGCCAGATTAAGAACACGCGTTCAAATGACAATGGAAAGTGAAGAGCCTTACACTAAGTTAATTAGCTAAAGTATACGTATGCAATGTTTTAATTGCCGAGGCTTTTTAGGACGGGTAGAATCTGCGATATCTGACCCAGTTCGTTTGCTGGCTTCCATGGCTGCAATACGCTGTGTTTTCCGCCAACTGGGGTGTCGAAATACTATTGGGTAAATTGACAGCGGACGAAACAAAAACAGACATTCCGCACGGAACGCACATTTCGAAGTAGAATAACTGGAGAAACAATTATTCAAATTTAACATTTTGCTAAATGTAAACATATTATGGTATTTTTAAGCTTGTACGTCCAATAAATTACATACAGCACCTTTAATAGGTAGGACTAGTCGAGAACTGTACTGTTCATTTACATTCGCAAGGATGTTGGAATGATCATGACACAAACAAAGAACATTCACTTTAGGTTGAAAATAATCTAGAATGTTCTCATTAGCAGTGTGATCAAGTCCTATCTGTATGGGGATTCTAACATAATAGTCTCATGGTGCTCATCAACACAGGGCATCTATTATTATTCTTTAACAGGAGAATCTGTCCTGACTCTGCCACACAAACAGGTGTGTTTAGGGCCGTCGGGACTCACCTGCTCTTCAGGCCCGGCACGGCGGCGATGCAGATGATGCGAGCGGAGCAGACTGCGATGCAGGCCTCCACTGTGGGCTCGTCTCGGATGTTCAGCAGACACACCTGACCCACGTAACCGTCGCTGTTACACACCCACACCTCATACGTGTTCTCTGGACAGCTGTGGCTGGGGGAGGCGCAGGAAAACTGCATCCCACTGCGGGTCTTCATTATGGGAATGGCCTTCAGGAACTCAGGGTCCCACTGGTCTTTGTTCATGGCTGGATGAATACGTACAATATGTAGGGCTTGTCATGAATATATAGCATTTATTGTCTTTTTCATTAATATATACACCATATTTGTTGGGATAATATGAAGTATGTTTCATAAATATTTGAGTATACTTATAAGTATTTATTGACCTTCTCATGAATATATGCAGTATTTGTTTGCCATGAATATACAGTAGTGGTCAAATGTGATGTTCACCCTTTATTTAAATATTATCCAAAGATTTTAAAAGCATATTGCATAGTTGAGCTTGGAGTCAATTGTTTTATTTGTGATAACACAATGAAACATGCCGAATTGTGCGGACATCATTTTTGGCCATAATGTCATACAAAGAAAATAAGAACAAGAGAGAATCAAAGAAACATTAATAACTGATTATGTTGTAGTCAAATGTATTTTTGTTTTTATATGATTTTTCTTTGCCAAATAATTTTGACACATAAATACCTTCTATTATTATCTTTTTGTACTGGTATTATCATTTTATTATTAGTAGTATACCTTTAACCAAGTTTAGTGTTTTGTTTTTCCTTCCTTAAAATATTTAATAAACATAAAATATTTTCCTCATATTTTGATTGTTTAATTGAACTTGTAGGATCATAAAAAAACAAAAACAAATATCCCCCCAGATATCACTTTTGGCCACTACTGTAGGTCATATTTCTCAGGCTTTGTCATGAATATAGTGCAGTAATTATTGGCATTTTCACTGAATATAAATAATTTGGGCTGGTTATACAATAATATATGCAGTATGTTTAGGACTTAGCATGAATACATACTATTTATTGAGCTTCACATATATATATATATATATATATATATATATATATATATATATATATATATATATATATATATATATATATATATAATGTTTTTTGATAATTGAAATGAAGCTGAAATAAACTAAAATATAAATACTAGCTGACATATTTAAACATAAAAACGTTTAACAACAAAAATGTGAAATGTTGCCTTGGCAATTAACTAAAATTAATAAATCAAAATTATTCTAAAGGACTAAATTAGTAATTTTAGTATTTTAACTTAGACTTGTGTATTTCAGTAAGTAAAGCGGATTTTTTTTTTTTTAGTTTTCTATATATACACAAATGATACTGTTTATAATATTATAAACAGTATCATTTGTGTATATATAGAAAACTGTGTTATTTTAGTATTTATATTATAGTATAATTTTGTTTACGTTTTAGTTTTTGTGATTTTGACATTTTTATTATTTTTTTATAAAAAAAATTGTTTCCGCTTTACTTACTGAAATACACAAGTCTAAGTTAAAATACTAAAATTAATAATTTAGTCCTTTAGAATAATTTTGATTTATTAATCAAATCACAGAATTAATCACAGAAAATTATAATCCCCCTCCTTTTTTTTCAGAAAGTAATAATTAGATCGAAGGTAGACTATTTACCGAGCTTCTTCTTGGCCTCCTCAAACGCCTGCTCAAAGTTACTGCGGGCATCAGGGCTGCTGAACTCAAAGATGAAGGTGGTTTCGGCTGAAGCGGTGGTCAGCTCTAGTTTAGTGGGTAGTAACGTCATGCTGAAAGCCAGAGACTGTTTCTCCGCCAGCTCCCGGTGCACTGACGCCATCAGATCCTTTATCACATCATCCAAACTCTGACACAGACAGAGAAAAGCAGTTCAGAATATTTCATTCATTCTTCTGAGTGGGAGAGAAGATTAAAAACACTATAATATGTTAATGAGCTCATTTGACAAGTTTCTACCAAGTGACCAACACTTTATAGCAACAGCAATTTGCTGAATTATGCTAAAACATAAAGACTAAAGCTTGACAGACCTGATGGGGGAAACTGAGTGTTTCTGACAGCTTGCTTATTTGTCCAAGCGTGCTGAGATCTTCATCCAGACGACTGATGGTTTTCTGGATATTTTCTCTGTTAGTGGCTTGATTAGAACCTGTGATAACAAAATGACATTGAGTCAATAAAATAAAGTCAAACTAAGTATCGAAAAGAAAGTAGCCTAACAAAACACATTTTCATTAGTAAAATTTCAATAATAATTAACATTAACAGATGGAGATTATGCTCGGTAATCTACTGCTTTTCCTGCAGTTCCTGGACGTCAACGTTGAATTTACTGTCGAATTTGAACCACTGAATTTGTGGAAGCGAATTTGCAAAGCGAAATAAAATGGACCGAAAACCGCCTTTTAAATATTATAGGTTGTATTTTTAATCAGTTTGAATATTTTGGAAGTGAAATATGAAAGGTGAATATGGATTATTGAATTTTTACTAATGAAAATGTGTTTGAAATGTTTTAAATTTAAATATTCACAGCTTAAATATTCAAACATGCTAAATTTCAGCCCATAAAAATGCAAACCCTAAAAATACAATGCATTAAATACAAGCAGGGTTAATGCAATGCAGATTTTTTTAAAGTAGTTCAATTCAACAGGCTTTTTGTTTCAAAAACTTTTGGCATTATTTTACTTCCATAGTAAACATCATGCCATACTGATTGTGCGTGTGATAATAACGCTACCTTTAACCACCTCCACATCTTCTATGGGCAGTTTCCACAGGAACTTATATTTACTCGAGGTGTCAATGACACTAGCAGCGGAATATCTGAAAGAGTAGCAGAGAGATCATTTAATCATCAGTCAAGGATATTTCCAACATGAGCTTGATAGTTAAAGATCTAGTCTTATATCTGAAAGGGTTAATCATAAAAAATCCCCACTGAAGACACTTAAAGTCCTAAACGTTCATTATTTACGTCCATTATTATTACAATGTTATATGCTTAGAGACATGAGGTAAAACAGTCTCTCGTGACGCTTTGCTGATTCAGCTGTGCGCGTCATGTGTTTTGGAGGAGAAGTGGCTTTGGAGGGCTAATGTTTTCAAAGCTAACTTGCTATTGCTAGCTTCTTTGCAATTACCTTTAAATTATTCCCGCAAACACAAAAAGAAATGGACGATGCTGTTGAAACTCGCCGTTATGGTAAGGGACGTGACCTTTCCCAAACACGCTCAGAGTGGTTGACCAATAACAATACACTGGTCCAGACAACTAATTAGAACACACTATGCTTTTCAGAAGGAGTTCATAGAGACATGAACTAAACCGTGTTACTGACAGACTGGGAAGTGAGGTTCTGCAACAATGTCAAATATAAGGTGTTTTTTGAACATTCAAGCATGAAAACCTATTCTTGTAAACCCAAAAAACAAAATTAAGACTGAAAAGGGGCATAATAGGTCCCCTTTAAAGCATCTGCTAAATGAGATAAGGTACAGACTATATCGGTGCTGTTTTCCTGACCGTCCACTAGGGCGCAGTGTTATTCAGAGATAAACTGCATTGGCTTTGGACTGCAGAGCAGAAGAGCTCAGGGGACTCTGGTGTTTCTAAACCAAACATCAGTTTTCCCAGGACCTCCTCACATCTATTGACTATTAAAAGAAAGCTGCAAATGCGCATCAGAACTTACAAACTCATTGAGCTCCTGCGAAGAGATCCAGACTTCCTCTTTAGCGTGGTGCAGATGAGCAGATCACTGAACAGAAAGAGAGATCGGTCCTTCTTACCGCCCACCGTTTTCTACAGTAAAGAGAAGCACAGAAGTTTAGAAAGCTCATAATTTTGGTAAAAATTATCTTATTTCTTTTATGAAGAGCTTATTTGTGCTCACCGATTCCACCACCATCTCTTGTCTCAGGAACTTCCTCTGTGGATTCATGATCTGACAGGAAAAAATCATTATTACGTACCACCAAAGGGCAAACATACTTCTTGAAGCTTATTTCCGCCACAGAAAAAAAAAAAGAAGCTAATTGTGTCTTTTTCTCTGACAATTCAGACTTTTTTCTATAATTGCAAGTTTATATCTTGGAATTCTGACTTTATGTCCCAGAATTTTGAGATCTAATTCGCAATTGCGAATTTATATATATATATATATATATATATATATATAAACCTGGCAATTCTGATTTTGTTTTGTAGAATTGTCATCATCATCATCATCTTTATTTATTGAAGCATCTGGATTCCACAAAGTTCCAAATAGTAACAAAGTTCAGCACAGTAGGCAAAACTAAAGAAGGATACATGCACAATAAATACGTAAGTAAATAAATAGAAACGTGGATATGATGCTCAAAAGGAGTAGGCAGAAGCTTAAGCTTATTAACGCCTACCCCGTTTTATACATTTTAGCAGTAGTTTCATTTACTAAAATCAACAAGACTATTGAAACATATTTATATTGACCTTTTCCAGTAACTATACAATCAACAATAATAACTCACAACAATTCTGATGATTCTAAGACAAGGAAAGAAGAATCGTCAATTAGTACAAAAAACCCATCATTGCCAGTGACAATTAGTCACCAATCTTTTAATTTGCTCTTTTGTTCCTTATTGTTATGAATTCAATGCATTTAATGGCCACAATTGATTATAATTATAAATAGTTTAATTATATTATCTTTATTATCTTACATTATCTTTTTAGTTTACCAGTCATAAAAATACAACATAAATAGATTGCCCTGCAGCTAATTCCCTTTCCAAATTTAAGGATGTTCTTCCATCATGTACTTAGACAGTATAACTTGTTTATACTTTGATGTGAATTGATAAATGAATGGGCACTGCTTAATTTGGGCTCTCAGGTTATTCCAGAGCCTGACACCACACACAGACACACACATACTTTTCCTCGTAGTTCTGAAGGCTGGTACTTTAAGTTGGCCATAACCTCTCAAATTGTAACAGCTACCTCTTTTTATGAATAGTTTTTGAATATTTACTGGTAGTAGGACCCGATTTGCTTTATACACTAATTGTGCAGTATAAAAATCAATTAAGTCCGTGAATTTAAACATGTAACTTCGTGAAAACAATATATATGTATGTTCGAGGTATCCTACTTTATGAATAACTCTAATTGCTCATTTTTGGAATATTACAAGGGGATGTAGGGAACTTTTATAATTATTACCCAAGTTGGGTAATATAATATATATAATTATCAGGTATCAGGTATCAGCTTTATTGGCCATGTTTGCAGAAACAAACTAGGAATTTGACTTGGTAACAACAAGGCTCTCAAATTACATCACTCATTAACTGCAACAGGCTACAACACTCACATGACATACAAACACAGAGTAAAGAAATGTATGTTAAAACAGAATATTGTTATATATTTAGTCTAACAATACTTAGTCTGGCAATACCGTGGCAATTACAAGTGCAGGAGAAAATAAAGGCATGAGGTAGATGTTAGTTGACTATGTCCAGTATAAAGGTAGGGGCAGTTTCTGAGTATTTAACAGAGTAACTGCTTGGAGATAGAAGCTGACTTTGTGTCGGCTGGTTTTAGCATACAGTGCCTTGTATCGTCTACCAGAGGGGAGGAGGGCAAAAAGACCAGGATGACCAGGATGAGGGGGGTCTGCAGAGATTTTTGCTACCCTTTTCCTGAACCTGGACAGGTGAAGGTCCTAGATGGAGGGAAGGTCAGCTCCAATGATCCTCTCCGCAGCCCTTATTGTCCGTTGCAGTCTGGCCCTGTCCCGTTGGTGGCTGACCCAAACCAGACAGTGATGGAGGTGCAGATGACAGACTGAATGATGGCTGAATAGAATGTGATCAGTAGGTCCTTTGACAGGTAAAACTTCCTTAGCTGTCTTAGGAAGTACAACCTTTGCTGCGCCTTTTTTAGGACACAATCAATGTGGGTGGACCACTTTAGGTCCCGTGAGATGGTAGAGCCCAGGAACCTAAAGGAGTCCACAGAGGACACTGTGTAATTCTGGATGATGAGTGGATGTAGTGGGGGGGACCCTCTCCTAAAATCCACTGTCATCTCCACAGTCTTCTTTGGATTTAACTCCAAGTGATTTTGACTGCGCCATTGGACAAGCAGCTCCACCATATAATAACATATATTGTGATATGCACTACCGGTCAAAAGTTTTGGATCGGTACGATTTTTGTTTTTAAAAGAAGTCTCTTCTGTTCACCAAGGCTGCATTTATTTGATTAAAAATAATTATTTTTTTTACAAAAACCTGTAATATTGTGAAATATTATTCCAACTCAAAACAGCTGTTTTCTATGTGAATATATAGTGAAGGATAATTTATTCCTGTGATCAAAGCTAAATTTTCATCAATCATCAATTTTCCAATCTTCAGTGTCACATGATCCTTCAGAAATCATTCTAATATGATGATTTAATGCTCAAAACATTCATTATTATTATCAATGTTGAAAACTTTTATTTCAGGATTCTTTGGTGAATAGAAAGTTCATTTTTTAAAATATATTCACATAGAAAAGTTATTTTAAAATGTCATAATATTCAAGAACATTTTTAATTTATTTTTATTTTTTACTTTTAATCAAATAAATGCAGCCTTGGTGAGCGGAAGACACTTCTTTTAAAAATATTAAAAACTTTTGACCGGTAGTGATTAAAAAAAATCACTTTTTTATTTTTGTATTCTTTGACGAAAAAAGCTTAAACTACTGAAATCAATAGCACATATTTAGTCAACGTGAAATAGCGTTTTCCAGCAAACATGTAAAAAAGAATATAAAGGTCGACTAGTTGAAGCAACAATTAACTAGTGGATTAGGTAAGGGGAGGCACGTTTATTTTTACAGCCTATTTCATACACATTTCACACACAATGGGCATGAAATAGGGATATTTTACATAATAGGGATTTAAAAAATAATCTTTAAAGATGCATAAATAAAAATAAGAATAAAAAATAAGGCTGATTTATACGTCTCTCACATGCTCCACGCCCTCGATGTGCGCTTCGATCTCCTGCATGACACGCGTCTCTTTCTCCAGCTCCTCCGCGCTCCGTCTGCCCTTGTTGATCCTCTCAGCCAGTCGCTTGATGTTCTTCTGGGCTTCCAGCAGAAACAGGTAGTCCGGGTGATCCTCAGGAGTGTGTTTCAGAAGATCCTGAAGCCCACAAACAGAATGTGTCATTTAAAACCTAAACTACCAAAACAACTGGAAGTAATGAAAAATAAAATACACATAAAATGCATGGATAGTTTCGGTGTGCTTACAGTGTAATAACAGTGTAGTTAAGGTAACGATATGGGTTAAGGTTTGGTTTAGGGGTCGGTTCAGGGATAGTACCTAGTTATAACCCAGTTATTGTAATTGCTATAATAAGTACCTAGTATGCACATGCGGAACAGGACTGTAAAATAGCTTTGAATGTACAGTAAGCATTTTTGTCCTTAAGATTAACAGTAAAGATGGGTAAATAAATATTAAGTAGCTTAGCTGTAACCACACACAAACATACCTGATGTCAGGGCTGAATGATTTGGGAAAAGTAAAACGGCAAAGTTTTTGCTTAAAATTGTGATTCAAAATGCAAAAAAACAAAAAATATTTTTGGTTTGCTGTGCTTGTTTGAAAAGCTGCATAATTTGGCCATAAAAACAAATCCTTTTATTGTCATTTATCAATTTGACTATAAAAAAACAATAATAACTTTTATATTAAATGTAAATATAGAATTTAATATAAATAATTTTATTTTACCATAGAACTGTAAAATTACAATACTAAAATGTATGTCTTAATTTCTTAATTAAACCATTGAGCTTTTATTTGTGGAAATCTGCCAAATTTAGGTTTATAAACGCTTCTCAATAAACATATTTGCTGAAATAGATAGTGCATGTTGTATTCCCAAATAAATGTTTTTAAGTAACAAGATGCATTTACTGCAAACCAAGGCTACGCATATGTTTATTTAATTCAATTGCAGCCTTTGCGATTTGATAATGCACTAAGACACATCGTAATTTCGATTTTATTTCAATTCATCATTCAGCCCTACCTAATCTATTCTAAACAAGCAACAGTACATGAAAAGAAAACGTATAAATAAAAACGAACAGACACAAAATGGTAAAAATAAAAAGGGGAAGGTTAGTGTCACCTTAACTAGCAGCTCGTATCGTGGGATCCGCTGCACTGGCTTTATCATCAGATCACCCAGAGCTTGTTTCTCCTTATTCTCACGCATGCTTTGCTGAGAAGGAAAGAGAAAGAATAACAGAGAAAGAGAACACAATCAAAACAAAGTTTAGAAGTACTACCATACTTTATCTTGATTTCAACTTTATGTGTACAGTTTATCCAACCATGCTTTACTAGATAACTTTGTTTAGGTTCAGTTTGCAGAGTTACCATTAGAGGGCAGTAATCTTCGAACAGCTGAGTTCAAAAACACCTCAAGCATTTTATGATTCAGCTGAGAACATGATAAATGAAAGATAAATATGCATTTAACACTAGGGAATTTATGTCCTTTTTTAACCCAGTTAAATGTATTATTGTTAACTAAAACTATCTAAAATCATTTTTATAAATTAAAATGAGGCTGAAATATAAATAAATATAAATATTAGATGGAAAAAACTTACACTTTAAAACAAAAATGAGAAATGTTGTCATGGCAACTAACTGAAATAAAAATGTGTAAGTACTACAAGTATTCAAACTAAATCTTATATATATATATATATATATATATATATATATATATATATATATATATATATATACATACACACAACCTTATGTAAAACCTAATATTAAAAAATAAAATGCTATTTCAAAACATTCATGAATATAAAAGTATAGAAATAATACTAAAATAACACTGGTTTACCCTCATCTCCAGTTAAAGACATTAAAAGTCCAACACAAATACAGAAAATGAACCCTGTCTTTCTCTGTTTTAACAGGTCATAGTTTGCACAATGACAAAATCCATATATTTAAAGTTTAGCTGTGCCAAATGACCATATAATGTCCAAGAGCTGCCAAACAGCCTCTCGAGGGGATAATTGTAGTGTACACAATACACACACACACAGAGAGAGAGAGACAGAGAGAGAGAGAGAGAGAGAGAGAGAGAGAGAGAGAGAGAGAGAGAGAGAGAGAGAGAGAGAGAGAGAGAGAGAGAGAGAGAGAGAGAGAGAGAGAGAGAGAGAGAGAGAGAGAGAGAGAGAGAGAGAGAGACAAAGCCGAAATGTACCTCTAGAAACTTTAGGAAAGCAGGTTTGGCTTCCTTTGCAATTCTCACTGCGTCTTTGGCGTTCATGAAGTTGTCGATGTATGCTGAATAAATATTGGCCAGGATCTCTTTGGAAAACTGAGGAGAAAGTGGAATCATTATTGATCAGCAATGTACAGAATAGCTGTGCACCTTTATTAACATCACCCCTAGCCTGCTAATCATTGCTAGACACGTTTTAAGGAGCAATACTGTCCTTAGAGAATTCTGAGTTATGTTAGCATATTTAAAAAATAACAGTACCATAGTGCTTTTTGATATGTTTGATACTAAAATGGCTTCCTATCTGATATGACAACTCTGAGTAGTTATCTTTGTGGATGGATGGTGTGTGTGGACAGGAAGTCCTCAAATAAATCTCCTTAGCTTGTCGTGAGGAATGACAGCTCACTGGCAGCGTGTGACTCAGACTGTTCTGTAATGTTTAACTCTAAAGCCACAGGGGGACAATTTACACCCACCAGAAACAGAGGTCCTGCTTTACAAGCCCTGAAGAACACACTAACACATCTGCAAACTGTCTATTCCATTGAGGCTTTCATTTTCACACTTTTTTTTTTAAATAAATAAATAAAAAATATTTGAAACTTTCTGTACAGCCATCTGATGCTCATGTTTCCTAAAGCCTAGTTTGCAGTTGTACTGAACATTAAAGTGCACATGATGATGATGTTGTGAATTCTCTCCCATTAAGATTAAGGTATGTGACGTTTTAAGTTGCGTTGTGTGCAAATAACGCAGTGCAGCGTTCTCAGCATGTACGGACTGTAATTGCCTATACACTAAGCTACTCGAGTTGAGCGATCATATCGCGTGCACACATTCATGTGCAGTGTTTATGTGCGAGATAAAGTTTGTGACTAAGTACGTTTTCCTTCCATGTATATTGTTTATAGCGCAGTTGGGATACAGTGTGACAATCTGTGTTAAGTTAGAGCATATTTGTGATGTAGTTGATGTTTAGAGATCTTTCTAAGTGTAATTTGACCCTGCTTAAAGAGCGGATTATCCCACTAGCATCGCGGCTCGTATTGTTCATGTGTACTAGTTATTACCTCGAAGTGCATTTCTCCGTGGGATAATATCCTTCACTGGTTGACATTTATTACTGCCTGTATTAATGAGACAGTCCAATTTCTATAATCCATATTTTGGTGTTTTTGTCAATTTCATTGCACTATGCAGTTTGTTATTGCAGACTCATACTAAATATATTTCTCGATTTAAATTTCATGTATCAGTGCACTTTACATGTTTAAATTTGAGTTTACAATCTCTTAAGTTGTTGAATATTTTTAGACAGTATTTATTTCTGCTATATTATATATTTCAGAAACTACCTCAAATACACTATGTGCATCGCTCTTATGCAATAAACAGCTAAACTCTATCTGATGACTCCGACTCCCTGACCAGAGCTTTCTAGCGGTCAATAATATAATCCACCAGTGTTGAGTGGGGCAATCCCCAACAAATGGTCCTTCGAGTTGGAGCTATTGACAACTGCAGTGATGTCATCAGAAGAGCGATCAACCTCTCTCCCTCATGCTGAGACGTCAGACAGACCCTCGCGGCATCGTCGCACACCCAAGCATCTGGAGGAGTATCTCCTTGACTACAGCCATCACAACCTGCTCTTTCCTACCCACCTACAGCAGAGGTGCCAGCGGAGCAGAGAGGAGCAGCAGCCGCAGTGGGCATAATTAGTCAATCCCTACCAGCCTCCAGCCAGGGTGAGCATCCAGCCACAAGCTCCACAGACTTATTAAGTATGAGTAAACTGAGGGAATTAATGAAGTCTATCTCCAGAAAGGAAAGAGATGAGGCTGCTGATATGGTGGCGCTTCAGAGCAAACTCAAGCAGTATGAAAAATGACAACGTCGGCGTCAGGAGCTGATGAAACATATCACATCATTCCTGAGGGAAAGAGGGGATGAAGAGGTGCAAAGTGTAAAGCCTGACACACCACCGACGAGATCACCTCCAGAAAACTCACCTCACCCGAGCCCTTCATCAAGTAATTCTTCCTATTCATCACAGTCACCTGACATTGAGTTACATACCAAAGAACAAGGACATATGAGTGCCACAGAAATAATTGTAAGGACCACTACTGCAGGGACAGATCCCTTTAACCCTGGTTTTATACCAAAACAGCCAGTCACTTCACTCCCTTTGTACTCACCAATTTTGTCTGGTACGTTACCTGCCGCCGTGCGCCAACACCAAGATGCTACAAGAGCAGAGACTGTGCCACAACTGCTTAATACACAGTTTTGACCTTCTGACGATGCTGGAACTGCATGTCAGCCTCAGGTGCAGCCACAGCTAGTAGCTCCCACGCCAACCAACCAGCCTCTCAGAGTGCCTTACATCTATACAACAGTGGCACCTTCTCCATGACAACCTGTCGCGGCTCCACCTGCATCCATTTTTTCAGTTCCTCACTATACTACAATGCCTCTAGTAGCGTCAGTGCCTCAAACCCTGCTCAGTGCTTCAGATCCTGCCATGAACATTCCTGTTCTCGCAGGCACTTCTCTACATCCATTGAGCCAGCCACTGAAGTGACCAGAATACTTGGTGCCTCACCGCCCTTTGCATGCAGCCCCCCAGCCAAAGATTCCTGATTTTGTAAATGACAACGAAAGGGAATTCGCTAACCTGAAGTTAGCACTGGAAAAACTTCTGGAACCTCATGCAGAGCTAGATGAGAAATACAAGTACTACATCTTGCTTGAACACCTTAAATAGCCTGAAGCACAAATGATTGGCCAGTCCTGCCACCATCATCCATACCCGTACTCTGCAGCTATACAAGCTCTTCAGTTACAATATGGCCAACCCCATCAGCTGGCGCAGAGTGAAATAGCAGCAATCCTTACAGCACCAGAGGTAAAACCAAAAAGTTGCACGCAGTTTTCAGAGTTTCGCTCTCCGTGTCTACCTCTTAGTGAGCATGCTGTTATCTTTGGAGGGACCCAGAGGGGTGGAGTTGAACTGCTGCTCGCATGTGGATCGTTTGGCTAGTAAGCTGCCAAAGTACTTGCGAGATGGTTTCATAGAGTTTCTCCAGCTACAAGGGAAGCTCAACTCCCCTAGCATTAACCCGTACAACCTACAAGACCGCAGGGTGGCTCCATGTCAAAGCTCAGCAACAGAGATTGTATAGTAGGTTAGTGCAAGCCTATCAGTATGAAAGAGATCCCATCAGTTCAAAGGAGAAGAGTGCAGCTAAACCAAAAAGCCGAAGTACAGCCTTGTATCATGGTGGAGCACCCACTGAGGATAAAGCATCCCCCAGTCCTAAGGTGTCTTGGAAGAAGACCCCCCTTAAAGTCAACTGCCTTTTCTGTGGCAGCAAAGACCTATATTAGATGACGAAGCACAGCGTACCAGGATCCTACCTATTGCTGTCCAGCAGCTCCAGCTTAAAGGTGAACCTGAGGTGAACACTTCATACAGTCCGACTAGACACTACTCACCTCAATGGCTCAAAAGTCACCTTTGATATCTCTCCAAGAGGTAACCCAGAGAAACGCTATCAAGTGTTTGGAGCATTCACAGCTTCTGGCATTGATCTGGTGGAACAGTCATACCCAGTTCAAACTCTTCAGAGACGGTATGAACATCTAAGAGGAGTTCCGTTACAGCCAGTTCACAAGGTACGTCCATTGGCGCTTATAGGTTCAGACCAAGTTCACCTTATCACTGCTAAAGAGCCTATTCGTCAAGGCATCAAAGGGGGACCCGTGACAGTTTGTACAGCTCTTGGCTAGGCACTCCAAGGGGCAGAAAGGAGTACTACAGGCCGAGAACCAGTGCAGCAGTGTTTCTTCATCTCCACTGACCACCCAGACGATCTTCTCAACAGAAATGTGGAGAGGTTATGGCAACTGGATGTGCTGCCCTTTCGTAACGAGAAACTGGTTGTCCGGTCTAGGCAAGACAAAGAGGCTATGCAGTTGCTTGAGTCTCAAACGCAGCGAGTCAATGTCAAGGGAGTACAGCGTTACGCCACCACTCTTCTGTGGAACCCAGGTGCTCCAGAACTTAAGGGCTCCATGCAATCCGTCCTTGCAAATCTGAGGAGCACTGCAAGGAGACTCCAGATGGACCCTAAAAAGGCCTCAATCTATTCAGGAGAGATTGTCTAAATTGTCTGGATATTGCTCTAAAAGACCTGAAGTTTCACAGTCAGAAGTAGTATCCGAATTGAAAGGCCTAACCTGCTACTCTGTAATGGTAGTTGAAACAGAGTCCAACCATCCCGATGTTACGCAATTCAAGACCTGGCGAGAGTTAATGTGGGCAACTCTACAAGCCTGTCAAGGGGCGGCCGCATCGAACAGTGCGATAATGACTAACAGAGAGGTGGAAGTTGTCCTGCTGAGGGCATGTCAAGCTCAGAGCTTCCCGGAAGAGTTAGCTGCCCTTTGGGCACAGAAATTGATTCCTGTGCACAGTCGATTAGTCAGTCGATTAGTCAACCTTGCTTCAGAGTGGGACTCCCTGACCAACAAGATACGAGTTGGGGGGCGTCTAAGAAGGCTTGCAAAATCAGACCCAGAACAAATCCACCCCATTGTACTGGAGCCAAGACACGCAGTAACAAAGCTCCTTATTCAAGAATTTGATGAGCATATGTTACATCCAGGAGCTGAAAGAGTCTACGCAGAGATACGGAGGCAGTACTGGATTCTCAGAGGACGCCAGGCTATCAAGCACCATCAACTCCATTGTCAGCCCTGTCAGCGTTGGAGAGCGCAGCCAAAGTTACCACAAATGGCAGATTTGCCAGCAGAACGTCTCCGTCTACTCTGTCCACTCTTTTATTCAACGGGAGTTGACTGCTTTGGCCCATACCTGGTCAAAATAGGAAGGCGGAATGAGAAATGCTGGGGCCTGATCTTTAAATGTCTCACAACCAGGGGAGTTCACATCAAGCTTCTTAATTCAATGGATGTTGATGCCTTCTTTCTTGCACTCCGCCGGCTCATAGCCAGAAGAGGTCAACCCGGCGAGATCCGTTCAGATTGTGGCATCAACTTCCGTGGGGCAGAAAGAGAGCTATGGGAAGCCTTCTTTCGCATAGTCAGAACTCCAAATCCATCTGGGAGACTATCAAATTGACTTCAAGTTCAAACCGCCCAGCGCTCCACATTTTGGCGGAATATGGGAGCATGAAGTCCGCTCTATAAAGAATGCTCTCCAGGTAGCCGTTGGTAACCAAGCAGTCACAGAGGATGTTCTGTCAACAATCCTAGTAGAAGTGGAGGGGATCCTCAATTCGAAACCTCTATGGGGCGCCGGGATGCATCTCTCCCTCAGGTGGCGTATTCTCCAGGAGACATGGGGCGGCGGAGGTGGGGTCACTGTCAAAACATGGCGGACCAATTCTTGATACAGTTCACCAGAGACTACTTGCCTACGCTTGGCATAAAGCTTCAGAAAACCTGGAGGTTGACTCTGTTGTACTGATTGTGGATCCGCAACTCCCAAGAACTCAGTGGCCCATAGGCAGAGTTTGGAAGACATTGCCCATCAGTGACGGATGTGTGCGAACTGTTGAAGTTGTCATTGACGGTAAAGCTTACATTAGACCAGTTGCGCGCTTGATACAGTTGCCTGCTCTAGAAGGTAACATCAAAGACAGTTAGAGAATTCCCTTGATTACTCATTTGCTGCTCAATTGTAGGGGCGGCTGTTGTGAATTCTCTCCCTTTAAGATTAAGGTGTCTGAAGTTTTAAGTTGCGTTGTACGCAAATAACGCAGTGCAGCGTTCTCAGCACGTACGAACACAGTGTAACTGCCAATTCACTAAGCTACTCGAGTTGAGCGATCATATCGCGTGCACAGATTCATGTGCAGTGTTTATGTGCAAGATAAAGTTTGTGACTAAGTAAGTTTTCCTTCCATGTATATTGTTAATAGCGCAGTTGGGATACAGTGTGACAATCTGTGTTAAGTTAGACCATATTTGTGATGTAGTTGATGTTTAGAGATCTTTCTAAGTGTAATTTGACCCTGCTTAAAGAGCGGATTATCCCGCTAGCATCGCGGCTTGTATTGTTCATGTGTACTAGTTATTACCTCGAAGTGCATTTCTCCGTGGGATAATATCCTTCACTGGTAGACATTTATTACTGCCTGTATTAATGAGACAGTAAAATTTCTATAATCCATATTTTGGAGTTTTTGTCAATTTCATTGCTCTATGCAGTTTGTTATTGCAGACTCATACTACTATATTTCTCGATTTATATTTCATGTATCAGTGCACTTTACAGAGATGTTTATATTTGAGTTTGCAATCTCTTAAATTGTTGAATATTTTTAGACAGTGAGTATTTATTTCTGTTAAATTATTTATTTCAGAAACTACCTCAAATACACTATTATGTGGATAGTCACTCTTGTGCAATAAATGCCTAAACTCTATCTGATGACTCCGACTCCCTGACCAGAGTTCTGCAGCAGTCAATAATATAATCCACCAGTTTTCAGTGGGGCAATCCCCAACAAATGTAATTAAATAATTTGATATTTTCGTTTATTAAATAAGGTGAATGACCTTTAGTTTCATGGTTTTGTTTTTGTTTTTGACTTTCACACGGGACTTGGGTTGTATGATATCTAATAAAACTAATAAAGCAAGATAATGGCCCCTTCTTGTAGCACAAATAGTTCACCACAATGCTAGGTTGTTGTGGGTGACTCTTAGCATGTTGCTATGGTTACAAATGAGTTCTGATTTTTTTTCCATACACTTTTTTTCTTTGTAATGTTATGATGCAGTTCTTATGAAGAAAATGAATGAGAACCTTAAAAAACACAAGCTTACAGAGATGAGCATAAGAGCATGTTTTACTGATGCCTGGTCTCGCAGACCAGGCTTAAGCCTAGTCCCAGACTAAAATGCATTGTTAAGCTGTCTTAACTCAAAGCAACACACACTGGTATATCTTAAAATATATCAGTACCATTGTTTTGTCTGAAGATGCAGAGCAGTAATGTTTTTATGTTTATAAAGCTACTTAAATGTCCTAATTTATCTAAGGCCGACTCCTGTCTTCATCTAAGGCCCCGTCTGAGACAACTATCTTAACCAGGCCTGAGACTTAAATGCACAGGGTTCAGTACAGCCCTAAAGCCTTAAAACAGAATTGTGGTGTCTAAACGAGCAGCGGATCCGACTGCTAACTATCGAAGTTTGTCAGTTTGCGATTAATTTAGACAGAGCCCATAAAAATCCTGCATTTGATGTGCGAATGTGAATCTGACAGGAGTGTCTAAACAACGTGTAACTAGCGGTCGTGAGGCGTATTTCTCCAAACCGGGGCAGAGGGTCAGACAGATTAAAGCCCAACACTGAGACACTTAGCATTCCTACAGAGAGAACAGACCTTCACCTTACTTTGAACAAATGTTAGGCTGCATCCCAATCAGCATAATTACACAATGCACCAAAAGTGGTGGGAAAGTACAGTAAAATACAGTTCCAAAGTTGGAGTTGGTAAGATTTTTTATGTTTTTGAAGAAGTCTCTTATGCTCACCAAGGCAAATATAAATAGTATTTATATTTTTTCTTAATACTGTAAAAAAAAAGTGAACAAAATAGTGTTATTATAATAATTTGGTAATACTTTACAATAAGGTTTCATTAGTCAACATTAGTTTGCTTTAGTTAACGAACTAAAAATGAACAATACATCTACAGCATTTACTAAATTTGCTAACATTAGTAAATGCACTGTAAATCAATATGAAAAAACAATGAACGACTGTATTTTTTATTAACTAACATTAACAAAGATTAATAAATACTGTAATAAATGTTTTACTCATTGTTAGTTCAAGTTAGTTAATGCATTACCTAATGTTAACGAATGAGACCTTATTGTAAAGTGTTCCCAATAATTCTTATTTTTATTTAGTACTACTACTAATAATAATCATAATTATTGTCATACTGATCTAGAAGCACCAAATTTGTGTGCCAAAATTATGGTGCCATGCAAGTAGGCAAAACAAACCTGGTGTTCTTTATCATTTTTTTGTGAATTTTAAAATCGCAAAGCAAAATTTTAACTAGAAAAATCAGATCAAACATTTTTTTCCCCAAATCGTGCAGCCCTATCAGCATGTTCACAGTTGTCTTGTTGTTTCTTTTTACAGGGACCAGATGCCATTGATGTTTCCAGCAGACTCAAACTTTCACACAAGTCTCTTCGAACTGTTTTTTTTTTTCTGAGAGCGTTGCACCAACATCAGGAGGCTGTTCAAATTCACTGGACTGATTTTCTACATGAACATGGTAAAATAAGCTCCATCACTTACTATTGACACCAGGGCAGTTTTTTCATCAGTGCATGGCAAACACATTGGAAATGCAAGGTATGTTGAACAAGAACTGTTTCAGGAATGGCACAAAGGTGTCTGTGTATAGATCAGTGTGCTCAATAATGTGCTTTTTTGTCATTTGATATTTTTGTCATTCATATACACTCACCTAAAGGATTATTAGGCATTTTGGTACAGTGAACTCATTGTCATGTTCAAGAAACCAATTTGAAATGATTCGAGCTTTGTGATATGGTGCATTATCCTGCTGGAAGTAGCCATCAGAGGATGGACATGCTCAGGTAGGCTGTAGCATTTAAATGATGCCCAATTGGCACTAAGGGGCCTAAAGTGTACCAAGAAAACATCCCCTACACCATTACACCATCACCACCAGCCTGCATAGTGGTCACAAGGCATGATGGATCCATGTTCTCATTCTGTTTACGCCAAATTCTGACTGACTACCATCTGAATGTCTCAACAGAAATCAAGACTCATCAGACCAGGCAACATTTTTCCAGTCTTCAACTGTCCAATTTTGGTGAGCTCTTGCAAATTGTAGCCTCTTTTTCCTATTTGTAGTGGAGATGAGTGGTACCCGGTGGGGTCTTCTGCTGTTGTAGCCCATCCGCCTCAAGGTTGTGCGTGTTGTGGCTTCACAAATGCTTTGCTGCATACCTCGGTTGTAACGAGTGGTTATTTCAGTCAAAGTTGCTCTTCTATCAGCTTGAATCAGTCGACCCATTCTCCTCTGAGCTATAGCATCAACAAGTCATTTTCACCCACAAGACTGCCACAAACTGGATGTTTTTCCCTTTTTACACCATTCGTTGTAAACCCTAGAAATGGTTGTGCGTGAAAATTACAGTAACTGAGCAGATTGTGAAATACTCAGACCGGCCCGTCTGACACCAACAACCATGCCACGATCAAAATCGCTTAAATCACCTTTCTTTCCAATTCTGAGATTCAGTTTGGAGTTCAGGAGATTGTCTTGACCAGGACCACACCCCTAAATGCATTGAAGCAACTGCCATTTGATTGGTTGATTAGATAATTGCATTAATGAGAAATTGAACAGGTGTTGCTAATAATTCGTCAGGTGAGTGTATATATATATTAGTGGTGGGCCGTTATCGGCGTTAACGTGAGACTCTTATCGGGCGATAAAAAAAATATCGCCGTTAATCTATTCTCACAGTTGGGTTGGGATCATAAAATAGCTTTTTCGAATATCGTTATATTTTCGCGGAAATCGCGCAGCAGGGTATTTTCCTGTCAGGGACACAAGGTGTATACTTTTACATGTTACGTTGGGCGACGTTCCTCTCGTTACTTTACATCCTGTTAAATGAGTTTATTCCAAGCGCGCTGTATCTTTTTTATGGGCATGAGCGATGCTCAATTTACAAATGAATCACTCTTTTGGGTCGATTCTGTTCAAAGACTTCATCAAACAAGTTGGCAGATCTGTCTAAATCGGTTCGCGAATCAGTTCTGTTCAGTTCCTCACGCACTGAATCGTCTGAAGCGCGTTCAATCACACTCGACATGGAGTCGTAACAGGAAGATTTAAGAACATCAAGAGCTACAGTTTAGTCTAGTGAAAGCAAATCTGCAAATGCATCATATTTTTGCCAGCGATGAAGATCTTTATTAGTTGAACATCTTCGTAAACTGTCTGTGAATGAATGATTCCACAGGACGATACATTCGATTTCATTTCATTCAGGTAATACATTTTACAACCAAACAGATTATTACGCCACGATAGCACTACTAAAAAGTATGACATTATCCGTTGGACATATACATTAATTTATAGGCTACAAAAAAAAAAAAAAAAACGCTTCAGAGCGTCGGCGCACTGGCAAAGGTTAACAGATTAAATAAGCTACCATTACAGTTTATGAAATGAACACCCGCCATCCCGCGGTAATGTGTGTGTATTGCGCAGGGGCATAGTCACACGAATAGTTTACATTGATTGAAACTAATTTGTTTAAAAAGGAGGAGGCTATTGCCGGTAAAGGCAGGTTCACATAAAATCATTATGACATATGACATTATTTTTTGATCTAACGAGCATCTGGTTTGGCGATGCAAAAACGGACTGTAGCTGCGTCGTGCTTATTGTTTTTTTCTTCTTCCATGTCTAACATGACATGGACTTCTTTTCGTCTAACATGACGAAAACATGTTACTTGTTCAATTAATTAAACAGTTTGTTTGATGACAAATCGCTAAAGATGAAATTGGCCTCCCTTTCTGTCATTGTAATTGTGCGTTTTATTTATTTATTTTATTTTATTATTTTTTTTTAACGATATTCGACTTTTGCTCCTCTATTGTCGAATGGCATTTTTGGCAGAAATTCACAACCCTACGCGAGGCGAACTATTCTCAAAGACTTACTTTTAGTCATTATTTGGTTAGCACACATATTCTGAATGCCTTCGGCAGAATTCAAATGAGCCATTTTAATCTAGATTAATTCCAAGATTCCAGTGAGATTAATCTAGATTAAAAAAATTAATCTATGCCCACCTCTAATATATATATATATATATATATATACACACATAGATAGATAGATAGATAGATAATGTTGTATAGTAAATAAAATTCAAACAATCAAAAAAGCCATTCTTTTAATCTCCTCACATTCCTTCATCTAGTTCCCTCACAGTCCCATTCCACAGGGCCATTAGTGGAAAGATTCATTGTCTTTCCAGGTGTGAAATGCATCAATATTCATGATCATTCACGCATCCTCACATATGACCTTTCTAACACAAAACATGCCTTACAAATTTTAAATCAATATATTGTTTTATGTGAATGAGTGGGCAGGATGATTTTCACATCGTTTCAAAGCAAATATTCAGTTCTCAAAAATCTTCCAAACAGATATTCAGGATGGGTTTTATTGCCTCAAAAGAACAATTTATTTGAAATAGAAATCTTTTGTAATTTTATAAATGTCTTTACTGTCACTTTTGATAAATTTAATGCGTCCTTGCTGAAAAAAAAAAAAATTCCTTCAAAAGAACATGAAAAAAAACTTTCAGAGATGGCACTTAGGATGAGACGAAGACCTAGCAGCAGGAGAAATTGTGTGTGTGCGTGTGTGTGTGTATGTGTCAGAGACAGGACGGCACCAGCATCATGACAGCCTAGACCCTAACAATGAAAGACCAGTGGGTTTAGACAGTATGGCGACCATGTCAACTAATAAGCCTACAACGTGCACGTCATCCCTTTAGTATGGAAAACAAACACCTGCTAGATGTCAACACTTCTGTCAGTACTTTCCGAGAGCAGACGACCGGGGCAGAGTGGCTCCAGCCTAGCGTTCACACACTCTCTGAGCGGATCGCTGGCTAACTGAACCACCCATGTGTTAGTAACGCTAATGAGAGGCCAATCACAGAAGATGAAGAAAACCATCAAAATAAGACATGCTGTGTTAATGTATAGTGTATACATTAAATATAGTGGGTACTGGGTAGACTATTATGATTTCTATTGATTATGGCCAATTTTATCCAATTTGTTCATAAGCTATTTCTGAACCAGAGAAAAAAACTAAATTTGACAGGCCTTAACGGCTGTAAAATTACATGGGACGTTTAAGCAAACAATGTTATAAACCAAAAAAAAATAAAAATCCATGGCTGCACACTTCTACTAGGCACTTAAAGTATGTATTTCACTGGGCATTTAACTGGTAAAGTGACTTTTAGAGCAACTCTGGAGAACATGCAGACATATTTCAATATCAGTCTTTTTGGCCACATCGCCATTTAAGTCCATGACCCTACTTTTGATTTATTCATTCAAATTTTGACAAATTCATTGCGGAAACCATAGGGCCCTATATAAGCTTTCAATTATCAATATAATTTAATTCAGGGAACACTCGTTCTAATTATGCATACTACTTGGGACAGATAGTATGCAAATAAGAACAAAGCATTAATCCTCCTCATACACAGATCTATATTAGAAAATCCATCTGAAAATGTACAAGAATTACAATTACAAGAATTTCTGGTGTAGTATTTTCAACATAACCTACTATGATTTGGGATGCTATTCTCACATACAACACGGTGCAAAAAGTAATAAAACTGGGATTAGGTTCTCACCGACTGAATGAGCACATGTCCGATAGTCTGTTTGTCATGCCACTGGTTGACACAGTCCAGCACCTGCTCCAGGAACTGCTCATGATGTTCTAGAATCTCAGGGATCTGGTAAAACATCTCGTCTACCAGGGACGGGTCACAGAGCGGGGAGTTCTCCGGGTGCTTGAGGGGCTTCATGTAGCCCTGATACCACAACAACAGAGAGAGACAGAGGAAATCAATAGTTTTATCTACATGGAACAATTTTTACTTTTTAGTACTGAATAAAATACAATCGACATTTCCATCACAGTGCATTACGGCATTAATTGCTGAAATTAAAAATGCTGTCTAGTTAAAACCACTAAACTGTGTAAACAAATGTTAACATTTAAGTGTGTTTGACATACTTAGACCATGAACTGGATATGCAATAATAAATATAAAAGAATATGCAATTATAATGAATATCCATAACTAAATATAAAGGAATTTGCAATAAATATGCATGAATACATTTAAAGGAAAATGCAATAATAATGAATATGCATTAATAAATATAAAGGAATATTCAATAAAAAATAATATGAATCAAGAATGATAAAGGAATATACAATGATAATGAATACGCATTAATAAATGACAGAATATATGCATGTTTTTGTGTTTGCATGTGGTGGTCTGGGACAGACTTTGATTAAAGGAAATGCGTGACTCCCCCTTTGGGATGTAAACTGTATCACATCAAATACAGATAAACATTCTGCTCCTCTGTCTTTACGGTCACAAAACCAGGATTTTTTAAAAACCAAACTTCTGTCTCATTTGTTTTTTTCATTTGAATTAGTCAACATTAATTGTCATTTGTAACCCATTTTACTTCCATAAAATGACGTATTAATGGGTAACAGAACATTAAAAAAGATAGAAATACGTATAGATTTTTGTTTGTTCTTAGTGCTATATTATTCTTATTAGCACTATATTAGTGCTATTCTTATTCTATATGTATCATAAATATAAATCATAAAATAATAAAAATTGAAAATTCAGACTAGAAAGGCATTTCATAACTATATCCTAAATGACAATGAAGTAATACCAGATATGTGTAAGAAGGGTCCAATTTGACTTTTAAAAAACTGACCAATTTGGTTGGAGATCGAAAATTCCAATTTTGGAATCGGACACTTAAGGTCAAGAATTGGATACTTTTAATAAAATTAAAACTTCCATTCCTGTGTGTGCATTTTAATGTGATTTCAAACCATTTTCAAGAGCAAGAAGACGGGAAAGAGAACTCAATTCAGCACTTGTGCGGCACGCTGCTTTCTTTGCGCACACACAGCCGCCTCTCATTTAGTGCGCGATACTGAATTGAGTCATTATAGGCATCTTCTTGTGCTTAAACACACAAATACACACAAAACTATGTCAAAATATTCTCGTAAACAGTTTTTTTGTCTTAAGGGAACATAAACAGTTGAGAAAGAAAATGCATGTGTAACAGTATATTGGATCCTGCATGAGCTTTTAAAGCGACAGCAGCCTAATAAACCTGCTGTAGTCTGTGTAATTAACGTTAATTAAAGAACAAAAGAAAAATAAAATCACTCACTGATCTTGACTCTTGTAACTTTAATAAGGAATAATCTAAGCTTTATTTATAAAAAGAACACTATGCAGTGTTATTTTACATTTGATTGCAATTTCTGTACCTGAACTTTCTTTAGTTGTATTTTTTGTGTGCTTTTGCTAATTTGTTTATTTGTTCTTTTTTTTATTTCGGTTTACTTGTCTTCAAAATGCTTTTACCTTATAAGAATCGGAATCGATAAGCAGAATTGGAATCACTAAAATAAAATAAAAAATACCTAACCCTACTTACCGACAAACAAAATATCCCTGAATACATACAAAAACATACAAAATAGACTTTTGTATTACCATGGTACAGTGATGTATAAGATGGTAACATCATATACTATGATATTCACATTGTACTTCAAAAAATACCTTGGTATTACCAATGCCAAAAAAGCATGTTAATACGATAGTACGTCTCCAAAAAAAACATACCAACACAGTGTGTTTATCTCAGGTTAGATGTTTTGAGTAGCGCACATCTGGCCAATGCGCTTGCAGCACCTCAAACGCCCTAAAACGTGCCCGGAGACACACTGTTGCCATGATAAACCGCTCTCGTCTGTCATCCGTCCATCATGCACCTCTCCACACCTTCCTCTAGATCTCCCCATCATCACTTTAAGGTGATAAACTTGTGCTTGTGCGTCTCTCTCATTGTTTGCTCAGCCAACCACGGTTGACCCTCTGCACACCGTTTACACGTAATGATGTTGACTGGAACGCAATCATTTACCCACAAAGATAAACTGTTTCCTTTAACACAGAATGAAAGTATAAATGCTGGTGAGAATTGCTCAGTAATGGGGGCCATTTTGGAGGTGCGTTGCCTGCTGCTCGCTCACCTTGTTGCCAGAGCAACGGATGCAGCTGCTGGAATTGGTTGTGATGAGTCAGGAGAGATTACAGAGATTGTGAAGTCAGGAGAGATTGTTTCTCTCTTTTGCTTATTAAACTCAGTATGCAGCTTCCGCTCTCGCTCTTACAGCGAGATCATTATCATTACGTTGTTGTTCAGTTCTGGTATTTATTCAAGGTCTGCAAATGATTTATGATATTAAGAATAATATTAAAAGGTTGATGGATAAACACAAATAGCAAACACTTTATGATAAAGGGCTTTTCTTCATTTTTATGAAAAATGTTATGCAACTTATGTAGTTTGACCATTATGTTTGATGTGTTGATTATGTATGTGCATTTACTGTCCACAAAAACTGTGCCCAGTAGTAAACCTTCCTTTGAATATGTCCTCATTTGTGAAAACCAGCCTGTAGTCATTATTATTAGTTTTAAATAAGACTAATAGGAGTCTATTTTATTCATTTAGACAGCTACATGAATGTTTGTGGGTGTTTCATACCTGAGTGAGTGTGCGCAGAGCGTCAACGTAAGATTGTTCTGTGTCCAGTAAAGTCATCATCACATGTCTTCTCATATCCTGTAGAGAAAAATATGTCAATATAACATACTGCATGTCAAATAAAACACATTACATATTACAAACAATAATTATTCAATACATTATAAATCAAATAATTATAAACAAAGGAAAAAAAATTAAGATAAATTAACAGATAAATAAATAAATATCTTCGACAAATACATGTAGGCACAATCCTGGAGACTCAAGCCTAGGCCTACACAAAACGCCCTTAAAAACAATAGTAACCAAAGTTTTGACCAAAATACTACAATTAGTATACATTTATTAGAGGTGCTTGCCACTTTTCAAAGTTACTTTTTTAAAACGTCTAACATTTAATGAATCAAAAACTTTGCAGTGCATGAAAGATTCCTCAAATCATGTGTCTTGATAAGGAGAGATCTGCTGTTATTTTACAATGGCTATTTACTGTCAGTCCAGATCCGATTTTTGTTAATATCCAACACAATCTCATGAAAGTGCGTAACTATACAACAAATTTCATTACTCGTGCCATTTATACGCCAAAAATGTTTTTTGCATGCATTTGCTACGCACTGAAAACCCCTTGGGTAGGATGAGGGGTGGGGAGTGCATGCGTATTACACACCATAAAGTGCAAAAACTGCATATCATATAGACGCAAAAACTATTTTTGGCATATAAATGGCACGAGAAATAACATTTGTTGGATAAATACGCACTTTCATGAGATCGGACTACAATTTCCGATTAGAATCTGATCATAGCAGGTGTGAAAGACAAAAATAAATAAATACATAAATAAATTCGATGAAAATCATGAAATGAGATTTTGAGCTACCTTCCGTTTTGAGCTACCTTCATATGTGGTTTGAAATCCTGTTTAAATAGCATTTCTGGAAATCCGTTTCCGTCTGACCGCTATAATCGGATTTTGCCTGATTTATATCTCTTTCTCATGCCACGTAAAACGTTAATATGTCAGACGTTGTTTTAGGAAACATGCTGAAAGTCGTTGCGAAAGTCGGACGAGCAGAAAATGACAATATAACTGAGTTCCCTTTCGAGAGGTCTCTCGTATTGCGCAAGTAGCTTACGCTATGGGAAAACTCCTTTTCTCGAGAAAATTGAAGCCACATTTTTAAAACGCAGTGCAGCTGCACAGCGACATACAGCTGAGCGCCTTAGCTCACTCATTGGCTGTGCTGCTGCAAATGCACGAACCTATGGCGAGTTGGGTAGGATGCACAAACCAGTCAGGACGATTCGTGCCCACGCGCCAAGAGCCCGCCAGAATGGGCGTGGCTTATAGCTATATAAGCCCCCATTTCGCCATAGAATTCAGATTTAATCTCCTTCAGCAAGTTTTCACTTCGCTGACCTCCAGATGAAAAGCCTCGCCGCCGTCGAAAAGCGTTCAGCGGAACAAGCAACCTGCTAAGCAGCTCTGAGGATGCCGGCTCCCTGTTTTCAACTGGATGCTGCCTTCAGCCCGCTGTTCTGCTGTGCCATCCGGCACGCTATATCCTTTAAAAGCTAGTGTGTTCGCAGTTGCGACTCACTTTCTAAAAGAGCAAATTACCAGACGTTGTTTCAAATGCCTCGGGTCACCTGCACCTCGTGCAGAGGCCCTCCCTTCAGCAGAGATAGTCACATCCTCTGAGCTTCCTGTCTGGGCCGTGACCACGCGCGGAAGCTGCACTCTCTAAGAGCGGCTGCCCGGAGTGTGATGAAATGGCGTTCTCCACCCTGTGGTCTAGTCTGGCCATCGCCCACGACGACCCCGCGCCTCCCGCTCCACCTTTTCCTCTGATCGAGCAGCGCAAGAAAAAGCATCGCGACACAGAGGATGCCAGAGCGGAAGAACACGAGTGAGCAACACGCCAGCCCAGTCCCCGCGTGCCTCGCTCCCTCACAGAGAAACGGCTTCACCGGTCCTGTTTACTCAGGCGGACCAGCGCCCCTCTCAGCAAGCGGCCGGTCTCGTCTCTTTTGGGGGATCAGACGAGGAAGATGAGAAGGATGACAGCGTTTCTCTCGCTGCATCTGAATGCGAGGAATGGGTGGGAACCATGACTGATCCCGCGCCCTCAACACAAGCCAGCATGAACGAAGTGAGAACCAGCTTTGACACAGAGCCTCTCCTTGTGTTAACTAAGGGCGTTGAAGATCTTGGGCTCGAGTGGTCTTCGCCTGAGGAGCCCACGTGCAACAGGCTGGACGAATGGTTCCTGCAGGGTCGCCGACAGGCCCCTCAGCAGAGACCAACCCCCTTCTTTCCAGAAGTGCACGACTAGACCGCACGACTAGACCAACGCTCTTGACCGTCGACAGCGCTGTGGAAAAGGGGTACAAAGCGATTCCTCCCCTCGAATCAACCGCCCAGGTGATTGGTAGGTGCATGGCGAACTTGACGGTGCTTGAACGTCATCTTTGGTTGAACTTAACAGAGGTGATGGATGCAGATACGGCAGCTTTTCTGGACTCCTCTATCTCCACCACCGGTCTGTTCGGCCAACCAGTCAAATGTTACACCAAGGCTCAGAAAGCGTCGGAGACTATGCGTCACTTCCTCCATAGACGAACCAGAGCCACGGGGACCCCGGCCCAAGATTGTGTTGGACCCGGAGCCTCGGAAGCCTTCCTAGCCACGGTGACAGAAAGGAAAAGAGAGTGTTTGAGTCCCGCCGAGGCCGGACCAACCTCCAAAAAGATCTGATGTACTAATGTAGATTGTGTGCCCACTATGAAGTATGCACCCCTACACATAAACACTGTTTCCACAGTGTCAGTTTTTCCCCCAGCTCGCACTGGAAATGCATTGAATGTAGGTTGTGTGCTCACTATGAAGTACGCACCCCTGCACGTAAGCACTGTTCACACAGCATCACAAACACAAAACAACTGGGTGGCCAGGTCCCTATCATAAAGTGGCCCATCCCCAACTTCATTCAACCCCTAGCTATGCGGGCCAAGGCCTGGGAAGCCATCCCCTAAATATCAAAATGGGTGTTGAACATAATAAAACGAGGCTACTCACTACAGTTTGCTCGCAGATCCCCGCACTTTCTATCTGTGGTCGAGACATCGGTGAGAAACGACGTGGCTCACGTCCTTCGCACCGAAGTGTCAAAACTGTTAGTGAAAGGGGCTGTAGAGCCAGTCCCCTTATCACTAAGCAAGTTGGGCTTTTACAGTCGATATTTCCTCGTTCCAAAGAGAGATGGTGGCCTCAGGCCCATCTTAGATCTCAGACACCTGAACAAAGCGCTTATGACGTGCCCGTTCAGAATGCTAACAACCAAACAAATCCTTGCGCAAATTCGCCCGGGGGATTGTTTTTTCTCAGTGGATCTGAAAGATGCTTACTTTCACATTCAGATGGCACCCCATCACAGGCCATTCTTGAGATTCGCCTTCGAGGGCCAGGCTTATCAGTACACAGTCCTACCATTCGGGTTGTCCCCAGCACCTCGTACGTTTATGAAGAGCATGGGCGCAGCTCTCGCCCCCCTGAGACAACGGGGAGTGCGAGTGTTGAACTACTCTTGCTAGCACTGGCATCAGTCAAGCAAGTGGGTGATTTGCAAGCACTCTCAGGGAGCGCTTCCTGCCTTGAATTCGGGCCCAACGACTACAGAGTCATCCTTAAGCTAAGGCACGGGTATGTTTCTAAAGTGCTCTCAACTCCGTTAAGAGCGCAGGTAATTTCGATGTCAGCTCTTCCTTATTCAGAAGACGAAAGAGATGCGAACCTACTCTGCTCTATGAGGGCTCTCAGAGTCTATTTGGAGAGTTCACCCCCCTTCAGGCAGTCAGAACAGCTCTTCGTATGCTTCGGAGGCCACACCAGGTTTTGAGGAGGTTTTGCGGTCACGAAGCAGAGACTGTCAAGCTGGATAGTTGATGCTATCTCGCTGGCTTATGAGTCTAAAGGCCTCTGTTGTCCGATAGGCATCAAAGCTCATTCCACGAGAGGCATGGCCTCGTCGTAGGCATGGTCGAGAGGAATACCAATTGAAGATATTTGTGCGGCGGCAGGATGGGCCTCACCGTCCACATTTATGAGGTTTTATAATCTGGAAGTTCTTGCTTTGCAAGCAAGGGTTCTTTCCGTTTGAATAATGTGTTAAGCACATTTTCACAATTATAAGGCCCGACGTCTGTCTGCTCTTGGGTAAACATGAACTACGGTTCTATATACCATATAAGAAGGAGAATGGCCCTTTATAAGGCCCATTCCTATTCTTTTCCTATATGAGGCTCATTACTGATCTGGCCTTTATTAGGACTCTATCAAGAACTTTACTCTTCAATGATCCTCGGGCGCTTGGGTGAAGTTTTTAACTTCCGCACACACAGCGTTTTGAAAGGGGTTCCCATAGCGTAAGCTACTTGCGCAATACGAGAGACCTCTCGAAAGGGAACGTCTCGGTTACTAATTTAACCTCGGTTCCCTGAGAGTAGGGAACAAGTATTGTGTAACTTGCCGTGCTACTGTGCTTTGATTAGGGGGATCGCTTCAGTCGATTTAACCTGAATTCTATGGCGAAATGGGGGCTTATATAGCTATAAGCCACGCCCAGTCTGGTGGGCTCTGACGCGCGCGGGCGGGAAGCGTCATGATTGGTTTGCGCATCTTAGCCGAGTCGCCATAGGTTTTCACAGTTACCGCAGCACAGCCAATGAGTGAGCTAAGGCGCTCAGCTGTATGTCTGCTGTGCAGCTGCACTGCGTTTAAAAAATTTGCCTTCAATATTCTCGAGAAAATTAGTTTTCCCATAGCGTAAGCTACTTACACAATACTCATTCCCTACTCTCAGTGAACCAAGGTTACCTTACTAACCGAGACGACATGTTTTGAGATCGATGGAGACGACAGAACAGAATTTAAAGCCGCACATACCATACTTTTCTGTCGCTGCCTCAGAACAGAAGACGTAGTAGTTCAAGTGTGGTGGATACATATTGTCATGTTGTAAATAAATGTAAATTGCGGTTGTTGTTGTTTTGGTCGTATAGCCTGCCTACAAATGCTACGTTATTGCCACAGAAACCAATGCAGATATTCCAGAAAACGAAAGAGCACCACGGGACACACAAATCAGATCTATACAGATGTGATAGGCCTACACTGTGTGGGGAGTGATTAGTTTAGAGATTCCAGTCAGACACACAAATATTCGGATTTGGACTGACAGTGTGAACATAGCCCAAGAGAACAAAATATCAGATCAACTATTTTCACTTGGGGTAGAAACAACTACCTAGAAACCACCCAGAACACCCTAGCTACCACATAGCAATCTGGTAAAAACACTATCAGAACACTTAAGCAACCTCTTAGAAACACCCTTTCAACCATTCACAGCACTGCAATGGTGCTTTTACTCAGTATTTATTACCATTTTCTTAAGGAACATAAACATCTAATACTCATTATGATTTTACAACAGTTAAGAATGCATCATGGAATTTTGGTGGTGTAAAGGAAAAAAAATATAATGAAGTGCTCAAAATAACAAGAGTTTCCTGTTTACTAGTCTGTGTCAGCCACTGAACCAAATATGTGTATGTTTCCATCTCTGAGAAGATAACCTTCACTAACCACTGAATCAGCCCTGACAGACACTACACAACAAACACATCTGAGTGAGAGAGATATTTAAAGAGAAAAACTGATAATGGACAGGGAGTGCAGTTCTTTCATGGTTAAGTTTGTTAGCCAGATCTGTTCCGAAATTACAAGCTCAAACACGCAGTGTGACATGGATTTAATTGGAAAAGGAAGTCACGTGCAGCGAATGCCACACAAAGTCACGTATACCATGAAATGGGCTGAAGGAGAACGAATGTTTTAGGGTTACTCCAAACAGTCAAACTTTGTTTTAAACTGGTTTCTGGGAGCAGAAACTTCATCTGTTTACAGAAACAATCATAAGGCTTCAGAAAAGTTTATTTCTGAAAGAACGTCAGAAACATCCCACACAAAGGTCATTACAAAATCAATCCCAAAAATCTGTTTGTTCATTCTAAATGAAATAACATGTAAGAGACCAAAATGTGCACAGAAGAGATTTTAGAGTTGTGCTCAAAAGTTTACATACCGTTTGCAGAATAGGCAAAATGTTTTAAAAAAAATTGTGCCGTCAAATCGATTAATTGCGATTAATCACATCTAACATAAGATTTTGTGTTTACATTATACGGGTCCTTCTCAAAAAATTAGCATATTGTTATAAAGTTAATTATTTTCCATAATGTAATGATAAGAATTAAACTTTCATATATTTTAGATTCATTGCACACCAACTGAAATATTTCAGGTCTTTTATTGTTTTAATACTGATGATTTTGGCATACAGCTCATGAAAACCCAAAATTCCTATCTCAAAAAATTAGCATATCATGAAAAGGGTCTCTAAACGAGCTATTAACCTAATCATCTGAATCAACTAATTAACTCTAAACACCTGCAAAAGATTCCTGAGGCTTTTAAAAACTGCCAGCCTGTTTCATTACTCAAAACCGCAATCATGGGTAAGACTGCCGACCTGACTGCTGTCCAGAAGGCCATCATTGACACCCTCAAGCAAGAGGGTAAGACACAGAAAGAAATTTCTGAACAAATAGGCTGTTCCCAGAGTGCTGTATCAAGGCACCTCAGTGGGAAGTCTGTGGGAAGGAAAAAGTGTGGCAAAAAACACTGCACAACGAGAAGAGGGGACCAGACCCTGGGGAATATTGTGGAGAAGGACCGATTCCAGACCTTGGGGGACCTGCGGAAGCAGTGGACTGAGTCTGGAGTAGAAACATCCAGAGCCACCGTGCACAGGCATGTGCAGGAAATGGGCTACAGGTGCCGCATTCCCCAGGTCAAGCCACTTTTGAACCAGAAACAGCGGCAGAAGCGCCTGACCTGGGCTACAGAGAAGCAGCACTGGACTGTTGCTCAGTGGTCCAAAGTACTTTTTTCGGATGAAAGCAAATTTTGCATGTCATTCGGAAATCAAGGTGCCAGAGTCTGGAGGAAGACTGGGGAGAAGGAAATGCCAAAATGCCTAAAGTCCAGTGTCAAGTACCCACAGTCAGTGATGGTCTGGGGTGCCATGTCAGCTGCTGGTGTTGGTCCACTGTGTTTTATCAAGGGCAGGGTCAATGCGGCTAGCTATCAGGAGATTTTGGAGCACTTCATGCTTCCATCTGCTGAAAAGCTTTATGGAGATGAAGATTTCATTTTTCAACACGACCTGGCACCTGCTCATAGTGCCAAAACCACTGGTAAATGGTTTACTGACCATGGTATTACTGTGCTCAATTGGCCTGCCAACTGTCCTGACCTGAACTCCATAGAGAATCTGTGGGATATTGTGAAGAGAAAGTTGAGAGACGCAAGACCCAACACACTGGATGAGCTTAAGGCCGCTATCGAAGCATCCCATAATACCTCAGCAGGGCCACAGGCTGATTGCCTCCATGCCACGCCGCATTGAAGCAGTCATTTCTGCAAAAGGATTCCCGACCAAGCATTGAGTGCATAACTGAACATAATTATTTGAATGTTGACTTTTTGTATTAAAAACACTTATTTTATTGGTCGGATGAAATATGCTAATTTTTTGAGATAGGAATTTTGGGTTTTCATGAGCTGTATGCCAAAATCATCAGTATTAAAACAATAAAAGACCTGGCATATTTCAGTTGGTGTGCAATGAATCTAAAATATATGAAAGTTAAATTTTTATCATTACATTATGGAAAATAATGAACTTCATCACAATATGCTAATTTTTTGAGATATTAATACAACATCTATAACTTTAATTATAATTACACACACACATATTATGAAAACACAATCTCTTATGTTAGATGCGATTAATCATGATTAATTGATTTGACAGCAGTATTTTTTTTTTTTTACAAAATAAGAGGGATCATAAAAATGGCATGATATTTTTTATTTAGCACTGTCCTGAATGAACTGTTTCACATAACAGATGTCTACAAAATAATGAATTTAGTGTGAAAAGATGGATCTCAAAATCCTATAGTCACTACTGGAAAGGGTTAAAACTTGCAGAAGATACTGGAAAACTGAAGAATGTGAATCTCCATTCTGGGATCTGGAGATTTTTCTGAAAAACTGGCCAGTTTAACTACTCAGGACAAACAAGGGACTCGTGAACAACCATCACCACAAAACACAGTATTAATACTGTATTAATTAGTATTACTAATCTAAAATAAAACCATTTACAATGGTATTTATATGGCTTTATACAAGGTATTACAGAAAGAAAGAAAAAAGAAAGATGCATGTGTGCTTGTATCTCAGATTTATGCTCATGCCATCCAGTTCATTTTTCTCTCATAAAGAGCAGCCGGTTTGACAGACTGTACTAACCAGCATGCTGTCTTGGTCGACACGTCCGGCTCTTAACTGCGCTAAACAAACCTGCTGACCTGCTGTTGAGTTGCTCAAGAAGGCCACCACAGAATCGAGTTACTTTTCCCTTCAAGACAAATCAAACTGCCACACACAGGACGAGCACATGGACAGGAAGATCTGTATATGCTGCAAGGTATTTTAAGAGATTATTGAGCCTTTGCCTGAACTTGGTCCTAAAAAAAAATTGGTAATAAAACGCATTTAAATTGCATTTAGACCAAAATTCTCTCTGGAGTCTCATCAGGGGGCCAGAAATGTGCCCAGTAGCTCCATCAGCATGTGTGGCAGCCGTAAAAGACATCCCATAAGAGTATTTCTAAAATGCCTTGATGAGAAAGACACGGCGTGACATTCAGTCACAGGAATGCACAGAGGATTTTGGAAAGGTCACTCTATTAAAACTAATATTGAGATGAAAAAATGTAGCAGAGCTAAACATACTATAAATGAGACTAAAATATGATTAAAATATTTACAGTCAAACCCATGAACGTGCCTTTGCAAGTGCCATCCTCCACTGTTTACAAACTACACAAACTAAACTTAAAAAATTAAACTGGTGATTCACAGTAAAAAAAAAAAAATTAATGATTTATCACAACTTTTTTTCTTTTGTCAAATAAACTTAGATAATTAATGTGGTTCAGATAACACAATATTTTGAGTTTATGTTGATTAAATCTCCAATGTATTAACTCAATTTTTTATTTCAATTAACTAAATTACGTAACTTACTTTTTGAAGTTAAACAAACAATACTTTTTTACAATGTTGTACATAAATGTAAATAAAATAAAAACCGTTTGATGGAAATCAAAACTAACTAGAACTACACTAAAAATGAAAAACACAAAACAAAACAAAACAAAACAAGAAGCAGTGAAGTTTTGGTGAAAGTTTTGACAAATTAGAGTTTGAAATCTTGTGAAATCTTCTTTCAGTAGAACTACATGGATGCCAGTAGTACGACCCCAAATCAGAAAAAGTTGGGACATTCCAAGATTTTCACTGACCAACATAATTGTATTTTGTAAATATGAAGCAAATTTTGATTTTGATGGCTGCAACACACCCCAAAAAAGTTGGGACAGAGACATGTTTACCATTGTGTCATACACCTTTCCTTTTGATTACACTTTTTAATCATTTGGGAGTTGAGGATACTAATTGTTGGAGTTTTGGTAGTGGAATATTTGCCTAATCTTGTCTGATACACAACAGTCGCTCAACAGCCTGTGGTCATCGTTGCCTGATTCTCCTTTTCATGATGGGTCATTCATTTTTCATAAGAGACAGATCTGGATTGCAGTAAACAGGCAGGCACATCCCTTCTATGGTGCAGAGTGTCTAGAAAACACTCAGTTTTGCATGTGCAGAATGAGGCCTGGCATTGTCTTGCTTCCCAGGAAAGATGTCATCTTGATGGCAGTTTATGTCTCTGTACAATCCAAAGACATGCCTCCATGTCAATGGTACCTTCACAATAATTCAAGTTACCCATACCGTTTGCAATGATGCACCTCAATACCAGCACAGATGTTTGCTTTTGCACCTGTCGCTGGTGAAAGTCTGGTTGGTCCCTTTCATCTTTGGGACTGAGAACTCGATGTCCATTTTCTCCCAAAAACAAGCTGAAACATGGACTCATCTGACCACAGGACACATTCCCACTGTCTTCTAGACCCGCTGAGATGAGCTCAGGCCCAGAGAACTCACCGGCATCTCCACATAGAACTGATGTAAAGCTTTCTCCTTGGGTAACAGAGATTCAAGTGGCATTTTTTGATGCAGCGTCAGACTGTGTTCAGTGAAAACGGTTTCCCACATTACTCCTGAGCACATGTGTCTGTATTTAACGGATTAGCATGATGGTATCTTGTGCAATGCCATCTGAGGGCTCAAAGGTCACGCACATTCAACAGAGGTCTACTGCCTTTCCCAACAGAGACGGAGATTTCTCTGGAATCTTGTGACAATATTATGTATGGAAGATGATAAAAGACATAAATTATTTGCAATCTTGCATTGAGAAATGTGATTTTTTTAATTGCTTGACAATTCTCTCATGATATTTAGCACAAAGTGATGAGCCATGACCCATCTTTGCTTAAAAAGATAGAGAAGCACTTTTACACACAAACACGATACCCTCAACTATTATCAATTCACCTGTTCATTGTGGACTGTTTCAAAAGAGGTGGATAATCTCATTTGGATAATCTTTTCACTTTTATTTTGTCTCTGTTCCAACTTCTTTGGGGTGTGTTGCAGCCATCAAAATCAAAATGTGTTCATATTTACAAAACTGACCCCCAAGGTCAGTGAAAACATTGGAAAACTTTTCGGGGCAGTCTTGGCCTAATGGTAACAGAGTTGGACTGGTAACCCAAAGGGTGCTGGTTCGATTCCAGTACCGGCAGGAATATGACTGAGGTGTCCTTGAGCAAGGCACCTAACCCCCAATCGCTCCCCGGGCGCCACTCAAGGCTGCCTGCTGCTCCGGGTGTGTGTATCCATGTTTGCAGTGTGTGTGTGCGTTCACTACTCACTACTCTGCTACTAATGTGTGTGCACTTACTTGGATGGGTTAAATGCAGAGGTCAAATTCCAAGTATGGGTTACCATACTTGGCCATCACGTGTCACTTTCACTTACACTTTTTTTGTTCACTTTCACTTTGTACTTTTGTCAGTTAAAAAAAGTTTAAATAGAATTAACAAATCACAGATTCTTGATTTTAATGCATTTTACAAAATGTTGCAACTTTTTCTCATTTGGGGTTGTACACAATAATCTTGTGAACAGACATAAATACCATTAAACATTTTATTTATGCCTCAAATAATCTTAATGTGATTACATTGGTCACAACAGTAACAGACACACTGCTTTTAACTACATGAATCTAATTCATTTAAACATCAACAAAAGCCATGGACATTCTTGCCATTTGGCTTACATAATGTCAAAAGGTGCCTTGTGCACCCGTCCCATAGCTGTTCTCCTGATGCATTATAGGGCAGCTTTATTATAATAAAATCACATAATGAACGTGCAGAGCAGGAGAACATGAAGCTTACTGGGGCAATTTTTTTTTCTCTAATAAACAAATGTTCATGGCAGCTCATGTGTGGGACATGTTGTGCTGCATAAACATGAGATGGACTAAAAAACACGAAAACAATGACCACATTTCTAGAACCAAGAAAACACAGGCGTTTCTATAACTATAGGCACTTTTACATCCTAAGGCTTTATTTTGATCAAAATTAACATATTTCAAGATTTTTTCATTGTAATATGGTCACATTCACATTATTGAAACTTTACTATGGATTCATATTTTTTGCTACTATCCATATGCATTTTGCGCATTGAGAGACCATCAAATCATTATAAAAAAGTTCATGTTTTCTAATCTAAACGGAGTGAAATGATCAGAAACCATATACTCACTCCTTTCCATTCTTGAATGCCATCACAATACATCATTTGAAATTCTATGGAAATAAAACTGACAAAAGCAACTTAAACATTTTAAAAACCCATGCATTCCAAGGTAATCAAACCCCTGACCATGGTGTTGCAAGCGACATGCTCTACTGTTTACAAACTAAACCTAAAATGTAAAGTCTGTAATTTCAGCATCACCATTTTTAATAAAAAATTATCTAAAACTAGGGATTATGCCTAAATAAATTAAAAACTGATAAGGGGTAATAAATGGAACACCAGTTTAAAAGTGAATTTCACTATTTTCCTACAACATGATCGGCATTTTATGTGTTTAAAGCAGAACTAAGTAACTTTTTTACCTTAACCGAACAGCTTTGGAGTCATTGTAATGTTTATATTACTGATTTCGTGGTCGTGAATGGTGGTCGCCTCGCACCCCCCTGGTGCCTGTGAGCCGCAAAACCACCCTTGCAACTTTGGGCCGGCGGGCCTTTTATACTTTTATACGGCTAGCTATAAGAACAACTATCGTCCCATGGCAAAGCTGGCATTTAAGAAGCAGAAAGCTAGAAAAGCATTGTCGGAGGAACAGAGAAAGAGGAAATGGCAGATTGACCGAGCGAGGAGTCAGACACGAGTAAACATTGGACCTGCGTTTTCAGAATGGCGAAAAAAACCCAAAGAAAGCGCGGTCAGAAGAGTCTAGAAAAAGGTAACGAGAATCTGACAGCACGAGGAACCGGACAAGAGTCCCACTCGCTCAGGCTTTCACTGTTAAAGTTGATTCCTGCGATTATCATGAGAACAGTTGTCAATATCTCACATAATTATCAGGACATAAATAAGCCTACATGTTGTAAATAGTGTAAATGAGCGCAATTTGCAAACTATTATGATAAATTGCAATAATCATGTCTAACAACATCATAACGGACATTGTTACGAAATCAGGGCTCTCAAGTGTCACGCATTGTGCGTGACAATCACTCATTTCGGTCTTTTGTCACGCTCTCCCGCCACACATTGTATTTCTCACGCTGAAAAACTATTTGTAATATATTTAATATGCCAAAACTCTGGCCGCGCCGCTCTCACTGTGGAACCGGCAGGAATCAAGCGCGTCTCCTCTGGTGTTGTTTGTCGAGCTACACAATAGCCAATCAGAAAATAGCACTATTGTATCTGGGTAAGATTTAACGCAACAACCAATGACAAAAATGTATCTGTCGGCTGGATGTCACTCTTGCCTGTCTTCAAAACTTGAGAGCCCTGCGAAATAATGCGACGTACATGATACACTTTATTGGTGTCATCTGGCATTTAGGCTCAGGTAAGCCTAACGCGGTAGGCTACTTTATTATTATGAAGTGCAGAGGCCGTGAGTGCAGATACGCTCTGCATGAGTGGTGTTTACGACAGTAACGTTAAATACAAGGACTCTACAGGCATTTTCGCCCATAGGACTGCCGCATACTGGATGTTTTTCCCTTTTCCCACCATTCTTTGAAAACCCTAGAAATGGTTGTGCGTGAAAATCACAGTAACTGAGCAGATTGTAAAAAAAAATACTGACCAGGACCACACCCCTAAATGCATTGAAGCAACTGCCATGTGATTGGTTGATTAGATAATTGCATTTATGAGAAATTGAACAGGTGTTCCTAATAATTCTTTAGGTGAGTATATATATATATATATATATATATATATATATACACACACACCACATAACATATACTAAAACAATATTATTAAATATTTTTTTTATTTTTAAATTAAGTCATTTCAAGTCATCCAACACATGACAAGCAATACAGTGGAGTCTGTAAAACAAGACAAGTCTTAAAAAAGTTTTAAAAACACATCTCGAGACCCACGCATCTCAACTAGTCATTCAGAAAATCCCCAAACTTGTCCAACAATTTTATTTAAAATATGCAGTCTTGCATATCCCTAGCAGAAATGCAGGGGAGAGAGAGACAAAACGGAACGCTTTGAAAATGCACTAAGCTAGTTGCCTAGCACCAGACATCAGTTCTCAGCCCCCTCCACACCATAGATGATCTCTACTGTCGTCATTCCCTGCAATCACAAGAGCTGAAATCACACAGCCTTTCGACACTTTCACAAAGCTAGCTCTTCCCTCTCTCCTCTCAATCCTCCCCCCGGTTCTTCTCTAGTTCTTCCACAGCAAAAGGTCTTCATTGACTGGCTTTCAGATAAAAAATTGGTGTCCTGGAGAGCTTCTTCAAAAAGGTTATACAACTATGACAATGACTCCAGCTAAAGCCATGCGTGTCAGGTTGACGTATCTGATCACTTTCCATTTGCAATATTGATCAAAACAAATAGTCAAAACAAGCAAAAGAGAAAAAAAAAGCATTAACTGTACATGAATAAACTGCATTTCCTCAGGCCATGGCTATTTTCAAGAGACAAAAAACAATGAAAATCTCACAATATTGCAACTGTACTCATAAGACAGATATAGGGTTCTATTTTAATGATCTAAGCGCATAGTCTAAAGCGCACGGCGCAAGTGCACTTAGGGCATATCCGAATCCACTTTTGCTAGTTAAACAACGGGAAAAATGGTCGGCGCGCCCGGTTTGTTCCTATTCTCTTAATATGTAATGGGTGTGTTTTGGGCGTAACATGCAATAAACTAATCAGAGTCTCATCTCCCATTCCCTTTAAAAGCCAGTTGCGCTCACGCCACTATTTACATAGCGGCATTTTCAAGCGGAAAAACTGAACGCTTCTCTAGCAAGTAAACGGACCTGCTCGTGCACGAAGTTAAAGCGCACAAGCAGACCATCTACGGGACTAAGTTTACGCACATTGCAAAAACTAGCAAAAACACTTGCGATTGTGCTGGGTGTATGATAGGGCCAGTCTGTCTTTGTTTATCTCAACAAGTGGGGCAAATCTCAAGCAATACATGTAATAAAGCCCAATGCTTCACACACTGTCTCTGCTAAAAGACACGAATTATCCCTCATATTGTGTGGCTTGGGTGCCATTGCATTTCTAAGCAATCACGACTTTTACATTTCTTCTGGCAAAAGATAACTGGGTGAAAAAAGTACCCAAACTTACATTTCAGGAGGGACTAAATATCAGACATTTGACCATCAAGAAAACCCTAGCAAGCAGATAGAAACCATTTAGCAACATACTAATAACTATCTATAGTAGAGAGTAGTTGCACAGGCAAGCACACCATCCATGTCGGTACCACACGCTCAATGCCAGCTCTGCCTGGCCTTTACAAAAACAGGTCATGGGATCACAGCCAGTTGGCTATTTCTGTCTGGAGTAGAACATTCACAAGCAATAAACACACTGAGAAAGAGCATAGCAGACTAAAACAAAGCCAAAAATGAGCATAAAGAAAAGAAGAGGAGACGGAAAGTAAAAAAAGCATTAATATACAAGAACATGAGGTTAGTTTGTAATTGCAGAATGCCACAAGTCTGGAAAAACAAACGTTACTGGCTGCAGTGGAACCAAAAAATGAACCAATGGTCTCGCAGACACACCAGTCAGCGATGAACCTGTTTATGTGTCATTTGCGAGGTGTAAGACAGTCTTAAGACAGACGCCCACAGGGTCACTGAAGACAGATAAATCCCCTCAGTGTCTGGACATAATCCAAAGACGCTCCTCTCAGCTCGGTCATGTCAATGGAGTGAGGGAGGGAGGAGGGTTTAACACACACATACACACACACACACACACACACACACACACACACACACACACACACACACACACACACACACACACGTGTGCAGGTACAGAGCAAAAGAAGACGGTGGTCTCTCTGCCTAATCTCATGATTCAACCAGCCTTTTCAGTCGCTCTAACTCTATTATGGGTGAGAGGAGGATAACCTGCAGCAGGAGAGACAGAGATAGAAAGAAAAAGAAAGAAAGAGAGAGAGAGAGAGAGAGAGAGAGAGAGAGAGAGAGAGAGAGAGAGAGAGAGAGAGAGAGAGAGATGAACCTACATACGACAAAACACTGAAAAGAAACATGAGAGGAAGAAAGAAAATCTATCCACCACCCACCGACCAGTCTGTCTGTCTATCTTTCTATCCATGTACCCACCAACCTGTCTGTTCATCTATCCATCCATTCATCCATCCATCTGTCTGTCTATCCATCCAACCTGTCTGTCTGTCCGTCCATCCATCCATCCAACCAAACTGTCTGACTGTCCATCCATCCACCGACCTGTCTGACTGTCCATCCATCCACCGACCTGTCCGTCCGTCCATCCATCCGTCTGTCTATCTATCCGTCTGTCTGTCTGTCTGTCTATCTATCTATCTATCTATCTCTTTATCTATCGACAGTCTTAAGAGAAACAAAAAATGAAAAAGGCAATATAAGAGAGGGAGAGATGAGTAAACGGGGGGTAAAGGAGTAAAAGACCTTGACGATGAAGTGTCAGAAACGTAGATGCTTTCTCACAATGAAAACAACAAACCCGATCGACAACAGGTTTAGACTACAACAATGATCAGAGGTCTCTTGCGTAAGGGTCGTACCTCAGCATTGGTCTGAGGGGCGCCCCCGCCTCCCCCAACCCTGTTTCCATTGGATTCGACAGCGACGGACCTGTCCACCTCTTTGCCCGCCCCTCCGCCTCCATCATCACTGGGGCTCTCTCTACCCTCCTGCATCTCCTCCAGGGCGATGGTGAACTGGGCGAGGGTCCGTACCATCTGCAGCATGCGACACGAGTCCCTCGCCCCGCAGGTGACTGCGATCGACACCCCCACCCCAAGCCCTCCAACCCGACAGCTCGATCACCTCCACCAGGAGATATGCAGCAACAGGCGCTAGAGAGTCAGAACCCTTCCATAAGAAATACTTTGCAAAAAAACAACTCAGGTTTAAATCCAAAACTGTAAAAATCCAAAGTTGGAGGGCGAATGTGCTTCATCCCCATTTAAAACTTTGCGCAGTGTTGTTGGCTTCGACTTCTGAGGCAGGTAGAGCAGATGACAGAGAGAGACAGTAAACAGAGAGACTGCAGAAAGAGATCAGTGTGTAATGAAAGGCAGCAGACGAGCACCAGCTGAACGCAGCTCACCAACAGCACCGAGCAGCCGAGCTCAGAGCACCGCTCACAGACCTGACCAATCCATGACCGATCCCACAATGGATAATTGGATTGGCTCAGCCTGGTGAGGATGGGAACTTAGAGGTGTGGCTTTGTCTCCATGGCAACAAGGAGGCAGGAACTTCAGTAACTGACAGATAGACTCTCCATATAGTTTACAGCACTATGATTACACTCAGACAAGAAGAAAGCAAGCAAAAGGATTATAATTGATATTAATATATATATCAATGTTAATATATGATAGCAATAATGCAAATTGATCATTTACCATAGTATATATAAAAAACTGTTTTTACCATGGTGGATATGCAAAAAACATTGAATTACCAGGCTAAATGGTCAAAAAAACATGGTATTAGTAAGGTTAATGTCCAAAAACATTGCATTGCCATGGTAAATGTCCAAAAAACATGGTAACCCCAGAGTAAATGTCACAGAATGACATGACATAGTATTACTAAATGCATTTTAGTGAATATTTATGAACAACTGAACAAGATATACTTTCTAAAACTTTTAAAAAACAACATTTCGCAAATATACACAAAATTTCTCTTTCTAATCAGTACCAGATTCTCACTTTCTCTCTCTTTCTTCCTCCGTTCTTCACATTTAAATCTGTGCTTTATCCCTGTAGGGTTATTTTTAAGCTGAGAGGTTTTTCAGCACATTTTTGGGACGGTGGAAGCCATTAGCACCAAGTGCATGTGCGCAGATGCATTATTGACGTGGAGAGAGCCGCTTTCATCACCCTTGACAGAACAACGAAAGTGATCACCTGAAAAGAAACACAACTGCTCCACTTACAACCTCCACATCTTTACTGTTAAAGAGCCAAAGCTTTTGTGGTGCACATACGCCCATGCTTTACCAATTACCTAGGAATTATGCAAGTTCTCTGTAAGCCATTTCTTTCAATGGACATTTACAGGGATGTTACAAACCAGTAGCTGACTTATGCTCCACCAATCAACAGAGATCTACATTGTGTAATATTATCTTTTATGAGGTATTTTCACCAAAATTACATATTTTCTTCATGCCTTAGAATAGCTTGAATGTAACTCTAAACCCTTACCTCATTTAGTATACGCGGTTCTATGAATATGCAAATTAACCCCACCTCCACTCACTCACACCAGCTCAGAGATCCACTCGTTGACGATCACATGTTGACGGGATTGGTTACAAGATAGTTTGTGACATCAGAAACACCAGCGATTTCAAACTGTGATTTTGAGACTGTCTTTTGGGTCACTGCAGTTTTAAAGAGAAAACAGTGGTATTTCACAGGATGTGTTTCAAAAGCTATTGAGCTGCCTACCTAGATTTATTATTTATTATTTAAATGCATCTAAGATACTCAAACAATACAGTTCAGACATGCGGCTTACTTGGTTTTGAATCCTTATATATGAAATATCCTCGACTTGAGAGTCTGTGGCACTACTGACAGCGGGATTTAAAGAAACAGACTTGTCGATGAAAAACAAGATAATCTGTTATGTGTCATCCACCCAAGCGCTAAAAGGCGCCAACACATTTCTCTATCGCCTGAAGTGCCTGCTAATTTGCATTCAACAAGTCTTACTGGCACTGGAATGCTTGTTTTCATTTTATTCCAATCAGAAGGTCAATCTGCATGTTCGTATCTGTTAGTTTTCTTGTAGATATTTCTGTCTGGTCCAGAAGCCCTTCACAGACAAAATGTCTGATCCTCTGCTGAATGCTGGTGTTGCAATAGGACATAGCCAATCTGTTGAGGAACAAGTTGATAGTTTCTGATTCTGTTAGTCATAAAGGGATGACAACATTTTAATTTTGCATGAACTATCCCTTTAAGACCAAACCTGAAAAGCAGTCTTATTATTGTTAACTAAAACTACTAAAAAAAAAAATCTTCTTTTTATTTGTTCATTGTAGTAAAACTAAAATTATAATATAGGATGTTGGATTACCAGGGTTAATGTCCAAAAAAGCATGGTATGACTAAAGTAAATGTCCAAAAAACATGGTGTTATTATGGTAAATGGACAAAAACATGGTATTACCATAGCATGTTAGTGAATATTAATAAAAAAATGAACATTCATTGAAATTAAGCTGAAATAAATAAATATAAGATGAAAATTAGAAATTTTGCATTGGCAACTAACTAAAAAAATAAGTTTAGGTTGAAGTACTGAAATTGCTAAAACGGAAATTAAATTAAAGCTAAATATAAATATTATAATAAAAATAAACAAATAGAAAAAAGCTTAATACAAAAAGCAAAAATAAAAAAGCAAAAAATGAGAAAAGCACATAACAAAATTAGTAAAACTAATATTAGAATGAATAATAATAATACTAAAATGACACTTCTGCGAAATGATAGACTTAAAAAAAGCACTGCAGTGGAGCTTATTTCCTGCGGTTCCCGGTTAGTACTGAACTCTTTGACCTCTCTGACATTCGAGCACAATTCATGACTGCACTGATTTTCACGGTACCTCTAGCAGCATGACAGATGTGTCCTTCCTCTAATATCTGTCTCTCTTTTTCTCTCTATCTCTCTCACCAGAATGAAACAATGTGCTGCGGTGGGAGTCTGCCGGGAACGCTAAATCAGACAGATAACAACATGGAAAAAAGTTCTTCAGAAAAACGCAAAGCAGCCGGACTACTGAAATGTAAGGGAGAGCGAAACAGTCAGAAAGAGGGAATAAAAGAAAATTAAATGAAAAAAGGATTTTGACTATAAACCAAAACATCAAAAGGCAGAAAAATGCAATTCAGCGTGAAACCTGCACATTTCCAATGACCTTAAGGCAGATGAAAAACATTTTCTGCAGTTCAACTGCTCAATTGAAGATCAGGCGAGAGTACCCACATCCAGCCCATAATTCTGCTGGAAACATTCAGTGCTAGAATAAAAATAGAACTTAAAACATAAATGCTGGGATGAATGCCATTAAACCTCATAAGGCCAAGAGAGGTAGAATGATGAATGTGTGTGTGATCGAGCTGTTTAGATTTATTAGTGGTGTTTTTTAAATCCAAGCATCATTTGAATAAACCTCTCTCTCTCTCTCTCTCTCTCTCTCTCTCTCTCTCTCTCTCTCTCTCTCTCTCATTTATTAGATTTTTTGCATGATTACGCCTATCTTCAGAAATCATTCTAATCTACTGATTTGCTGCTCAAGAAAAATTTCTTATTATTATCAATGTTGAAAACAGTTGCGCTGCTTGATATACACAAACTATGATACAATTTTTAAGATTCTGTGATTAGAAAGTTTGAAAGAGCAGCATTTATTTGAAATAAGAATTTATTTTGTAACAATGTAGATGTAATTTAATGCATCCTTAATCAGTGCCTTATAAAACATGCATCTGCATGGAAACCAAGTTGCCACTGTTCTGAAACATGCTGCACTTACTATAAATCATCTTTTTGACAGGGTTGCATGGCAGCAATGGGGGATCTCAATGATCAAACCAGTAAGGTGTTATGAATCTGCTGACAATCCCTGACCCAGATATCTGTTCAACGCAAACACCTCATTTATTTTAATCGCATTAATCAATTTAACCCATTGATTTACATTCCAAAACTTACATTTTCTGCAGTCATCTCTGAATGAGGCCGCTTTATAAAACCCTTTCGGAATCCGTTCATTGCTTTTCCACATGCACCGCGGACAAGAAAATGAATGTATTAATGAAAGAAGACAGCAAGGACAGATTATCTTTACTAAATAGAAGGCAATAAATTCAAACACAATAGAGAAATGCTGTTAGCAATCAGCTCATCCAGCTGTGACCTAAATTTTGGGCCCTCAAACTAAAAATAATACAGCAATAAAATTTCCTGACTGCATTTAAGTCTCATTCTCACCTATTAAAGTAAACAACAACTCAAATAAATCACTAGAACTGTGCTCTCAGATGGTTTTCCTCTGCTGTGTGGAGCTTTACAGTAGCGAGACTTTCAAAAGACAATCTCAAACAGGGCAAGTACAGAACATGAGCACAAGATACACTTTCTACACAGTGCTGCAAACTCTTTTTGACATTAACCTTTTCTATTTTAGACACTAACTTCCATCATTCTGCTGGAACTTCAAGCACGTTGTCCCTTCGTAACCTGCCCTCCAAAAATGAAATAAAACAAAATAACAAAATAAAATAAAATATTTTTTAAGCCCCCTTTAAAAATACAATATGTCATTTTTTCGACGCTAGGGGTCGTGGACGTGAAGCTCTCGGCATCTCGAAAACACCACGTGGTCCATAATGTTTGAACGAAACAACAGTGTGCCGCTAGACGTTACACACTTTTTAAATTTGTGAATATCTCTGAATTTACAAATTCTTGGAAACATTTAGGATAATGGAAGTACACAATTGAAAGAAATATATAACACTGTGCAAGTGGTTTTTGGATATTTTCTTACATATTGTACCTTTAATGTGGCAATCTCTTAAATTGGCAATTTACTTGTTCACCTGATGCTTAGTAATAAAAAATAAAATAAAATAAATGACTTAATAATAATTTAAAAAAAACTTACAACATCTTTAATGTGAAAATTACACATCCCTAAAGGGAGTTCTGAATTTTTGTTGTTGTTGAAAAATACAAAAAAATATTTAAATAATTAAATAAAACTTAAAGCACCTTTAATAAGAAAATTACAGACTACTAAGAAGGGTTTTTGATTCAATGTTTTTGAATAAATAAACAAAACGTGCAGCAAAACTAACTAACTAAAAACTTGCAGAAAAAATTCAATGTTAAAGGGTTAGTTCACCCAAAAATGAAAATTAAGTCATTAATTACTCACCCCCATGCTGTACCAACCCCGTAAGACCTTCGTTCATCTTCGGAACACAAATGAAGATATTTTTGATTAAATCTGAGAGGTGGATCACTGCTACATAGGCTGCCAGAGGGAATGAAACTTGACGGCCCAGAAAGTCATTAAAGAACATGTTTAAATAATCCATGTGCCTACAGTGGCTCAACTATAAGTTTATCAAGCGACGAGACTACTTTTTTCCCGAAAAAAAAGACATAATAACGACTTTATTCGACTATTCCTTTTCATTCCTTGTGGGCCTGAGACGAGAGTTCAAGAGATTTCCACGACGCATGCGCGAGAACTGAACAAGAAGTATTAGAAGAAGAACGTTCTCTCCTCAGTTCTCGCGCATGCGTCGTGGAAATCTCTTGAACTCTCGTCTCAGGCCCACAAGGAAGAAAAGGAATAGTCGAATAAAGTCGTTATTATGTTTTTTTTTTTCGGGAAAAAAGTAGTCTCGTCGCTTGATAAACTTATAGTTGAGCCACTGTAGGCACATGGAATATTTAAACATTTTCTTTAATGACTTTCTGGGCCGTCAAGTTTCATTCCCTCTGGCAGCCTATGTAGCAGTGATCCACCTCTCAGATTTAATCAAAAATATCTTCATTTGTGTTCCGAAGATGAACGAAGGTCTTACGGGGTTGGTACAGCATGGGGGTGAGTAATTAATGACTTAATTTTCATTTTTGGGTGAACTAACCCTTTAATATTACAGGGTCCTAAAGAGAATTCTGATAGGATTTTATTGAAAAATATGCAGCCTACTGAAGGGAAAAAATAATAATATATGACCAGATGACAGATGAGGGCAGACCAAAGGACAACTTGACTGTGTGTGTGTGTGTGTGTGTGTGTGTGTGTGTGTGTGTGTGTGTGTGTGTGTGTGTGTGTGTGTGTGTGTGTGTGTGTGTGTGTGTGTGTGTGTGTGTTTCAGGTATACACTACATTATGGGGACAAAATTATTTAGGGGTAGGGGTAATATACAGTCTGTACAGTATAAAAATCATTATGTCTATGGACAGTCCCCATAAAACATGAAATGTTTATAATGACATGGGAATTACAACATAAATACTTCCTGTTTCCTTGTAAACCAAATGGCTTTAAAAAAACACTAAAATGTGTTTTTTTTATTCAAAAAATGCCCAAAAAATTCTGTGATGGGTAGGTTTAGGGGTAGTGTAAGGGGACAGAAGATAAAGTTTTTACAGTATAAAAATCCTTACATCTATGGATGAGACGCTGTAAAAAGCATGTACAAGTGTGTGTGTGTGTGTGTGTGTGTGTGTGTGTGTGTGTGTGTGTGTGTGTGTGTGTGTGTGTGTGTAAGAGAGATGGGTATAATGTGGGTGAGTGCATAATGACACACAACACGCTCATAATGAAGACACACTCAAGCATAACAGCTATTAACCTGCCCACCTGCTGTTTTTCAGAACGTCCATCAACACACACACACACACACATTTTCTGTGTGTGTGTGTGTAAACACAGAAAAACAACTTGAAGATGTATCACACATAACCTGCACATTACAAGTGAGTGATGACTGCAGGAATAGACAAGACTTTTACATGTTTAGAAGAAAACCTCTCCATAACAAGACAAGATTTGAGCGGTGATAAAATGGATACCGGACGAGTATTTAGTTTAATGATAAGTTTAAACAATGGCAATAGTGACACCACTAAAAATAAAAACATAGATTAGGGGTATTGTTGTCTATATGACAAAACCATGTAGATCTTACAATTTTTAAGTAATTTGTTGCATGAAATCACCACAACATATGGTGAATAAAGTGAGAGTGTAATTCGGACAATGAAACGCTATAGAGCGTTGAATAACAGACTATCCCGCCAGCAGGGGGTGCCAGTGAGCTCAAGTGCAAAACGCTTTGATGCTCATTGAAATCAACACAATAAAAGATCATTCCAGCACACTTCCATTTTCACAACATCTGGATGGCAACTGTTTGCAATGAGTAGTGACCGACTCTGTTACTCCATTTGTAAACATAAATCTGGCAGAGAAACTGTGAGCATTACTTTATCACGCGGCTGAAAGGAGCTATTGTTTGCGTCTGTGAGGGAGAAAAGTAGCGTGGCAGGTCAGACGCTGCTACGGAAATGTGTGTTGAGGAATCAGAGAGATGAGCCATATGATATCATGGGAAACAACTTCATGCTACTTGATATTTTTGGGTCATGGACGGATGACGTGTTCATGCTTTCATAGCAGAAGCTAATAAAAAGTCCATAGAAATATTATATAGAATCTCACAAAGTACCAGAGTATTTTGAACATGGTACCATGGGAATATCATGGTTTTTAGACATGCAACATCGTAATATCCTGATATTATTTGGAGTACTTAATGTCATGAATATGGTAATCATTTAGTACTATCGTATTTTCAAAAAGTATTTCCATCTGATATCATAACTTAATGGCCATGTGGAACAGGGTGTGTTGGTACCATGTTATAGTGATGGTCTCAGATGGAAATATTATGGTACTGTATTTGATCATGTAACATGGTATTTACATAACACTTCCAAATACCATGGTACTGCCATGCTACAAGTACAAAAATCCATGGTAAATGTTCTCTTATTGTAAAACAACATGCTTTTTGAATAAAATTCCATGGTATCTTTGAAAAATAAATACTAGTATATGAATTAAGTTTGGGGTCAGTAAGTTTTTTTTTAAAAATAAATTAATAATTTTATTCAGCTTTGCCATCACAGGAATAAATTACATTTCAAAATATATATAAATTGTAATATTTCACATTGTTACTATTTTTACTGTAGTTTTGATCAAATAAATGCAGACTTTGAGAGCATAAGCATGAAATATTTAAAAAGCATCAAAAATCTTTGGTAGTTTATGTAAAAGTACCATGGTATGATCATTTACAGCACAAAAAATAGTATCAGTCGCAATACATGGCACTGAAGTTCTTTTCTTTTCTCATTTCGTTCACCTATCTCTTACTTCCAAACCTGAATCATTACTCATCATTTCCCTCGTAAACTGGGTCATGCTGGTGGTAAGATGTGAAATGAGCTCATATTGGCTTTCATAAACCCAGAATCTGTGCTTGGATTGTTGTGTGTAATGCCATTACTCCACTTTTTTCATCATTAACTGGTGCGGTAACAACCCATCTATCTGTCTGTCTGTCTGTCATTCCATCCATCCATCCATTTGTCTGTCTGTCAATCCATCAATCCATTTGTCTGCCTGTCATTCTATCCATCCATCCATCCATCCGTCTGCCTGTCCTTCCATCCATCCATCCATCCATCCGTCTGCCTGTCCTTCCATCCATCAATCCATCTGTCTGTCTGTTGTTCCATCCATCTATCAAAACTAATTCAGACTTTCTGGTCAGGCTTTCTTAAGCCAACATAGAGTTCGTCTTGACTAAGCTTTTCATCTTGTTGTTAAGCGTTACAGAAAAAAAAAACTAAGTTAGACAGTGTGTATGATAAAGAGTGTGTTTATGAGAACAGCACATTTGGTTTCCTGTGTCCTTAGTGATGATGAAAAGAATGCAGAGGAAAAACAACAAGACCACATTCCCTCCATATTCCCCGATATGTATCCAAGTCCCAAAAATAGAGCTGTGTTTTTCATGAGGAGGTGGTGGAGGAGAGGGAGAGAGAGAGGGAGAGAGAGAGAGAGAGAGAGAGAGAGAGAGAGAGAGAGAGAGAGAGAGAGAGAGAGAGAGAGAGAGAGAGAGAGAGAGAGAGAAAGAGACAGGAGGAATTTCCGGCTCAGAGTTTAACTTAATAGAGCAGCGACTTCTTTGCCCGACTATTATACAGATGAATATCTCTCTGGTTTTGCCTTGAATCAGACATTTTGGAAATAAAAGGATGGTTTGAATGTTTGGTGTAGTTTGTCTTCATAGTCAGTCTCTGATTTTAATGCCAGTTCAACATTTTGTGAGTAACATTGAAGCTGGGAGCCAAGTTTAGTATTGTCTGAGTTTGTGTAGATTATGCAATGAGTATTTCACTCTGAAATAAACATCCTGTCATCATCCAAACCTCTGTGTGTTTCTTTCTTATGTAGAAAAAAAATGTATGAGTGAATGGAGAATTGTTAAGACTTACTTTAACAGTGATTGTAGTTGTATTTGTCCCTATTTGGTCACGTCTGTGATTGTGTTCCCCATTAAGTTCAAGGTTTATATCATGCTTTAATCGGAGTTTTGATCCGCTCACTCCAGCCCAGATGGGTTGAGTTAATAAAGAAAAAAGAAGAAATTACATGAAGTGATGCCTGACATAAGAGCCTGTTGACTTTAATAGCAGAACTTCACCCGTTTGAGTTGTGTGTCCAGAGAGATTATATGAACCTACCTAACACTACTGATGATCATTCTGAAATAATGATCATCAGTAGTGTTCCTACAACATCCAAATAACATGTTAAAAGCAAAAGTTGATCAAAAAACTTAGATATATGTAGATAGATAGATCGATGCACAAGTTAATTATGAAAAAAGTGGAGTAATGGCATGACATTGCTTGGAAACAGCTCTGACTGACACTACAGGTGCATTACACACAACAATCAAAGCGCAGATTCTGGGTTTATGAAAGCCAATATGAGCTCATTTCACATCTTACCACCAGCATGACCCAGTTTACGGGGGAAATGATGAGTAATGATTCAGGTTGGGTAGTAAGAGAGAGATGAACGAAATGAGGCTGTGAAAGGAAACAAAAACAAGAACGGAATGGAGTAGGAAAGAGTTTTTCTTTCATTCAAACCCAATGAAATCTTCTTGTGAGATTTTAAAGGATCAGCAGGCGAATTACAAACACACCAAAGCTCGAGCCCCATAAATCCTGCCGTTGAAAAACACTGCCAAAAATCACTCTTTAAATTGAAATTTTAAAATGGCTCAAACCACATTCTTTGTCCAAAGTTTGCATGTCTTTAACTCTAAAAGTATTGAAGATCTCAACATGATTTTAGATTCTGGTCCTTAAACTTTTCTTTTGAAATCTTAATTTTCAAGGCCCTATATTATTTAATCCTGTAGATATCGGGATCCCAATGCAACTCCATGTCCAAATTGTTGCTCACTTTCAATAGTCCAAAATGCTCACTTTCAATAGTCCAAAAGTCCACTGAAATTGTCAGGTTGAAGCACATTAACTTGCTCTTAAAAGTGTATTTGTGAAATTGTATTGTACAATCTATGAAAATAATCTAAAATTATATTAATATATGTGTAATATTTTGAGTTACAGACAAGAGAGGTATGATGTATGCAATTGTTTTGATAGAGAGAAACAAGACACATTTCTAGTTTCAGCATTATGTGTTCCTCAGTCATTCTTCTTTGAACACAATAAGTATAAGCTGTTTGAAAGTTACCCACATTTGGTTTTCGACCATTCAAAATGGGTAAAATTCAACAGTTTGGACATGGAGCCGCACTGAGATCCCCATATCAAAAAAAATATTATTAAAAAAGAGAATCTATAAGGTATCAACTGTATGCAAAGTGACCACCATTTGGTTCTTGACCACTGAACATTTTTACAATTTTTCCGATTTACTCTTAGAGCCAAATTGAAATCCCCATATCTCTAGAAAAATAACCATAGTGGGTCTTAAAAATGAAGATACCAAAAGAAGGTATGTTAAGACCCAGAATCTAAACGCATATTAAGAGATCTTTAATTATTCTCAAGTTACAGGCAGGCAAACTTTGGGCAAAAAACACAAGTGCTTTACCCCAATTTTTGAACGGTCACTGTTGGCAGTCTTTTTTCTGAAGACTTTTTCACCCCCCTAGAATTTGGCTCAAAATCTCAGGTGAGAATTTTCATTTGTCACTCTTCACAAAATAGTGGATTATACTCAGTAAATATACATCCATGATATTTAATATTTTGGCTTTCCTCTTCATTTATGCATTTCTTTCACCAGTATTTTTTTTATTTAAAAATGTTAGCCTCATGTTGAGTTGACACGGAATGACCCAATATTCTAATAAGCACAAAAATCCATAGTATGTGTAAGGATAAATTATCTAAATTTTGAATTAGACTGATTCCTTTCTATCAATACATTTCATTAGATTTTGAATCAATAATATTTATGCAACATCTCTCACAGTCTCCCATCTTGAAAACTATTGAAATGCATATTGAGATTGCATTTTGGCCAAAACAATCGATCCCATTGCATTAATAATTGTGTCTTTATAGTTGTATCTGTAGCTGATAAACTGTATAAATAGCAATTTAATACTAATTTAAATGAAATATAAATAAATAATTAAGATAATTTATATAATTTTAAAATTACATAGTAAAATAACCATAGAAATAATAATATTGTAAATAATAATGTAAAATACTCATTTAAAATAAATATAGTTAAAATAATATACAATTGATTAAAAATAAACAAACAAATACATAAATAAAGGGCTACAGTTTTGAAGTAAGTTTAAGGTAACTGACTCTGCCATTGAACTTCCAAAGGATATTTATTGTAAAAGAAACAGAAACCCGTCAAACCAAATTTTTTGTAGTTTGTCCGAGGAATAAAGAGCATACTCTGAACAACTGGATCACTGTCATTGAGCTAACGGCACGACCAGTCCACACCTAACACGACCAGCTCATGTTTATATCATGATGGTTGCGGTCAGACTGACACTTTGAATATTCAAACCACAAAGCTATTGGGCTAACAAAAGCATTCTGATGGTAGATAAAGTGAAAGGACTATCTGTGCTTCAGGTACAGTGTCAAAGGGCCACTGCCACTGCTAGAAATGTGAGAAAGAGCAAAACGACTCCATATTGCATGCAGAAAAATATACTTACTTACCGAACTGCAGTGGTTTTTGCTCTAAAACAACAATAAATCTGTCTGTTACTGCAGCACGGGACAAAGCAAGACCTTATAAAGACTTCTTTTAAAGAATGCGATGTAAGATTGACTGGAATGAAAAACGAGAGCGAGAGAGAAATTGATCAAAGCAAATAGTTATAAACAAGGTGCACCATGCTGTCGAAAGAAACACTGACAACTACACACACCACAAGCATGCATTCACACAAAGCACGGTTTCATTTAAACTCAACATGAAACAAAATCACAAGCCATTTCACTTTTAAGTGGGTGTTTCATACCAGCCGAATGTGATAGTTTGCAGTGAATTGTGGGGATCTAGTCTTTTGGGGAGGCTTTTTGAATGGGACATGGAGTTTGAAGGTCAAATGCCATCTCCACACATCCCAATGGTGACTTTATTTATATCATTTTTATTATTTTTGTACCCTTACATTAACCTGCATAAAAATGCTGCAAGATTTTAGAAAGGCTGCATTACTTACAATAAATGTATTTATAATATGTACGTTTTTAATAAGGAATTAGGACAGCTTGGGGTGTGAGTGTGTGCAGTGTACGTTGTAGAACTAAACGTCAAAGTATCGTCAAGTTATGTTTACCACCGGCTTTATTTTACTCATGAATTGAAAAAACCCGTTATAAAACCCAATAGGAAAATCTCGAAGGAACCAGCAGCGAATTAGTTTTCCTGGTTCTGAGGTCATAGGCCAGCTATTTGCTTTATGATAATAGATTAAGACGATAATCATTTTATGAATTGAAACTACTTTAGCAGTGCGTTTCCCTGAAAATGTTTGCACACCTTAGAGCGTTCGTCAACCAATCAGATTCAAGCATTCAACATCCCTGTATAACATTAGTTAATGCATTAAATAACATGAACTAACAATAAGAAATATATTTTTGCAGTATTTGATAATGTTAATTAATAAAACTGTTCTAACGTCTTCATGTTAGTTCACAGGGCATTGATGAATGTTAACACATACAATGTTTGACCTAAAAAATGTTTTAGTAAATGGTGTGAATGTTAATCACACTAAATGCTGTGGTTTATTGTTAGTTCACCTTAACTAATCTAGTTAACTGTGTAAACTAATAAACCTAATTGTAAAATGTTAATGTTAACAATAAAGTAAACAAAATAGTCCATTTTGATTTCATGTTGACTTCAAAACTTACTGTGGACCAAGAGACAGTGGTTTTGGAGTCCATAAATGGGATAGCAAAAAAAAAGCATGTTAAAAAGGGAAATGAAAGATAATGTGAAGTAATGCATTAAATATGATGAGCAAATGGAGAGCAGATAATAAATGAGACCCTTCCACGAGGCACATTTCAGAACATGATTAATTCAACAATATAAGAAAATTCTGGGTAAAATGCCTAAAAATAGATGGCCAGAGGCTTTGAAAGCAAGAAGATCGCCCTTAAAGGAATAATTCATCCAAAATTGAAAGTTCTGTCATCATTTACTCAACCTCATGTCACTCCAAACCTGTAGGCTAAGTTTCCTCCTTTTGTGAAAGACAAATTCACCAAATGTTCTCTTTTCAATAAAACAAAAGCAATACAAGCTTTTTTGTCAAGCTCCAAAAAGCATCAAAAAAGAAGTGAAAGTAAATCTTCTGAAGCCATATCTTCAACTTAAAGCTTTACATGAGGAACAATGTGTTTCCAAACAGTCATATCTATTTGAAATGAAAAGTGGGTGAAGAAGTGATGATGGAATTTCCATTTTAAATGGACTATCCCTTTAACTATAGATCATTTCTGTCATAAAAAGTCAAAATTAGGCATTCACTGAAGAAATATGAACAAAGGAGTGACAGGAAGTGAGAGACCGAGAGGCTTAAGGACAGAGGCTTAAGGTTCGTTGGCTTTTGCTCATAGACCATGCATGACCACTGCAGCGCTGGTTGTAACAGAAACATCTTAATGGAATTCTGTCATGCTGTTGGCAACAAACTTTCCTGTTTTAGTGCTGCAAAAAGATTTCCAAGTGAAAAATATTTATTTGAAAATGCTCATGTCAGCACCTTTGCGTGCAGATATCTGAGTGCTTGCGCAGGTTTTTCCATCACAAAACTCCAGCTGCTTAGAATTTACCCACATACCTGTTGATATTACTGTGCAGTATCCATGCATACCACATGTGCAACCACAAATACACATACAACTACCTTACATGCCACATTCACATATATAGTACCATTTAAAACATTTTTTTTAAAGGTTTCTATATAATAGAGCTTCCTCAGGGATAATGGTCTACTCATTTCGGTTACATTTTATTTCGATAGTCCACTTTAGACATTCTACTAACTATAAGTAACTTTTCAACTACATGTCAACTAACTGTCATTAGAGTATTAGTAGATTGTCAGTACACTGTCAGGTTATGGTTAGGTGTTAGGGTTCGGCTTAGGAGTAGGGTTGCTAACTTGCCGAAAAATGCGGGACAATCGTGGTTCTTTACAGGAAAATAAGAGACACTCAAAATATTTATACTGTATCACACAGTATATGTCATTTCTGTCACGGAATGGGTTGATGAAAGGAGCGAGGACTCAAGTGCCGGAACAATGGGTATTTATTAAGTGGTAAAAATTAATCAAAAATACAAACAAGAAATCCCCGTTACTATAATGTTACAAAAGCTTTTTTCTATTTCGGATAAATCTACTTTGAACCTTCATCAAAGATTCCTGCCTCTTTTTTAAAAAAAAACATTAACAATAAGAAATGTTTCTTGCAGCAAATCACATCAGCAGATTATTCCCTCAGGAAGATTTCATGTTTTCTTGCGTGGCTGGACGTTGGACTCATGAACAATAATCACGTTGTTTGAATTCAACAAAACTGATTTGCCGAAATCAAAACCCGCCGGGCAGTGAAAGGGATTTGCCGTTAGCGGAAGTCTGGATCAAACCGGGAGCGACCAGACAGCAGAGGATTATGTTCGCAAATCAAACAATGATTTGTCCAAAAAGAATAATTAATTCTCGATTTAGAGTTTGTTATGCGTATGTTCTGATGCGCGTGAGTGTGGGCTGTGATTGGATGATGACCGGTGTTGTGCATGTTGCTGTTGTATCGGTCAGTGGTTAGATCAGCGTAGCAGTCTATTTAATCGGGACAAGGGAGGTCCCGTAGGCTACGGGACAAATAAATTAGGCCCAAAATACGGGATGTCCCGGCTAATTCGGGACAGTTAGCAACCCTAGTTAGGAGAATAAGTTGGCTTCTAGTTGCCAAGTTACTTATAGGGCTGGGGGGTATATCAAGTTTGTACAATATATCGATTATTTTTTTTTTTTAACGATATGGAATGAGGCAATACCGTTTATATCGATACAGTAGTTTGATACGAGCACATCTGAAAAATAGCGGAGGACGCAGTGTGAGCTCCTGCAGTAAAAGAACATAGTACAATTTGTCCTAAACATGACATAAGCTTATATTAAGCGCTTCAAAATAACTGGTAAGATATAGTTAACAAGTTTAAAGCAGCTTGCCCGGTCAGATGCTCTGACAGATACTGTTGCTGACTGACAGATAAATACTTGCACTGTTTAATGCGTTTGAGATGCTTTCCTCAAACAAATATGTCCATTTCACTGTCAGGAGAGGACAAGCTTCTGCAAGTGAATCTCCGCTAAAATTCAAGCTTCCGTTAATGAGCGTGCCAAAAAGAAGAGCACAATAGAATAGTAGCGCAATAATTCTTACTAAAATATACACATTGCTAAAATATTTGATGTTGGAGACAATAAATGTGCCATATGTTGAATTTTAAACCTACAAGTATATTTTTATGAAAGTGACCATTATAATGGGGTAATCAAATGCAGGCTAATATAATTAGTTTGTGCTTTTGTTTTTATTTTCATTTTTAGTTTAGCCTTTAGTCATTTTAAAAACAAAAGCATTATTTGTGTTTTTAGATTGTAATGTTACAATGTTAGAATGTAATGTGATTTTAACCACCTTTTTGCACATATTGCAGCCTACATTACATTCACTATATTTGTTTCCATATCCTTCAATATAAACATTGTTTGGATATCATTGAGCAGGATGTGAAATAATTAAAAAAAAAAATGAATACAGATTTTCTTTATCAATAGAAAAACGTAGAAAATACCGAGATATATAGCCTATCGTATATCGCCATTTAAACAAAAAATACAGAGATATGATTTTTTGTCCATATCGCCCAGCCCTAGTTTAAGCGCAATAAGACGTGAAAGAGGACTTAGTTACAGCGTACTCAGGCCGTGTGACAGGCTTTTAGGCCCTGTTTACACCTTGTATTAAGATTTTGGTTGATCAGATCACAAGTAGATGAGGGAGACACATTCCCGTTTACACCGGGTGTTTAAATCCATCTCTTTTGTCCACTTACAACCACTTCTGTCCTGATTTCTTCGAGGGGAGGGTCTATGGGGGAGTAAATGTATGTACTTTTTCAGATCTCGCGATCTAATGGATGAAATAAGCTCGCGCAATTTACATATGAATGCGCCTGGAGAAAACAGAAAAACATACAGTGAGCAACAGCTTTTGTTTCTGCGCTGACAGCCACAAGACTGCATTGAACGGAAAAAAAGCGACTTACACTGCATTCAATGTATAGGCTACACTTTATTAGGTAATGAGTTCCCTGAGAATTTTTATGCAGCAATATCAATCGAAGAAAAAAGGACTTTTAGTCATATAAATGATTAAATTTAATAACAACAAAATACATTTTAGGTCTCATCCAATCATGAGAGGGCTGAAAGTGGCTGTTTCATTGTCAACTTTTAGTATGAAAACAGCCTTGCAAATGAGTAACTTTTGATCAAAGTATCAGCAGGAATGTACCACACCTGAGAGAATGAAGGAGGAAAGCATGTAAACACCCCCGGTCAGATAAATCTAGCGTTCCATCATAGTGCTCTATCTCCTTTAATATCTCAAACCTGTTCAAAGAGATATGGCAACAGACACTTCAAAAACAAAAGGAATATAGCGAGAAAGAACAGATAAGCCAGAGATTGAGAGAAGAAGGAAGAGCTTAGTGGAAAAAAAGCATCAAAAGTGGCCCTAGCACCTATGTGGTAAAAGACAAACACACAGAAGCCCCTAAAAACCACAATATCCTATGGAGCCGGACCAAAGGGCCATCATTCACGCTGAGAGTGTCCAAACAACAGCTTCTGATGACCGCTGGGAGAAGATCAACGGTGAAAATTGCCAAACCGGAGAAGCTAGGAAACTCAGAAAGCGTTCCAGCTAACCCGAAGCAAGTCATTTCAAAACAAATGTCGTCAGTAACGGCTAATAACACAACTGATTTACAGCTATAGTAATTTTTATAGTACACGTACACACACAGAGGCTCTGTTACAAACTCTAGTGAGCTGCCTACAGAGATGGCATTTTAAGGCATAAACCACGTGAAAGCTGCTTTAAAAAGGTAGAAATACTGATAAAATTAATTTCGAAAAAAACACAATTTCACACAATATTTGTGTACTGTGCAATATGCTATCACTGGCAACAACAACATAAAAACAACAATTATTTTGTATTATTATACAAAATAATATTTATATTTAAATGTAAAAAATTAAATCAATAAAGAAATATTACAATTGCAATAAAACATTATACTGAAAAATATAAATGAGTACTTAATAATAATATAATAACAACAACAATATTTATATTTAAATGTTAAAAATTAAATCAATAAAGAAATATTACAATTGCAATAAAACATTATACTGTAAAATATAAATGAGTACTTAATAATAATATAATAACAACAACAATATTTATATTTAAATGTTAAAAATTAAATCAATAAAGAAATATTACAATTGCAATAAAACATTATACTGTAAAATATAAATGAGTATTTAATAATAATATAATAACAACAACAATAATCATATTTTGTATTATTATTATTATACAACATTATATTTTTATTTAAATTATAAAAATCTAATCAATGAAGAAATATTACTATTGCAAAAAACATACTGTTAAATAAAAAGTGTAATTAGTAAATTAGTATTTAATAATATTCTTTAATAAATAAACATTAATATTGCAATAATATTATTGTACTGTACAATAAAAAGTGTCTTTAATAATAATAATAATAATAATAATAATAATAATAACAGCAACTCACTAATATTTATTGATGTCTATTTAAGGATTTTTATTTTGTCTGAAAAATACTAGGAAACCTTAAAGCTTTTTCTGTTGACAACAGAGTTATTAATGATACTCATAAAAATTTTGAAAAAATGGTTGGTGCGTTTCCTTTGAATTTATGCAATTCAAAAAATTGTGTGAAAACTCGAAAACCTGTATAAATGCAGAAAAATCACATCCTTGTACCACCAAACACCGTTGCAATTAATGTATTTTCACGTCAGAAGCATTATTTCTATGATGCCACGCATGTTGAGCATTCCAGATCAGTCATTAATGAGGTTCCTTGTCACACACGATGCTGCCTAAGAAAGGAAGGGAAGTAGACAGCAAGGTAGCTCACTAGGTTTTGGAACAGAGTCGGAGCCACGCTCCCAACATCCTGTTTATGAATAGAATTCAGAACCTACTAATCAAAGTTTTTTTTATTGCAGTACCATGATTAATGACATAATTTACTGTATCACTGATATCGGGCCAAAACAGGCTGTTGCCTTCCCAGAATCCATCTGGGGCTTTGTTACTGAATAGCTTTTTCATGCATGAGAGAGGAGGGTTGAGTTTACCTATTCTTTACTGATTAAAGGGATGACAATGATCGAGTAAGAGAGAGAAAACGAGAAGAGGTGGAGACGACATCAAAGAAATTAAGCTTGAAAGAAACACCTCAGGATGAAGCTTTTTCAGATTATATCAGGTTTTTTATGTTCAATTATTTACCGTTCTATCATCTGACTATCTCAAACATTTGTACGTGATGTACATTCCCTCCCCATGACGAATGTGGGATTCCTGAGATCAAGCTTTGTCCCGTCTCGGTTTTAAAGTTCATTAAATTCCATCAGCGCTGTTTTCAAGACCCCACTGGGCCCAAACCAAACCGCAAGAGCTTAAAACTAATGAACAAACCCCCTACTGACCCACAGTACCTTACACCAGTGAACATTAACCTGAACTTGCTTTATTAAAATCAAGACCAACTGCAAGACAACACAATCCAGAACATACAACTGGCCACTTATTCTCCACTCACTCACTTCTATCTTTAGTAGAAATTTAATCTCACGAAAGACTGATCAGAAACGCTGTAAGGAATATTTCATTAACAGTATATGCGACACATAAAATGCATGAGAGACTCTTCTAACATTCACAATTGACTACAATAGTTTGAACCCTATGTAGTTAAGCTAACAACATTAAGTACAAAACTACACACAGTACACACACACACAAATATTGAGTGAATTTTATATATATATATATATATATATATATATATATATATATATATATATATACAGTCTTGGTGAAAACCAGAATCTGCAAAATGTTGATTATTTAGAAAATAAGTGGGATCATACAAAATTCATGTTATTTTTTTATTTACAACTGTCCTGAAAATATTTTACATAAAAGATGTTTACATATGGTCCACAAGACAAAAAACAAAAATATCTGAATTTATACAAAAATAATCCCGTTCAAAAGTTTAAATACACGTGTCACATGCATATATATATATTAAAATATAAACACAGTACATTTAAAATTACTGCACATACACGTAAACATTTTGATATATAATTTATAAATATACCAAATTTTATGCACATTTTCTTGAAATGGTTCTTATATATATTTTAACTTTTTAATTTATATACACTTAATTTACTTTTTTAATTTATATAGGCTACATACACATTTTCTTTAAATGTTACTGCTTTCATTACAAAAAACCCCCAAACCTAATAGCTTTGTGCAGCTAACATTATATAGCTCTGTGAAACTTCTGAAATCATAAACTAAAACTTTGCTGGAAAACGATTGCATGCAGACATTTGTTTATAATTTTCAGGATACCTCATGTAGACAGCAAGGTTACCTTGGCTTCAAATATGAAAATAAGCTGAAACCTCAAGAACAACATTCAATATACAGTATTACAGAAAACCAAGTTTGAAAGGCATGTAGACACACACACACACACACACACACACACACACACACACACACACACACACACACACACACACACACACACACACACACACACACACACACACACACACACACACACACTAAGCTTGACAGATAGAGCAAGTGACAGTTCTTTCAACATATCCAACATACCCTAGATAAACCCTGCACGTGATAAAACATCACCTCAGGTCAGGACCGTACAGAAACTGGGCTCTGTTCGCGTGGGTCAGTGAGTGTTTTTGCTGCAGGGCTCTAAGAACGAGGCCTCTGAGTTCAATGTAAACCTAATAAAGCACAGGGCCCCTAAAAACCTGTAATATAATGTCTTTAAATAAATATATGGCCTCATTGAGCTCTCGGACCGAGGCGTGCTGAGAGCAGTTCGTCTCATTTAGCGGAGCTCGGCTCTTTCACACACATAAAGCTGTCTAATGACATCACTGCAGTATGACATCATCGGACCCCTGCATGATTGACACGGCAAGTTGACTCATGATACATCTGACATCATGTCTAGATTCATAACAATACATAACATTAGATTTCAATCCTGTTCTAAAAAAACACACACAAAACAGCAAACTGAACGCTATCAGTAACACTGTCATTACTGTTAGAGGTTCCTGTGAATACTTCAACGGCACAATAATTTCATAAAGGCCTTCTTCTGATAAAATAGTTTCACAAGTTCACACTTACATACAATTAGAGGGAGTACGTTTAATGCATATTTGGCGTGCTGTCCGGGTGGAGGGCTTCGAGCTCGGAATTCGGCCCGAACCCAGAGTACTCCCCCCCCCCCCCCCCCCGTATGTAAATGGTTAGTACAGGAAGTGTGGAGAAGGGGTGATGGAGGGATGCTCCTAAACTGTCAATGAATTGAGGTGAGACTGCCGAGTATATATACCTCTTATCGTTGATTGCTGAGTGCTCTCCACTCGTGTTATTTATCTGCGCATGCTCCTCCTGAACTTTGATAAAACATAATAAACATCATTTTGTTTTTGCTCAGCAAAATGAGGTTGTATGAGATGTGGCCTTCAAATAAAAATGCCTGTTGTTTCCAGAGGACCGGAGAGAGAGCAAGCAGGAGGTTGGAAAAATGCACCAGACACTTAGCAGAAAAAGGGAAGACGGACAGAAAGACACGCTGACCGTCTGATGAGAACTATCTCAATCTGACCCGGTCTAATCCGATTGGCAGGCTTTAAGCAACTTCATGAGTCATCATGCACAGGTTTTATCAGTCCGCCTGGAAACAAATGTTTCTGTACAAGGCAAGCACTTTTGAGAAAGAATCTCATCACTAGATTTGCCAAGTTTGTCAGGTTAGCAGCATCAAATCTTTTATAATAATCATTACACATTATGTCTGGATGACAGATTGTTAAAACAATCTCTTCCTGTGTCAATGTGTGGTTCTTGGCCACAAACTTTGTTGATAGTCAAAATGCATGCTAATTACAGATAGATACAGAAGTTCAAAAGTTTATAGCCCGAAAGAATTTTTTTAATGTTTTTGAAAAAGTCTCTTATGTTGTCCAAGGTATTTGATCAAAAATACAGTAAAAACAGAAAGAACGTGAAAAATTGAAATGTATTTCCATTTTAATATATTTTAAAACAATTACATGTAATTAGCCATCAACCAAAACCTAACCCTATAGTAAGTAGTTAATTATAATTACTCAGTACTTAAATGTATAAATACACTGTAACAATGACACCTTAAAATAAAGTGTTAACTGATTTTTTTCCCAGGATTATTGGAGGAATATAAAGTTCAAAACAACAGCATCAACTTTAGATTAACTTAATGCATCCTTGCAGAATAAAAGGAAACAAATGAGAGCATAATCTTTTGACTTGCATATTAAGTGTTTATAAACACATTTTGTTCTCTTAATGAGCTGGATTAATGCTAATCTACAGGATTAGAGGAAAATGCTACTAATGAAATCCCTCCCATTACAAGACTACAGCAACACAACCCACATACACTCACGGGCCACTTTCTTAGGTTTTCTTAGTACTGGTTGGACCCTCTTATGCCTTCAGAATTGCCTTAGTTTTTCGTGGCATAGATTCAACAAGGTGCTGAAAACATTCCTCAGAGATTTTGTTCCATATTGACATGATGGCATCACACAGTTGCTGCAGATTTGTCGGCTTCACATTCATGATGCGACTTCTCTCTTTCCACCACATCACAGTTGCTGTATTGGATTGAGATCTGGTGACTGTGGAGGACATTACAGTATAGTCACTGTCATGTTCAAGAATCCAGTTTGAGATGATTTGAGCTGTTGTGTTATCCTGCTGGAAGTAGCCACCAGAAAATGGGTACACTGTGGTCATTAAGGGATGGACATGGTCAGCAACAATACTAAGGCCATTACCCCACCACTAGGCCTGAACTGTTGATATTGGTAGGATGGATCCATGCTTTCATGTTGTTTACGCCAAATTCTGACCCTACCATCTGAATGTTGCAGCAGAAAATCGAGACTCACCAGACCAGTCAACGTTTTTGCCAATCTTTTATTGTCCAATTTTGGTGAGCATGTGTGAATTGTAGCCTCAGTTTCCTGTTCTTATCTGACAAGAGAGGCATTTGTGTGTTCTTCTGTTGCTGTAGTCCATCTGCTTCAAGGTTGGACGTGTTCTGCGTTCAGAGATGCTTTTTCTGCAAACCTTGGTTGTATCAAGTGGTAATTTGAGTTACTGTTGCTTTTCTATCAGTTGAACCAGTCTGGCCATTCTCCTCTGACCTCTGTCATCAACAAAGCCTTTTCACCCACAAAACTGCCACTTGCTGAATATTTTCTCTTTATCAGATTATTCTCTGTAAACCCAAGAGATGGTTGTGCATGTAAAATCCCAGTAGATCATCAGTTTCTGAAATACTCAGACCAACCCGTCTGCTACTAACAACCATGCCACATTTAAAATCACTTATATCACTTTTCTTCCCCATTCGGATGGTCAGTTTGAACTTCAGCAGATCGCCTTGACCATCACTACATACCTCATCCATTGAGTTGCTGCCATGTGCTTGGCTGATTAGATATTTGCGTTAATGAGCAGTTGAACGGGTTTACCTAATAAAGTAGCCGGTGAGTGTATACATAGTTACAACAAACCCAAACAGTGACATACAGTATATATTACTGTATACTGCCAACTATTTTTCAGTACATCAAACAGTATTCAAAATGCTACATCTTAAACAGAGGTACTGATCTCACATGAGCAGGTTTAATTGAGCAAGGAGAGTCTATTTTGGCAGTTCAATCAATTTAATTTAAGAATCAACTGTTTATAATCAAAGCTGATGTGAATTGATTAGTCACACTTGAAACGGATCAAATTGAGCGCATTGCATTGTGGGATACAAAATTTGGCAAATATAGAAGGTCATGTCGTATTCCATGCAAAATGTATATTTGTTTTTATTTAGATCATGAGAACAGAATACAGTCTTATGTGATCAAACTGTTGTTTTAGATTACTTAGAACTAATTACTTGGTGTGTAGTTGTACTGACAGTACAAAAGTACAAGCATTGGTCATGCCAATAAAGCACTTTAAAACTGAAAATCTGTAGAACCAGAAGAAGAGCAGAAGGGACAGCGATCAACCACACAAGAGAAACCATGCACTCTCTCTCTCTCTCCTAATATGGCAGGCTTCTCTCTGACTGTGATCCATGCGGGCTCCGGCCCAGAGACGGCTGCTCCCGGAGTGTGATTAGATCAAAGTCCCTCCCCCTCCATCTCCCGTCTCAGACGGCTCAAAAGACTCCCTCTCTCCCCTACAGACCCAACCTGGCATCGGCTTGACCAGCCTTGGCCTGCGCCGTTCCCCCCGATGCACCAGACCTCAACAGATCCACTGGCCATTAACATAAGAGTACAGAATATTCTCCATTTAAAGCAGGGGGATGATTGTATCACCCCCACCCCTTTCCCAGAAGGTTTTGGCTCTGTCCCAAGGAGCTGGAATGAAATGCAGGAATCCAGGTACAAAATGAATGCCGGGATCGCGTGCGGTCAAAATCGTTCACGTTCACACTCACACTCTCTCTCACGCACACGCACGACTCTGTATGCAATTGCTTTTTTGTTGTATAGTAGACTAACTGTGGTTATCATGATCCATTTTTAGCAAGTGTAAAGTTTTACAATGTACATATTATGCTAACCATAGAATAAAAGTGGTATCATGTAATTAACATCATAGTTAACTGTAGCATAACTGTGTTGTGTGAACTATGATTACCACACAAAAACATCTTTACATAAGATAATAGTTAAACAAAAATTACCATAAAAACCACTGTTAAACAGAAACATACTATAGTTAAACTAAGGTTGCCCTCACCCAAAAAATGAAGAAAAAACCAATACATACAATTAATAATAATTATATTAAATAATTATATTACTTATATAATTTATATATACACACAGACACACACACAGACACACACACACACACACACACACACACACAAAACAAAAATCACAAAAGCTGTAACAACTGAACTTTGCAGATTAATTGATAAATTACTTTGGAAAACTCTATTTTTATACTTCAATACTCAATATATACTTAGACATTGTGCATGTTAAACATTTGAGAAAGGAGAACATTATCAAGTCAATCATCAGTGCTGAATCAACCAAACAAACAAGGATACATTTTTATCTCCTGACATCCCCACACACCCTCTTATGTCGCATCTATTGGTCTCTCCCTTCCTGTCCCTCGTTTTTTTCATTAACAAACTCTTCTGCTCTTTCGTTCTCACAGTCTGAGAGAGAGAGAGAGAGAGAGGGAGAGAGAGAGAGAGAGAGAGAGAGGGAGAGAGAGAGAGATATGACTGTTTGTTTTCGTGTTGCAAGTGAACATTATTCCCATGGCCATACCACTATATATAGATTGACATGAGTCCCTATGAAAAATGCTCTGTTCCCTCTCGAGTCTTTAACTGCGGCCTGTGATTGCTATGACAACAGGGGAATAAACAAGTGGAGGAGGAGACCGCAGGAGTCCCGTATCTGTACATCAGCTCTCAATCCCACATCGCTGAGGAGGGACAGAGATTTACGGAATACAAAATCGCAACGCTAGATGTTAATACTGTCCCTTTCACAAGGAGCACAATGTTACAACTTATAAAAGAGCTGCAACCAGGCACAAAAAACAAAACAATGTCTACAATGTGTACAAGTTGTAAATTTAGATTGTTGGGAAAGTGACGGAAAGCAGAAAGAGACAGAAAAGAAACAAGTTAAATGTGGCAGTTTTTGAAATGGCAACTCGATATTCAGCTAGAAAATGTTAAATAAATAAAATGAGTAAAGAAAAAAATGAATTAAACAATAATATAGTGTCAAATAAACCAGCCAAATAAATAAATAATTTTATTAAAATACTAAAATTAAATAAAAAAGGAACATTTATATTTTTACACATATATATATATATATATATATATATATATATATATATATATATATATATATATAATGTAATAATATATTCACACACATATATTAGTGTAAACACTTTATCACGATTAATCGATTTGACAGCAATATTGGACAGATTACAGTCCAATACAATTTTGACAAAAAGGTTTATTTTTATAGAAATGAATCATTTTATTCAGCAAGGATGTATTAAATTGGTCAAAAACTAAAGCAAAGATATTTATAGTGTTAAAAAAATTATATTTCAAATAAATACTGTTCTTTTGGATGTTCTATTCATCAAACAATCCTAAAAAAAAATATATATATATATATATATTTTTTTTAGGATTGTTTGATGAATAGAACATCCAAAAGAACAGCATTTATTTGAAATATAATTTTTTTTCTGAAGGATCATGTGACACTGAAGACTGGAGTAATGATGCTGAAAATCACAGGAATAAATTACATTTTAAAATATATTCAAGTAGAAAACACTTGTTTGAAATCGCAATAATATTTCACAGTATTTCTGTTTTTACTGTATTTTTGATCAAATCAATGCAGCCTTGATGAGCAGAAGAGACTTCTTTCATAAAAAATAAATAAAAAAAGTCGGTTAACTGTAGTCTAATCATTTTCCTTACTCTCTCAACTTTTCTACATTTAAGGGGAAAAACACAACAAAAAAAGTGAGAGAGACAAGGTGAGAAAGCAAGAGAGAGAGAGACCCTCATGGCTCGCTGTATTAGCCCAGTGACCTTCACTCAACCAGCCAAATGGATCCAATTATTGACCCCTTTTATATGGAAGGTCGACCAGGGTGTGTGAGAGATATATGACCTATTCTCCTTTTACACAACAAAGCAGAAACTGTAGGGCCCATTAAAACACGTGTGAACCTGTACACGGTTAAACACTAATCCTTGTGCATCTTCTACTGAAATGAATCCATGCGTTCAGTTTTTTAGACCACTGATGCGGTCCAGAGTAACTTAGTGTTAACTAGATTTTGGTCCAGTGGGTTTAAAAAAAAAAAAAAAGACAGCAAAATCTACGTTTATACACAAATGTGTCAACATTCAGATATACAGTATTTCTGTTTATTTTTACTGATGGGTCAAGGGTCACTAGTTTACCTTTGGCCCTTGGTGAGCTAAGTCTGTTTGACACTTGTACCTCCTCACCTCTCACACTCAGAGGTGGTAAATATCTCTACCTGTGGTAACCAAGAGGGGTGAAAGGTCAAAGGTCAAGTAGGGTCAGGGGCTGCTGACTGGCTGCAAGCAGGAATGCAAACGTTGACCTGAAATCCGGCCTTCACACACATATAAGCGCAGCTCGCTGGGATTACTGGGTCAGGTGGTTGTGGTGTGCTCCAAAACAACAATCTATAGCATTATGAAAGGAGGGATTTCACAGGAATCGTGTCACTGTGGTGAATAAAAGCAAAATCAAAAGGAGTCAAAATTATGCCCTGCAAATGAGTCATTTTCATCTTAAAACTATTTCTTTGGTGCTTGAGTTTGGTTTGACAAATCAAGTGATCTTGAAGGGATAATTCACCGAAAACAAAAATTCGTTGTTCCTGACCTGTGACTAAAATATATTTTGGTCCCACAGGAAGAAAATTTGGTAAAACTCAGTTTTGGATGTAATGCATTACTAAGTATTTAATTACTGTAATTTAGTTACTTTTGCCCTGAAAAAGTAATGTTAGAGATTACTCTGTAATCTATAATTTATTGTATCTATAATTTAATTACAGTTACTTTTGATGTATTTGCATTATATACTAAGTCTATATTAATCAATAGTGGATGTAACATGAAAATGTTACGTCTAAATGTTTTTAATGTAGCCTTCTCCTTTGAAATACTTCAGTTCAAGGATCATTTATGCATACGTCGAGTATATACAAGGCTTAAGGGCGCTTTCACACTAACGTTAGCACTTTTGGTTCACTTTTTAGTGCCCCTGTGACAACAAGCTTCATGTGGCACACACGCAAGGTCCGCTCTCTCCCTCTCCGCCGTGCACGCGCTACACGGTTCGTAGCACAGTCTCTTCTGTCTTGCACGCATGCACACTCTTGCTCGCTCGCTCGCTCTAGATTCCGGGATATTTTAACTAATTTGCGGGCATCAGGGAGCCGCTATCAATATGCGGGAGACTCCCGGAAGTTCCGGGAGTCCTGGGATGTCTGTAAATGTGGAGCACGTGAAATCATTTTTACAAAACTGTTTTTTTGCTATTGTTGTTTTTTTTGCATCCATTATTAGACAGTGGCAACGCGGAACACAAACCCACACATTTTGTGACACCAAATGATGCGCAGAAAAATAAATATTGACGTATTTTCAGATTTTTGTTTATGACTTTTTGCCCCTTTATTAAACATTTAAAATATTCCCAAATTAATATGGTAAAAGTGTAGATTTTACTGGTTGTCTAAGGCCAAATTAGAACCTGGAAATTATATTTTTCCCACAGTGCTGAATGAGAAGAGCCATGTCTCTGGAACCATACAGCGAGCTGATTTATAGGTGATTTATAGGCTAATGATAATAAATGTGTCTGAAATTAATCTGTTTCTGATTAAAATTAATTCTTATTTAAAGTGCAATTCCAGCCAAAAATGAACCTCGGGCTAAATAACACATGGTTACGGTGTCGACCATTTTCTGTGATGCGTTTTCATGATAATCGAATGTACCCAGTTTTAACGTTAGTTTTAGTTTAACCACAGATTAGCTTATAACGCTAGTGTATGGGGCATCGAATAAGTAAAAATAAAGATCGCTAGTTAATACCACTAATGAGGTACAAAATAGCCCCACACTAACATGGTAGCATAAATTAGAGTCTCTACCTGCAAACCGAAGCATTGAGAACTTTGTAAGTGTACAGACAGTTTAAGAAGATACTTTATAAAGACAGTACACTTCGCGTATATAGGCAGGAGCCATCTTTGGAAAACAGTCTCGACCAGTCGAACCACGAACGCCGTGCTACGTGAGCTGACTATCGACCAGGATGTAGCACGGCGTTCGTGGTTCGTGGCCCCTCTAACAGTACATCTGGCCCCAGCTTGGTCCCCCAGTTGAAGTGGTCTAGAACCGCCACTGCCTGGCGTTTTTTACTGGTCGCCGAGAGTTTAAGAATGTTCAACTTTGGGGTAAAACCATAGGGTAAAACGCAGCGCTCACTGTCACTTTTTACCCAACCATCTAATCACAGTGGAGGAGGGGCGGGACAAATCACACCGACCAACCGCCACATTCTGCTTGTTCAACGTCAACAGATGACAACAACAAGCATAATAACGGAACAAACTAATTTAAAACAAGAGCCAGAGAAAACACGTTACATGTATCGACATTTTAATATAGAATCAACACAGAAACAAAATATGTGTGAAATGAGATACTAGTAACACTTTCGTGGATATCATAACAAGCAAAGTGTCTCAACTGAACAAAAAAAGAAAAAAAAGAAAAAAAAGAAAATGCTGCACTGCCAAAACGCTCTGAGCGCCCACAGCTAGGCGTTTTCAGCGGACTAAAAACGCTTTGGTGGACACGGCCTTAAATGAAGTAAATGGGAGCTGGAATTCACCGCATACGCGCATATTATGAACGTAGCACCTGAGGGTGTTTACACTGTAGCCTATGCAATATCCCCAACCTCACACCAAATGCCAGGCCTGTAGATAGGCTAGCTAATATAAAGATCATTGAGTAAGCAGAAATGTACCTTTGCATATTAAAGGAAGGCGCTGATATCTTTGAATTGAATTGATGCTTGAGTAATGCACTTCCACATTAGCCACCATAGTAGCCACGAGGAACAGCAGATAGGCTAGCGGTTAAAGTTTTCTATGCAGAATTTGATTTGACGACAGTCACAAGACCAATTGGGTCCGTGTGTATGTTGCGTTCATTCGTTTTTCAATTTAATATTGAAAGTTGAAAAATTAGAAAACGGCTCATTTATTAGCCTAGTTTTTAGTTTTTTCCCAAAAAAATTAAAAAATGAGAATTCGGCTTGAGTTTTATATTTTTATGTTCAGGGATAGAAAATGGATAAATGGATTGAATGGATTTCCACGTGTGGGCGGGCATGAAACACCCCTTTGATTTGTCAACCAAAGATCAACCCGTGCTGCTTTCTGTTCTTCCACATTTCTGTGCAGAATAACATTCCTCCGCTGCTGGACGGATTCTTAAAGTGTTTTTTACAAATAAACTCTCTCTCATCCAACAACCGGACTAATGCTTTGACACAAATCGCGCTGGGCAGGGCCTAGAAAGGGTTTTCTTAGGTATGGATTCGACAACCTACACTAGAGAAATATAGCTGATTATTTCAGCTAATTATGTAGATTGTCTCGTATCTGTACCCACATTACCCATCATTAGCCTACTTCAAAGCTGGGTGACCCACTGGACAGCGCGCAGATGCAGTTACATTGTAGCGAAACGCGCAGTATCCAAGTGTAAATATGCAGCAGTCATAAATTATTGACTGCGCACTGAGTTTTGGACAAGGAATGAAGCTGAAATATGATAGATAGATTACATTATTTTGTATCAATGTCAGGTGACTATCACAGCGCATCTATTTTGGTTGTTATTCTATGTGTTTTTTTGGTTGTTGTTTGATTGTTTTTAATAGCTTATAGCTTTAATAGCTTATAATAATTTTTTACCTTTATAAGGGCAATTATTCTAATGTTTTTAAATATATTTGTCATCTTTTATGAAAAATTCGGAAATTTAATCGACATATTCAATTAGAATAATAAGACAATAAGCTAAATTTTATATTTTGAATAGCCTTTCGAAATATGAAATGAATGACAAAATGAAACAATACTTAGATTATGAGAGTAAACCCCCCAGTAGGTGGCAGCACGTAGGCTAACTGTCTTAATAGTCAGTCAGTGAGTCATTCATTCAACCGATTCGTTCAAAACGCTAATTCATTCAGGAATGAACCAATTGACTGTATATGGGACATTGAATCATTCACTCAAGCGATTCGTTCAAAGAATCAGATTCATTAATGAACAGCACTGTCCAGTGAGCAGTGCAACGGTTCTGCGGCTTTATTTTGCAATAGCATTACTTAAATTAGCATTACTTAGCATTACTTCTTCTGCACTGAACTGTGGAGGAACTGAAATCGGCACGGGTTGATCTTTGGTTGACCAATCAGCGGAAAGGGGCGTTTCATACCCGCCCACACGTGGAAATCAAATCCGATTGCTCGATCCAATCACGTTAAATTTATCCATTTATCACGTTAAATTAATATCCATTTTATTTTTAAATGGATAAAAATAAAAACTTAGAACAAGCATAACGAGTAATGACCACAAACGGAAGGAAAACAGAGGAGTAAAAGTACCACATCACTTAAAATGTAGGCTACTAAAGTAAAAGTAGCCTACACCATTTTTCAAAATGGCTACTCAAAAAAGTACAATTTCAAAAAAAAACTTAACCTTGGCTACTTAATAACAGTAACATGAGTAGGCTATTTGTAATTCGTTACTTCACACCCATCTATAGCAATAATACTATTGTGTAGTAAAATAAAATAAAAAACTATTTATAATGATATTTTATTTTACAGAACAACAGTAAAATTACAATATATTGTAGCCTATATCTAAATAACCCTGGCTGTTTTAATTTCTTTGCTTTCAAACATTAAACCATACAGCTTTAATTTTGTCAGAAAAATGCAGGGAGACCGTTAAGCTTCTCTTTTGTCGACAACAGATTAATAAACATTTATAACGGCTTACTTATGTTGCATTTTCAAATGCACATTATATTTTGAAATCAAAACAGCGATTTCTGCCTCAAGGTGACACATTTGCATCCCTAGTTTATCAGCCATGCAAACTGACTTTCGAATCACACAATCCTAAGAAAAGAGTGAATGTGTGAATAAAAGAGCGAGGAGAGAGTGGGAAAAAATATTGTTGCAGTCCCTTCGCTAAATGCAACTTTGTCTTTTATGGAATGAGAACTACGAATGAGAACCAGATGTAGGCCTGACGACACAACAGGCCCGAAGGATAAAAATAGGTCGAGATAAATGGACGGGATAGTTCCTCCGATGAGGGGGAGGAAGAGGCTGCTGGTGGTGGCAGTAACTTTGACGTTCCCATCTGGAGGCTTGTGCCAAACTCAACTAACTTCCTATTCATACACAAGATCCCGAGAAAAACATTACTAGGAATGTACAAATTCTGGATGTGATGGCTTTATGCCAATCAAAAGCTATAAAACAAGGATTCAGCTGGAGAACAGCAGAGAAAAATTATGATAAAAATGTCTCGTCTAATGCTTTCTGTACACCTAAAGACTTTGAAAAGATTTAGAAAAGACTTTATAAGATTATCAGCTCACATCTAAAGACTTGGGTTCACAGTTTTTAGTCTCAGACTAAAGACTTGCGATAATATCAAACATGTTTGATATGAAAGGCTAGAGAAAGACTGGCATAAATCGGGTCGCCGACTGCAGATTATCACCTCACATTTAACAATCGAGACGACGGGAGCGCGTTGAGACTCCAGTAAGATTCCTAAAGACTGCCGGTCTTTAGTCTGGGACTGTGAAAATCCTTTGGTGTTCTCGGCATAAGTTGTGTTCGAGTGTCCCTTAAATTGAATGGCTAATAACCTCGTCTCCTGTTACAACTTGAAGAGCTCCATGCTGATGTCATCTAATATTCCATCTTTCTGCTGCCAGAAAAACAGGCATGTTGAACAATCTGAGAAAAAGGTTAAACGGTGACAAGATCGTCATTCGTTTTCATTCCCAGAGACACTAAATGTGGGATCATATGCGACATGTACAAGAGAATGTACTTGGCATTGAGCTTTCTTACACAACCAAACAGGAGACATAACTTGAGAGTGAAGAGTGAACAATTTAAGATGTGTAAGTGGGGAAAAAAAGGGGAAAAGCTGTTGCTGGAAAAAAGAAAACATATTATTGCAGCTGTGTCCGTTCCACTATTTCTGAAGAAGAAAATAATCTCTAAACCTCCCAAGAACAGACCAAGGCTGTTTTTTCAGCCCATAATTAAAAAAGTAAATATGACCATTTTGATTTTGTGCATTATGACAATTATTTGTATGACAGTTAATTAATTCTGTCAATTTTCATGCAACATACAAAACATCTCATTATCAATGCTGTATTGAAAAAACAAACAATGAAACATTACATACACTGTGTAAGGTATTAAAGTATTATAATAAAAATAATAAATACTGTTACAGTATTTTTTACTGAAATACAATAAATACTGTATTATGTAAAAATATGCTTAATTGTACTTTGCAAAAAATTCCTGAAATAGGCTTATTTTTTAAATAAAAAATAAGCAAGTAATAAATCAATAAAGAGAAAGAGAGAATAAAGAGCTTGTGTAAGGGAAAACAATCTTTAAAAAAAAGGAAAAATTGGAGAACAAAACTGAGACTTTTCACATTTTAATCTGATCTCAAATTTGCCAAGACACCAAATTATGCATCTCAATATGAACTCCACCCCATCAAAATTTTCTAAAGGTGCGCTCCACATTTCTTTAGCTCGATTTTCTCACTGTAAACAAACATGCAAGATAAAGTTAATACTTCAACCAAGCATGAACGAGAACTGCATTAAATCTCGTGAGATATATAGAATCAACCTTTGAGCTATAAAATCCTCCTCCAGGATGAACCCGGAGTAACTCTGAAGTTAGCCTATTTGTGCTCTTGGACAGACAGACGCATACACACACCCTGTAATCCCAAACTCAGGCTTCTATTACCTGCCCTACCGGCACAGACTCCTCATTCATAGGAGGTCAATCTTGACATAATGGCATGATTTTCCCAGTGTCCTCCAGCAGTCATCTCAACTGCACTTTTTTCTCTTTGAACGCAACATTTGTGCACTTCCTGGCTTCCGACCACCTGTCTTCCTCTGTTTCCTCTCCTGCGTTCCGAAGACTCTGGAATCAGCGGTCATTACCATTATCACAATCATCATTAGGAGGGTAATTGAGGCTATTATGATTGATGAAGGCTGATCTGCGGGTCGTGCTGATGACGTGGGACCCCGGCCCGAGAGTCCAGCCAGAGGACATATGGTTCACCTCTCTCGACATGCGCACTCACTCGCACACACAAATGTATAAATGCGATCTTAGATTATGCAAATCCACATGTTCAACTCTTTTAAGCATTCTTTACACTCTTGTGTGAATCTGTAAACCTGTCAAGAACTAGTCAAGGTTATTTAAACCTCAGAATGAAAAAATAAGAAAGGGAATCATTACGATTTTGCACATTATTACTGATTTTATGACAATTAATTACATTCACCTCCCAATTTTGATGCAAAATGCAAAAAAAAAAAAACATTATTGTAATGCACAAACTAAATGAAATACTACTTAAATTGTAAGGGGTTTATACAGGATGATATCATTTTGTTGTCTTGCCTTGTGTTGTCTTAAACTTTGTTTATGCTCAAACATAAAATTTAAAAAAGTGAAATCATAATCAAGGACCACTTTAATTGTCATGAAAAGACTGTCACAATGCAAAAAAGATATACCTATAGCCTATATTTATTTATTTTTTATACAAGTGAGTGAAGTAATAATGTTGGAATTTATTTTACTGAAACTGATCAGATAAGCATTGGGCACACAACCTTCAAACTACCCAATTTCCAGGCATTCATCTGACTGACTGACTAAACCTCAGAGGAGGGACAGCCAACGAGGGGTCGTGGCCCTGGCCCAATCTATGCCAGCCAGCCAAGCACCAAAATCCAGCTCTTTAAGCGTGCGCATGTCTGATTTAGAAACATTTTTGCTGGCATTCTTTGTCTATATTAAGGTTCTAATATTGGAGAAAGAGCAGAGTCTGAAAAGGAAAAACAAACCGAATGTCTATTTCAGGACTGTCAAACATCACTTTAAAAAGCTGCGCAAATTCAGTTCCGGACCACCCTTAACGCGTTGTGAAACCCAAACACAGATAATTATACCACAGCAACGTTAACAGTTCCTGAAGTGTTACGTTAGCCTCCAATCATGCTAAAGTTCCAAGCATGTGACGTTATCCTTGCAGTTACTCCTACTATTATGGCCTGTTGAAAGCATACAGTATAACCAACTCATGTGAGAAGTAATCTAAAACAAAACTACTAGCTTGACGATTATTTCATGAAATGAAACAATTAAAAGGAACAAAAGTTGAGCATACATTCAACTTTACCAGCATTAAAGGTGAAGCGATACCAAACAAACCTGCAAAAGTACTACATTACTACTTCCAAAACACTTCCTCCATCTTTCATTGGTCGTTCAAACAAGTAGTCCCTTCCCAAAATGGCACCATTGGTTGATAGCAACGCAGAGGACAGTCAATTAACTCTACCAAGCTCTATTTTCTCAATAGACAATGTTCAGACTATAATAATAATAATAGTTAAAAAAAACAATGTTTGAATGCAAACCATGAATGAAAAACCTGCCTGATTTTTGCAGTCTTTACACTTTTCCAGAACCTTCTTCCTAGAGAAGGGACTTGAGGTCTTGTAGTCTTTCCTGCCATCACCATAGAAACGTGAAGCCCCTCTAAACCGCCTCACTGACGCCATTAAACCCGAACAAAGAGTGAGACAGAGAGAGCAGGCGCAGAGATCTAGATCGTTCTCCTTAAATTTGGCACACAGTCTACGAGTTTGATCTTGAGATGTGCCCATGTTGTCCTGCCAAGACCGAGTTGGTATGCATGTGAATGTGTCAGTCAGAGAGGGACTGCCTCTCCGGTCTACCCACATTCTGAAGGCCCTGGAGCCCACATGCTCATTTATGCCCTGGCCTGCTACAGTACATGCATTGTCCGTGAGGGACAGCAAGTGGGCTCGGACGCCAATGAGGAAACGCTTGAAGGACGAGGACGGGTTTCATTGTACCGTCAACTCCGTCACACTCAGAATGTATCATAGCTGCGATTTATTAACAGACAAATAAATATAGAGTACACTTCCATTCAAACGTTTGGGTTTGGTAAGATTTTTGTTTTTGATAGTCTCTTATGCTAACGAAGACTGCAGGCTCATTCCGTCTGAACTCAACCAGAGGTCCTCGGCTTTTGATTTTGATCTTTTTTCTTTCTGGTGAAAGAAAAATCTCATAAATGAAGAAGAAAGCCAAAATATTAAATGTCATGTAAAAATGACTTAAGCATAATGATCCTGCCATCTTTCCTTAACTTTTATTTTTGGTATCTTCATTTTAAGGGCCCAATATGGTTGAATCCCAGGGATATGGAGATCTTAATGCGGTTCCATGAGTAAATTGGTAAATTGTACACATTTTCAGTGGTTAAAAAACAAATGTGAGTCACTTTGCATACAGCTGATACTTTTTTCTTTAAAGAGAAATATCTAAAGAACAAATAATGTATCTTAATACCCTTCTAGATTCTAATTCTTAATAAAATTTTCTTTTGGAATCTTTTAAGGTCCTAAATGGTTCAATCCCAAAGATAGTGGGATGTCAATGCGGTATCGTGAAGTTGCAATACTGTGTATTTGAACTCTTGGTAGCCTCAGAAGCTGTAAAAATGGACAAAATCCCTTCTTCCAATTATCCCTGAAACTGATTCAAATATAGATTCTCATAAATACACTTTTGAGACCAAGTTAAGGTGCCTCAACTTAACCATTTCTTTGTATTTTTGACACTCAGAGAGGTGTGTTGTATGCAACTGTTTTGATATAAGGAAATAAGATTAAAATTCTAGTTTCAACTTTATTTATTCTTTAGACATTCCCCTTTAAAGTAAAAAAAAAAAAAATTTGAACATGGATCCGCACTGAGATCCCCATATCAATGGGATTGAACCATATATGGGCCTTGAAAATGAAGATTTCTAAAGAAAAGTTTGAACCAGAATCTAAAATCACATTGAGAAAACTTTATCACTTTTAGAGTTACAGACACGCAAACTTTGGAAAAAGAATATTCATGGCATTCAGACACGTATATATTTTATGCAATTGCCGAGATACATTTCTAGTTTCAACATTATTTGATCTTCAGATATTTCACATTGAAAGGAAAAAGTATCAGCTGTGTGCAAACTGACCCACATTTGGTTTTTCGACCACTAAAAATGTGTGCAATTGAACAATTTACTCATGGAACCGCATTAAGATCCCCATATCTCGGGATTGAACCATATTTGGCCTTGAAAATTAAGATACCTAAAGAAATGTTTGTGACGAACCAGAATCTAAAGTGATATTAAGATATATTTAATACTTCTTGAGTTACAGGCATGCAAACTTCGGGCAAAACAACATAAGAAGTGCTTTTTTGAACTGTCACCATTGCCGTTTAATGCAACAAACATTTCTAAATTCAACAGATTTTACTAATAGACCTACTAATCTTTGTGTAAAAATAAAAAGATGATGATGCCATCTTTCTAAAGTCATTTTTACCCCCCTGCAATTTATTTATGTTGGCCTGTCTTCAGAAAAAATATTAACAAAATAAAAAATTTGAGTCTGGGAAGTTTCTGAGATTTGGTTAATTGACATGGAATGATCCTGCAATGTAATTAATGATGTAATTAAAAGCTGAATTTTCAGCATCACTCCTCCAGTCTGTAGTCACACGATCATTCATAAACCATTCATGCTGATTTGCTGCTCATTCATTTTTAAGATCAATATTGTAAACAGTAGTGTTGATTAATATTTTTGTGGAAACCAAGATACATTTTCTTTGATGAATAGAAAGTTCAAAATAACAGCATTTATTTGGAATAAGTATCTTCCTTAACGTTATAAATGTCTTTTCAGACACTTTTGATCAATTTAATGCGTCCTCGCTGAATAAAAGCTATAATTTCTCAAAAAAATTCTTACTGACCTCAAACTTTTGAAGGGCAGATGTAAATGTAAGATGTAAATACCATCTTGTTGATGTGTAACAATCAAGATAAATCCACATGAAATCCAAATAACTAAGTTATACAAGAGTCAAATTCCCAAGTTACATCAAATTCTTCTAAAACTGAAATTGATTAAGGTAAACAAGCTCAGTTTCTAAAACAAAAACACTGCTCCATTCCTGAAGATTCCACAAAGACATTTGTGATTTTCTAAATAGAATTTATGCAAAAGAGGTGGTTCTTTTCCATGTTGTCCAAACTTGTGGAGAACACTGATCCAAAGTGGAAAATAATGAAATATGGATGTCTTACCCACATCACACACACAGCTCCAGTATTCCGGGTTTATAAAAAGGGAAAAGAACCACAACATGGAGAAGATAGCTGATTAAAATACACAAAATTCAAATAGCACAGTCATAAATCATGCATTTTGTCTTTGTTCCCTAAGATGACAGACAAATATGCTTTTTTAATAACCGCACACACAGAAGTCCAATGACAAGAAATAAATTAGACGGGCAGCAGTGATTCTTTAGAGAACCCCAGAAAGTGGATAAACCATTCTCTCCCGCATAAGCAAACAGAACACTGTAATTACAGAGGGTGGTACCATCATAATGAGAGACAGAGAAAGCAAAGTTATAACTGACAGAGTATAAAACACTAGGGACAAAGAAAGAAGAAAGCTGATATAATGACATAACAATAATAATTAGTAGCGCTTGTTAAAGCAAACATCACTATATATTTGTGCTCATACTTCAGATTGAGGGGTTGTTCTAAACCTCTAACCCCAAGAATGAAATTTTGGCATGCTTACCATTTGTGGTCATGGACAAAAATGATACCTTGAACCATGCAGCTTGTTGTGGAAAGCTGTTAGTTACTTGATTATTTCCACTTGCAAGACAATTTTTTTTTAAACTTGTGGGTGCAGGACTCTTTTTAAAACCACCTAAATATGACTAAATATGAGAACACCCTAGTAAACACCCATCACCCTAGCATCATGTATACAGGTAAAAATCACCCATAAAGTCAATCTTTTAGAATAATATTTGGTCATCTGAACAGTTAAACATCACTACAAAGGTATTGTGGATAAAGAGTCTAATTAATATTATATTTTTATTTAATGCCGGTCAAATGCATTCGGGCTCCGCATGATTAACATCGCGCAACATCGGTATCACACGTGCACAAGGAACGCACATGTTGGGAACCTTGTGATTTACGGCCGGCTCACACCGCAAGAGTGAGCAGCGCGTTTTTTTTTTCTTTCGGCGTGCATGTTGTTAATCAATGAGTGCATTCACCGGAGAAGGAGCGTTGCGTGAGCGTCAAGCAGGAGCAGCGCGTGATCAATGGTGAAGCTTCTGTTTGCTAAAGAAAAACTTGCCATTGATGTACAAGTGATTGCAATAGGCCTGTGTGTGTGCAAGGCTATATTTATTTTATTTTCATTTGTTATTTATATATTATTATATTATTGCCATTACCTGCTTTCATACAGATGTTTAGTTTGCTAAATATATCAATTTATTTTAGTTGGATATTGGATGTGAAAAGAAGGAAACAATTCTTCCATAACACTGCACCTAAGATGTGTGTGAATTTCCCACACCAGGAGTATATAGTTCTATGCAAAAAGTAAAATGTTCTATTAAAGAAAAGATAGAAAATAAATATTTGTGTGTGCTGTAAAGTGGTTAGAAAAAATGAAATCGGAATCGGCTAAAATCGGTATCGGCAGGTCAAACTCAATGAAAAAACAGAAATCAGAATTGGCCTAGAAAATTGTAATCGGTGCATCTCTAGTGTGTGTGTGTGTGTATATATGTGTATATATATTAGTGCTGGGCAACGATTAATCATGATTAATCGCATCCAAAATAAAAGTTCATATTTACATAATATATGTGTTTAATTATTTTGTGTATATATGTATATATATATATATATATATAAATAAATATGCATGTATATATATTTAAGAAAAATGTGTTATTTACATGTAAAACACTTATTTATTTATATGTAATATAAATTGTTTAATATATATATATATATATATATACATGCAAACATTTAAATATAAACATGCATATGCATATATATATATAATGTATATTTTACGTAATTTTATTATTTGTTTCATATTAAATAATTTATAATAAATAAATAATTGCAGCATTTTTTTCAAATTAGTCGAACAACAATAAATGTGGCCAAACTTTAAGAGTGATACTTCTCTCAATAAACAGACACCATGACAGTTACAATTGCCCTTTTCTTTTCTTGTTCCCCTCTCCATTTCTCTTCAATTCCATGCGTTGAGTTCATCTCAATAAATCAGTGCAATGCAGAAGGCTTACATGGAAGATAAACAAATCAACACACAAACACTGGAGCTGTGCCAGATGTACCATGGGAAAGGGTGAACTGCATCATTCTGTGACCCTGTTCTCATACTGAAGCTCTTACACACCCTACCACTCATAACAAAACAAACAAACACACAAGACAAGCCCATCTGCTGTTTTTTTTTAATTTTCAAACTCGCACTTTGAAGTTAAAATAGCAAAATAATGCATAATAATGAACAATAAGTTAGTTTAAAAGTAGTCTAAGTCACATTAATGTGTGTCATTTTATTCAAAAGAATAAAATGACAAAACTTTATTTATGATTCTCTTCAGAGGGAGAGAGAGAGAGAGGTGAAAGAACTATTCTTAGTCCAGATTTAGTAAAACTGAAGCCAAAATAAAACAATATATATATATATATAAATAACCTTTTGAAGAAAAACGTAGACTTGAAAACAAGTAATACGCAAGAGAAAACCACTAATAACACCGTGTCTACACCGGATGCGAGCGGTGCGACACGACAAATACTCGGAAGTAAACGGATGCCTCCTATTTATGCCGTATACCAAGCACTTGCAATACTTTTCATATGAAGGACAAATGCATTTGCAACAGTCGCTTTGTCGCGTCCAGTGTAGACAGCTTCTAGCTGTTGCGGCCGTGTCGCATCCAGTGTAGACATGGTGTAATTCTCAAATTACAAATGTCTGAATTCAGGCCGTGGTTACACACAAGATTCGGAGATAAACCACCTGTTTGATTATCATGAGGCCTTGAGATCCTGCGTTTCTTTTACCGGAAGTAAGAGTGGATATGTGTCGACGGAATGACAAGTGACCTTCAAAAACAGTTTCATTTCGAGAGGGGGCAACATGAGGAATTTTGTCAAATAAGTGTAACACGCATTCTCGAACGTCTATCACACGGATGCTGAAGAATTGAGTTAGAGACCTCAGTTTAGAGCAAAACACAAAATTGATCAGGTGGGGGGGGGGGGGGGGGGGGGGGGGGTTACTAGGGGGGAACAAGAAAAGAAGCCTAAGATGGAGATATGGGTGGTCGGATTATAGAAATGAAGAAAAAAAAATACTGGTTCTGATTGGTGAGCCCTCATACTGACAAACCACCTACATAACACCTACATCTCCAATCACTTTGACGTTTCCCAAGTTCAACTAATCTGGTGTGAGATTTGATGCTGGCAGTATTTTACCCTCATCTGCATTACAGAACGCTTGAGTTTAACTCTAAATGCGCACACCCTCATGCTTACAGAGACCACCAACAGTAGAAAACACCAGTAGAAGCCTCTTCTGATGATGGATAGGGATTTACATCTAAATATAAGCAATAAAAATAGTAGGACCATGATTAATCAGATCATGAATGTGTAAATGCATTAAGGAAAGAACTACATACTGGGCATCAGTGCAATTCAAATCAAATCCCAAAGGATAAAACCAAGTTAGAGGGAATGAAATCAATATTCCTGATAACAGATAGCAGAGGAAGTCGAGTCCAGGTCACAATGATCAACCGACATAACACAGCCCTGATGTCTCGTGGGGTCATGACCCCTGTGTGAATGCTTCTGCTCTGGTGAAATTATGGGTAGTTGTCCAAAAAGTACTGAGCATCGAAATTTGTGTGGGGGGTGGGGGATGGAACATAATATACATATATGAAATGACTCAAATTTTACAATAAAATTACCATGTAAACTACAAAAATATAAAAATTTGATTCAAAATATTAATAAAAAAACTAAAATAACACTATTTAAACATTAGTACAATATTCCTTGAACCTTTATAATGATTGTCCTATTCTGAAGGTTATCTGCCCATTAAAGCGGCTCATCCTGTTAATGTCTCTCTCACTCTCCTCTGAAAGCCATATGCAGACAGCTCAGGAGCTGAGGAACATTGTGGAGGGATGAAGTCATTTTTGTCATTCTTCCAGAAAAGAGATTCAGCCCTGATATCAGGTACTCTGACAGGGAGGAATGGTGGGAATAATGGATGACAGGAAGGCTGTAAAATAAAAGAAAAGAAAAGTGATACTTGAAAATGAAAGGCGGGAGAAAATAAGGACTGATTAAATGTAAATGAAGCAAGCAAAAGAGCACAGGAAAATAGAGGTGAAGACAAAACGGGGTCTAGTTGTTTTCCTGTTGTTTTCATTTAAACAGGCACCAGGAATGTGGCCTTCTTTTCCTTCACTACAGCAAAACGGCCATGAACACAACAGCCGGAACAGAAAAGAGGTGAAAGAAAATGTTATATATAATGGCTTTGGCAACTTAATGAAATCGAACGGGCCAATCAACTGTATGGTTACACAATACAATTCTTACAAATATCTTCTTTTGTGTTCAACAGAAGAAATAAATTCATACAGGTTTGGAACAACTTGAGGGTGAGTAAATGATGACAGAATTTAATTTTTGGGTGAACTATCCCTTTAAAATGGTTCGCAATCTTGCTGTCTGAGCTGCTAAAAAGTGTCAAAAAGACCTTTGAAATCAGTCAACAGTCCTTTTGACCAGTCTTAAACCAGTACACCAGCTTAGCCTAGTAAAGCTGTTTTTGTTCTTCAGCAGACACATGAACACATGAATCATTCACAATAGCAGCAGGGACAGTGTAAGCAAGTTTAAGGGTGAGAAAATCTACACACACCTCCAAGACATCCAGGCATTACATTAAAACACTGACTCACAAGTGTCTGAGTGAAGTGAACACACAGGGAATTACTCTCGGTTAGAAAGAACGGCACAGACATGACTGTGTCCCCTCTGAGAAAACAGTCCAATCGAAGGCAGACAGCAAACACATGCACTCATTTTAACTGAGCCTTTAATCCAGCTAAAGACACTGAGCAGCAGTTACAGCCAGAACAGCATCAAAGCTCTGACAAGTCATGCAAACACAGCACAGTCGTCTGGAGTGTGTGTGTTTGTGTGTGTGTGTACTGTCTCACGCCTGGCACTTTGTTTCTAAACAGTCTCCCGAGCAGAGCGGCACATTCCAGCCTCTGCATCTCATCAAACATATTAGTAACCACAACAACTTCCTGTTTCTGTTCCCCAGCTTCCTGTCTGCCCAGGATCACTCGGCACAGGCGCTGATAAAGGAGCAGAGACGCACACACACACACACACACACACACACGACTTTTGACTGCAGACTTTGTTTTTTTTTTGGCAAACGGAGTACAGTTTGAGACTTTGTTGAGATCTCTTCTGAAACAAGCAAGCCTTTTCCATCAGTTGTATTTGAAATATAAAATTGTGTTTACAGGCACTTACAATGGAAATCTATGGGGCAAGGCACTGCACTGGAAGCAACATTACAATATGCACTGATTTAAAAATATAGCCTAACATGAAACTAGTTTGATAGAATCGCTTACTTTATGCATTGTTATATCCAATCCTTCAACTTTGACGTCACAAACATTACTATTTACATGGAATAAACTCCAGCCAATGGCATTACATCATTAATGCATAACCAGATGCTTATACAACTAAAAAGGTAGTCTCATCTTAAAAATGGACAATTTAGAATACTTTAAGGATCAAATAAATTTATTTTAACTCAGTAAAATATTAATAATATATATTAATAATAAAATATTAGTAATATATTCAAGTGCTTTACAAAAACACGTGCTTCACATGTCTCCTTATAAACCCTCTAAAAGACCTCATAGAAGTGCATTAATGTAACTCCAATTAACATTATTGTTTTTAAAACTTAACCTTAAATTCTGTGATAATCAAACAAATGCCACATATGTCATTCAACATTCAACACACATTCATTCAAGAGCTTCAGAAACTTCGTTTTTTTGTCATTATGACATTATCAACACAAACACATTTGTGATATAGTACATGGGGGTTATTTAGAAGGCTGTGCTTTTGATGCGTTATTTTATCTCAGATCTTTTGCTTGTCTTTGTACAGCTGAGCAGAATGTGTTAACCCTCCTCTATCAGTTTCACATTACCTCAGCATTAAGACATCTTCACAGGTTGCTCACAAAGAGCTCAATCTGAGGGCGTTTTCCATCCACAGCCTGTCCACATGTGTTTTTCCTTCTTTTTCAGGGGTGTGTTTACAGTTTCTGATCATCACAACCTCACGGAATACTTGGCTAACCCATCTCTCTCTCTCTCACACACACACACACACACACACACACACACACACACACACACACACACACACACACACACACACACACACACACACACACACACACACACACACACACACACACACACACACACACACACACACACACACACACACACACACACACACACACACACACACCAGCCCCTGTAATAAACACCCTGTGTTTATGTTCTGAAGCACTCCAAGCCTCAATATTCATTAACCCACTAGTGTCAGATGTCCGTACTCTCCTCTTTCGCTGAAGAGCAAGTACAGTGATGCAGTCAAGATAATTACCAAGGCCTCAACTTTTACCTAACAACAACCATTATACTGTGGTAAGTGATTACATGATGACCCAAATCAGAAAAAAACAGAAAATAACTCCAAACATATGGAAATAACTATTTATAAGTTTACTTTAAATAAACTGAAAGAAAATGCAATCCATTTGCCCCAAAACGTATTTGGACACTTTGAATGTCAAAGATTGGATGTCATTGCATTATTTCACTACATACCAAACTTTTTTCTTAAAAGGAAAGATAAGCATTTGCTTATTGATATTTAGTTATATAATGAAATGACACTCATCCATATTTAACAGTGGCTTAAGTGTACAAATACTTTCTAAGGTCACTATATATTTATATGCAGATGGCATGTGCTGCAGACAAAATCTTTTGGACAATGTTAGAAAATGATGGAGAAAAAACATGAAATAAACATCAAACAGCCCTACACATGTCATAAAGCAGGTATTAGTCTCTGGAAATGTGCCTGGAGCTTAAGAGGAGGAACATTTAGCTCTATTTACACTTTGTGTTATCATTAGCCGCAGTACGAATGTGTGTGTGTGTGAGTGCCTGCAACAGAGTGAAAAGCGTGTGCAAGTCAATGATGGACTCAAATTAGACTGCATAATCCCGGCTGAATGAAAAGGCCATACAAACATTTCCCCACTGGGCACTTCATAATGACCCTTGAAAGAAAAAAAAAGAATAATAAAAAAAAAGGAATTTGGGGGCTATAGAGGCCAACAGAATGTTACTCAAACTCATCTGCACCCTTTATATAATCATCCAATATCAGGCCGCTCCAAACACGGCCCTAAGTGGACCACAATACTGAAAGGACAAGCTGGCACAGACGAAATCTCAGGAAAATACAGCACCATAAAAGGTGGACTGAGGAAAACTATGACCAAACCCTGTGTCTAAGACAGACCAACCGTGCTACAGAGGGCTTACCAAGTCATACAGAGAAATAATCCATCACTAAGAGTTTGCAAGACTTCGGAAAACATCACAAACCTCGGACATACACTACCAAACATAACGCTGTTAAATATTATGTATTTTAATGGCATTTCTCCCTAAGGTCAGTTTGGTAACACAAACCATTTTTGAAGGTTAGTTTTAGCTGTTTTAACCTTCAATAGAACAGAGAAAACATTATATAAATACACAAGAGGGTAAAGCATTCCTTTCAAAATATGTGTAGAATGCCAGAAATATTATGACTTTTCATAAGAGTCAAGTAAACAAAGGAATTTGCAGCAGACAGAGGGAGAAACACACACACAGAGATGCATACGTACACAGTGCACAAACACACAGCAGGCACTGGACCAAAACGAAGGTAGGCTAAGTAAAAGAACAACAACATGATTCCAGAATAACCTGCAGGGGGGGAAAATATGCCCTTCATATTTCTAAGAAATATCGTTCTGCTCTTTTCATCAGAGACATAGTCAGGAACAGTAAATTCAGCTGCACAGCCTGCACTACAACCTGAGGTAACAACATGTCAAACAGTACACAAATAAATACATGATTTTGCACACACATGCCCACTCAAGCTAAAGGCCTTGGAAGTCTCATCTAAGTTCTCTTCAGACTGAGTGATATATCAGTTTTATCCTTAATCTAACTCAGCCCAACACACCAGCATGAAGGTCTCATAAAATGAAAAACTATGCAAAAACACACTGACTTGCTTTGCACACACATTTCAACAGTTAGACAGTAGAAACAATTAGAAAGTTAAAAAACTACTTCCAATCAACCATCTTTGCTATGTTTTTATAGATATACACATCTGCTAGAACTTACGTCATAACTCGCCATAAACAAACAATTCAAAGACATTTAATTACCCAACATAGAGAATAGAACATCACTCACCACTCTTGGTTTGGCCTTCAGAGGGACAGTGGAAAGTTCCTCACTGGACTTCCTCTCCAGTTTTGGCTCAGTGGTGGGATCTAAAGGTGTGGAAGTAGTGCCCTCCATTATAACCCCACCAGTGGCTGCTGAGGTCTCCGCAGGGTACTCTGGAGAGTTCAGGGCCAAGATGTATTGCTCAGTGACATCCTCTAATGATGGGGTGTCCTCCCCTGGGACTATTTTGTTGGGCGGTAAAGACTCCTGGCTAGACCTCTGGAGATCCTGGGATACGTGGCCATGTGAAGGAGTGATAGGCACAAATGTGGCAGGTTCACTGGCATGACGCACATGTTTGGGTCTGACCTTTGAGTTTGGAAGCTGGGGGAGGATGGATGTGGAGGACTGCTCTTCGCCTTGTTCATCTAACTGATCCCCATCATCACAAGACACCTGATGGGTAAAGCGGTTTGTGCGTTTTTTGGGGCTTCTGCGAGTGATGCGAGGAGACAAAACCTGAGCTAGCTTAGGATCAAAAGGAAAGGAGGTCTCCCCTGCTGCTTTTGTTTCTCCATTATGACCAAGGTGGGAGGGCAAAACATGCTCAGACTGAGAACGAGACCTTCTGGTTGGACAATAAAGTTGTCGTTGTTCACTGTTCAGTGCCCATAGCTCATCTCTTTGCTCAGATAAGATGGGCTCACTGCTAGAAGGTGGTATGGATTGTTCTTGTTCACTAATTGGCTCGCTGGGATGCTTTTGAAATTCTAGGACTGTATCCACCAATTCTCCACGTCTACTGGGGTCGCTAAAGCTCTTTTTCTTCACAGCCTTGCCATTTGCTTTCTCATCAATAAGATTGTCCATTGCACCAGGTTCACAAACAATGCTCTGAATCACAGTACTGTAATCTTTCAGGCTGTCACTACACACGGAAAGGTCACTGGCAGCACTGCCTGTATATTCAGAAAGGTCTGCAGCAGAGGACTCCACACCACCCACCTTGGAGTTTAGAGAGAGTGCACCGAGCAGGTTGCTGTCCATGGAGAAGCTCTTTCCGCCATCCTCTGCAACAGAACAACGTCTATGAGGCATGGGATCACTCAAGGAGCGGTATGCAGACTCACCGTTAGACTCTCCGTTACTGCCATTGCTGGACTCTGAACCATTGTTTCCAGCTGAGGAAAATTTCCTTCGCCTGCGAATAGCACTAGGAGTAGACGGAGCCTCTAAGGCCCCCTGGTTTACATTTTTACAGCTGCTAATGTCTCCTCCGGTGGCTACTCCCTCATGCTCTGTCCTAACAGAAGGAACCTGAGATGAAAGAGATTCCTCTGGTTTTGTATCAGGCGACTGCTCTTCGTACAACCCTGACTGATTCCAACTGATGAGAGTCTGACCCAGCAAGTCTTTACTGCTGGGCAGCCCCCCATATGAGCCAACCTCTGGCTCTGTGACAATTCCTTCATCTGTCAGGCTAGATTCATGACCAGAGAGTTCATCCAATGACTTATCACAGAACATGTTCTCCTCTGAATTTCCCTTCTGTAAACATTTTTCACTTTTTCCATCGGCATCCCCTTCCTTACACCCAGTAAAAACAGGGTGTTCAAGTCTCTTTAACTCCTGTTTTGCCTTATTTTCTTTTACAGTGTCTATTTTAGTGTCACTGCTTTTTGTCTTGACATGGTCTTCTTCCTCATCATCATCATCATCATCCTTACTTTCACTCATTTGACAAATGTCTCTTATTACCTGTCTGGCTTCCTGTACATAGCGGTCTTGTAGAGGGGTCGGCATTGGCTCGTCGTAACCATAGGTACTTTTGCAGTCATCGCTCTCCACCTCCCTGTCAGCAATCACCACCTGCTCACCACTGCCTTCAGAGTCTAGCCGTTGCTCGGAAGAACTCCTCAAACTTGGCCCGCTACAATATTGCTGTCCTACTGGCTTCTCAGAGTAAGTGAACGACTTGGCCCTCCTCAAAGTAGCAGTAAGATCCTTCAGTGACGGGCGTCCATGGTGCGGCCGATTTGTCCTGGAGCCCATTCTGTACACAGATGCGCCTTGAACAGAGTTCAGATTGTCCTCATCATCTTGTCCTTTTTTTCTCATTCTTAACTCAGACAGATCAGTCTTAAGGTAGCTAAGAAGCGACAGAGTTTCTGAGGCAATGTCAGGGTTGGACATAGAGATCCTGTTCCTGTCTTTCTCATTATTTAAGGAGTGGCAGAATACTCTGTTTTCTGAACTGCTTGTTTTACAGTCTGGTGGGATCAGGCTGGGCACAAGCTTAGGGCGAACTCGAACTGGGGCACGGGAAAAGTTATCTCCATGTCCAAAACTAGGCGAGCGGTACATAGTGGCATTGCCATGGTATGTTTTACTAAGAACCGCTAATGATGCCCTGCTGAAGCTGTGGATATTGGATGGCTTATCCTCTTCTTTTAATGTCTCTGTGCTGGAATACCTGCTACTATTTTTTGACCCCAACGGACTAGATATAAATGAGGGTATGGTGACTTTTGAAACCCGTGACACCTGAGGAACAGGGCTAGTTCCGACTGACCCCTCAAAATTTCTATATAGGTGTCTAAAACTGTCCTTAGTCATATGAGACAGTTGAGATGGATTGTCTCGTGCCCATGACATGCCCGCATAACAACCTCTAGAACGGAAACCCTCAATCCTGCGGCCCACCGTCTGAGAATCACACGGCTCCATCATTACAGGCTGGTTGTCACTGTCATCTGACTCCTCATTGTCCCTGCTGCAACTGCTTTTCTTCTTTTTCCGTAGCGAGCGACGTCTTATGTCCCTGTTGTGTTGAGTTAGTTCTGCAGGGCTGTCGTCCTCACTACCTGAGGACCTTCCTCTCAATTTAGCCTTAGTGCCATGCTTGTTTTGAGGGAAGTTACCAACTGTCCATCCACTTAACTCCTCGTTGTCTTCTCCAGAGCTCAGTCTTCCCCGAGCACTGGCTAGTTCTATGGAGAGCCCTGTCTGTGGTTGGGAGGAGTTATGCGTGGAATGCGAGCTATCCAGTGGCTGTGGCTGCTCTGCCCTCTGTCTCTGCTCCTGCAGCTGCCAACGGTGAGACCTGAGGGGCAAAGCAGTCGTTCTACTGTGTAGTGGGGGAGCAGGTGTAGAATCACAATTCAAAAACTCACAAGAATTGCTTTTAGCACTTAAATGATGGAAGTCAGGGATTGAATAGTCCACATACAATGCACTGTTGTCATGATGAGAGCTGTTTGTGTCTTGCCAGGCTCCACTTGACTGGTGGGGGGACTGTTTTTCACTTTTGTCTGGAGTTGAAATGCCCTCTTTAGCATCAAAATGCTGGAGGTGTTGACAGGCAGATTTCAAGTCATCCGCATCTGAGGTTGACCTATGTTGTTTTCTGTGTCCATCACCAAATAGTTCTCTAATCTTAGTAACGCTTGGCCAGTTTGCATCAACATGAACAGTCTCTCCATAGGAAGGGTGATAGCCACGACGAGATTTGCATGTTGGGCTCCCTAAGACAAAAACATTGTTTTTTTTACTCACAGTATGATAGTTTAAATGCATTTACATGTATTCATCAAGCAGCCATTCAAATGCAGAAAATCACTGGCAATCTGTCATTTAACAGTCAACGATATACAGTACACAACGCCAAAGTTTTAAGTACAAACCAGATCAGTACTTTTTTTTAGCAGTTTTGAGCAGTGTAGTAGCTTTGTTTATGGTTGACGATTAGTTAAGCTCTAATAGGCTAAATAAGAACCAAGGATTTCAAAACAGTGTTTCTTACCTGTATTTGTGCCACCCACCGTCTTCCTGAGCCTGTGTTTATCTGCTCTGTCCGAATCCGATTCTGACACTGACTCTTGAGCAGAGCAACATTTGTTACCGTCTTTAAATTTCTCTTTCACAGACTCCGAAAACTCCTTGGATAAGCAACCACTCTCGTTCAAAGACGAATCGTCGGCACTTATTGTGTTTTTAACGCTTCCAGTGTTGACTAAAGAGCTCTGTGTCCCGGCTGTGCTCAAACTGAACTTCTCAGAGAGCTCACGAACCGATGGAGATATTCCATGAGACGCTTTCTTGAGGTCTGCGGTTGAGAGGCTGGCCGCTGAGATTTTGGAAACTTTTCTGGATACAGAAACAGCGTGCGTCGCTTGTGATGGCTGAGCGCTGTGCTCTACGGCGTCTGGGGGAAGGGCACCGCACCTATCCAAGTCCTCTCCAAATGATCGCCGGTTCTTTGCGCTCCAGCTTTCCAACTTTTTGAAAGAGACGCTTCTACATACAGACGCTTTTCTCTCGCTTTCCCTTTCAGCCATTGCGATGCCTGTCCTCCCACTTGTCCTTCTTGCTTTCTCTCAGTTCATTGATAAATAGACCGCACTTTCCTTTCCCTTCTTTATCCGTGGTTGCCTTTACCCCCTGAAAACAACTTACAATGCCCCCATTAACCACAAAAGTTTCTTGGCAGTGTTTTCAAGAGAGGAGGACAAAAAAAAAACTTCAGGAACAACAGATGAGATTGTTCACTAAAACAGAGTTATATCCCAAGAACTTTGTGCATGTTTGCCTCCCTTAGTGTCCATACATGCATTTAGAAAGAGCTCAAAGTTTAGGCAAAAAATTCCCAAGTGTTTCAGCCCAACAAACACTAGAAAAACGCTTGAATAATGTACTTTTTCCAAGGTAAATCCCATTTCCTTGGCCGACTGTCTTTCTTCATACGCATCTTTTATTTTAAGCTTGACAAAGTGCGCTCAGCCTTTTTTTAGGCACAATTAAGGGTTTCCGTGACTTGTGGCTTTTTACATGCAGATAGTTACTTGGATTGGGGGCGGGACTAAAACATGAGGTCGGGGTTAGAGAGAGAGAGAGACCCCTGGGGAAAATGAGGGGGGATCAAGCTTTTCCTCTTTCTGATGTGAGAGAGAAGATAATGCTGACATTAGGCTTCAGTTCGAAAATGCACAGTGGGAAACTGTTGAACAAATGATCATCTTCAGTTGTTCTGCTCAGCTTTGGGAAGGCTGAGACAGATAAATCTAGTTATTGCCTTTTTAACCAAAAGCTCTGTTTGTATGCATAACTAGCTTTACAGTAAACACTTTTGCAGTCCTTTGTTTCGAAGGGTTATTTTCTCTCTTCCTCTCTCCCCTTCTTTTTCGTCTATCTTACCTTTTATTTGCATGACTAGAGGGCACTCTAGTGGTCATATTCTTGATTACACAATTGCCTGACTGAATGTCATTGCTGAATGAGTGTCATTGCAAGGGATAGTTTACCCAAAAATGAAAATTCTGTCATGATGTTCCAAACCTGTATGAATTTCTTTCTTCTGTTGAACAAAAAATAAGATATTTTGAAGAATATGGGTAACCAAACAGTTGATGGTCCCGATTGACTTCTATAGTTTGGAAATAAATACTATGGAAGTAAATGGGACGCTCAACTGTTTGGTTACCCATACTCTTCAAAATATCTTATTTTGTGTTCAGCATAAGACAGAAATTCATACAGGTTTGGAACAACTTAAGGGTGAGTAAATGATGACATACTTTTCATTTTTGGGTTAACTATCCCTTTAAGATAATAAAATATCAAACCAAGTGTAAATTATTTGTCACTTTTTGTCAATTACATTTATTTCACAAATCAAAAACAAATTCATTCAGAAAGACCTCATGAATAACAATTTACAACATTTTGGACATATATTTTAATAGCTTAATTTAATATTATACTTACATCTTGAGATTCTACCAAATTATTTAGAGAAATAGTGTTTGATATGTATAAATCAAAAGCAAAAACAAACATTAATTGTCAGACATTTTATTTGCACATTGACTATACAAGCATTCAATATAGACACAGATGTAATGACTTTGCTGTAAGTGCATTTGGATAACAGCGACATGTGTATTCACCATTATATGGACAGTGATGAATTTTGACCCTAAGTAGCATGTTCATAAAATATTTCATTACTTTAAATTCTTTCTCTCTGTAAACGCTCAACTAATGCTTGACCATTTATACTGAAGCAGGAAGCAAAAGACCAGTTTAATGTGCAAACATCACATCTGCTTTTATTAACAAAAACTTTTTCATAGGTAAACTATACCACCTACTGGTCGTTCATAATGCCCGATACACAAATGCTTGTTGCTTCAAAGTTGAAGTTACTCAGTAGTTAACTATCTAGCACTAGCCTATATGTTAAAAATAGTATATAATTCTACTATCTCTGCACTATTATGTATAGTGTATGCAAATTGTTTGTATGTATGGAATGTACATGATCTGCTACATTGGCAAAAATACTGTGTACAACCAGAGCATGCACACTATGCTAGAACGTGTCCAAAATTCCCTACTTGACCTTCTACTTCTAATATGAGGAACCTGAAATAATATCAGCCAGTCTTTTCTTTACTCATTATTTGATTGGACTAGCACTTTTTTTCAGGATTAAAAATGCAAAATAATTTCTTTTTTATTTTTATTGAATGATAACTGAATGCCACTTGATGAATCAAATATGCAACATGGAAAGGTCATGTGTAGGATACTTCTGTTTGAAATATTTATCACCGCAAATTAATGCATAATGTTTCACAAACAATTTAAATGAAACCACAGGATATAGTTTACAGTGAAAGCAGTGTAGTAGTATGTTAGTATTCCACTCCGAACATAAAACAAACCAATTTTATTTAGCTTCATATTCGTGCACACAGAAGGAAAAGTTTCTTATTTGTCCATCAGATATATACAGTAGATTGAATAGACAAGATAAAACAAATAAAAAAAAACATAATACTGTCCAAATGACTGAAACACATTAAAATATACTGTGTTGATACATTCTACTGTAGCTTTTTTCTTGATGGTATTTATAAGGTTTTTTAGATTTTGGTCAAGCTGAATTTTCAAATAAAAGATGTCTATATCTGTGATTAAACTGCCTTGTTCATGAAAACACAATGACAGAACAGCAGCACAGCTCTGTTCCTGAATCAGGCACTGTTCATATATTGTTGTTAACACTAGATCCTTCTCTTGTAGGACAAGACGTCACTTCATAAGGATGTTGAGCTGTACAACATGTTATTAAACCATCAAACATCTGATAATGACTTTCCTTCAGATAATGTGCAGCAGATGTAGTATGGTAAACAGATGGTGTTATTCTTTCCATTCCAAATGCTTCTATTCATCTCTATGTCTCATCCATAATTCCACACATCACTGTTTCAAAAGAGATACCTCGCACTTATATCATGCTTTCTGTATACACTACTATTCAAAAGTTTTTTTGTTTTTAAGTCTCTTTTTTCCCCTGTAATGTCAAAGCTGTATTTTCAGCATCATTACTCCAGTCTTTAGTGTCAAATGATCCTTCAGAAATCATTCTAATAAATGCTCAAGAAACATTTCTTATATTGATCAATGTTGAAAACAGTTGTGCTGCTTTATTTTTTTTATATAAACACACATGCACATGCACACACACACACACACGCACGCACACACACACACACACACACACACAAACACACACACACACACACACACACACACACACACACACACACACACACACACACACACACACACACACACACACACACACACACACACACACACACACACACACACACACACACACACACACACTTCATCATGAAGTCATGAAACATCATTATATATTACAAAAAATAAAGTTCATACTTTCACCGCTAATGTAACTTCATTAAAAATTAACAATTATTTTGTACTTAGTTGCACTCTAAATCCCCTTGGATTAGAAATATTTCTTATTTCTCAGCTCTATTAGTCTTATATCAACAATTGTATCTTTTCTTATTTCGTATTGCCATCATAACATGTTAATAAAATGCACCACCTTTTCACATGTAAGGAGAGATCAGCTGATCTTGACTGGATCAGCCAAACTAGTCCTCATTCAGCTGCCAGTCACAGGGTTCAAACCCCTCAGACACTAGTCATCCGCCATGCTTTGGTGGGCTGTTCTCTAACTCAAAGCAAATGCAAATGTCCATAGAGTGATGGACGATAGTTTCAATCTTCATAAATGATTTTTTGTAACACTGAATAGATCAAAAGGGTCTCTTCCTTCAGCCATTACATACTACGTTCACAGTAGAGATCCTAAATGCTTTGTACGTTTTGTATATAAATATAATTTAAAAAAAATTCGTTTCAACATCCACACAACCTATTAAGTATCGTAACGCAAGACACCACAGGTAAATATGTGCAATATTTTTTAAGTAATAGATATAACCATACTCCCCCAGGTAATTAATCTCACTACATACAGACATGACATTTTCCATTACAAGTTTTCTGAAATGTTATAAATGTTTAAATATGCAAATAATGCCTTATTTTTTTTTAAATGCACTCATTTGTGTACATTTCCAGAACCAAAATCTGAACATTGGACGAAGCCAGATTTAAAATGATTGATTCATTTCAGGTTTTTACAAAGGAGATTTTGGATATCTATTTTTATCAGTCAATACATCAGAACATACTGCCAACAGTATGAAAAGAAATGTCATCATGTTTTTAAGAATACAATTTCATATAAATCAGGCAAATGATTTACAAACAAACTAATATAGAAAGGAATATAGAAAGGAATACAAGCTGCTGAAGTGGAGATTTCTGGTTGAGTGCAGGTGAAAAAAAAACTCAAAGCTTTTAAAGATATGTATTTATAATTGAAATGCAGATGCAAATAGTTAAAGTGTAATAAATTAAACACTTGTATGTTGGATGTTCTTTTGACTAGTCTGAAAGAAGACAAGTTATGGAAGCAAAATAGCCTAAAATCTCAAAAGTCCAGTGCATGAAATAACAATGTATTTGACTGTAGTGTCTTGCATGAAAGAGTTTGTTCACCCACAAATTTAAATCCTGTCATTAATTACTCACCCTCATGTCGCTCCAAACCCGTAAGACTTTTGTTCATATTCCGAACTCAAATGAAGATTTTTTTAATGAAATCTGAGAGCTTTCTGTCCCTCCATTGACAGCCTATACAACTACCACAGCCCCAAAAAGGTAGTAAAGACATCATAAAAGTAATCCATGTGACTCCAGTGGTTTAAACTAAATTTTATGAAGCGATGCGAGTGCTTTTTTGTACAAAAAAACATAATTTACTACTTTATTTACAAAATAATAATCTCCGACACATTCATCTAACAACGCCTGCTCTCGCATCTACACAACACACATACAATGTGGTGTCGTCATGAACGTGCATTGGAGATTAACATTTTGTAAATAAAGTAGTAAATTATGTTTTTTTGCACACACAAAGCACTCGCGTCACTTCATAAAATTGAGGTGAAACTACTGGAGTCACATGGATTACTTTAATGATGTAACATCTTTACTACCTTTCTGGGGATTGAAAGTGGTAGTTGCATATGCTGTCAATGGAGGGACAGAAAGCTCTCAGATTTCATTAAAAAAAACTCCATTTGAGTTCCGAATATGAACAAAAGTCTCACGTATTTGGAGCGACATGAGGGTAAATAATTAATGACAAAATTGTAATTTTTGTGTGAACTAAACCTTTAATATACAGTAATATTAGACAAAAGCAGGTGTGTTCCAGTCAGATTTGGTCAGTCTTGTCTTTCAGTGAGGTGATTTTGAGCAGCAGGGTTCTGGTGCTGCGCCTGTACTGCGGCTGGGTGAAGTAGAACAGAATGGGGTCCAAAACACTGTTCATGCTGGCAAAGGGTCTGGTGCTTTTGTACACCACAGCCAGCAGGTTCCTCAGTTCGCAGGGGGCCGTGGGAAATGTCCTCACTAGCAGGTAGAGCGTCTTTGTCACGTGGAACGGTAAAAAGCTAATGGCGAACACCAGCGTTACAATGATGATCATCCTGATGGCTTTATTCTTCTTCTCTGCGGCCGAGACTTCTCTGGCTTCGCCAACCTGCCAGAGAACCCGTGCCATTTTGCAGTACAGCACCACGATCACCAGAAAGGGCACGACAAAGCCCAGGCAGGTCAAGGTGATGCCATATGGAAAGTATTCTGTTGCACGAAGAGGAACGCTCAGGTCGTAGCACACCGTGCGGTTGCGCTGGATGCCGGTGGCGGCGAACTCAAACGTGGGAGCGCAGAGCAAGACGACGGCCACCCAAACGCCAGCGCAGACCAACCATGCCAACCTGCGTCCGCCCTGTTTAGGCCAGAGTGTCATTGGATGGCAGATGCCCATGTAGCGCTGGAAGCTGATGCAGGTGAGGAAGAAAATGCTTCCGTGAAGGTTGCTGTAGAACTGAAAGCGAACCAGACGGCAAGTGAAGTCGCCGAACGGCCAGTAGTCCTTGCTGGCGTAGTTGTATATGAGAAGCGGAAGGGAACAGACGTACAGAAAGTCCGCTAAGGCTAGATTCAGCATGTAGATCTTGGTCCGCGTCAGTGTGCGCCGTGAGCCCCAGATCCGCAGGATGATGATGAAATTGAGCGGCAGTCCAAAGATGAAGACCAGGCTGTAGACGGACGGGAGGAGGTAGCGCTTGAACTCCTCCTTGTAGGTGCAGGAAGGCAAAGTGGAGGTGGAATGGTTAAGAGATTCCATCTTAATGGATATTGCCTCACATTCTGAAAAAACAGAAATGTTCAGGAGTCAGTGTAGTCATGGGTAATTTTTTTTAGATACTAGATTTTTACTTTTTCTGAAGAAAACGTAAGTGGTGGTTGACCTTTATGGAAGGGTTATTATAGTTAATTGAAAGTTAAACCTTAATGGGGTTACAACGGATGATCATACAGTAATTTTTCAGTACTGTAGTGAATTTTTTAAGAATTTGTATACCTCTAGTTACTCTCAGGTGACTGCTGATGCCTTCTTGAATTTGTTGCAAATTAAACCCATTGATAAACATGAAAAGGACTCTTGTGATACACTTATTACAATATCTGAATTGTCGAAAGCAATTAGTCATCTGAAAAATTCCAAATCACCAGGTACTGATGGTTTGATATCTGAATTATATAAATTATTTTCCAAAGAATTGGCTCCATTTCTTGTATAAGTATTTGTTGAAAGCATTGAGAGACAGTATCTTCCACCAACTCTAACACAAGGTTTAATAGCATTGCTCCCTAAACCAAAAAAAGACAAGCTATATATTGATAATTGGTGCCCTATCTGTTTATTAAACAATGATTATAAAATGCTGGCCCTAATTTTAGCTAGAAGATTGAAAAAAGTTTTGGATTCCGTAATTGATGAATCACAATCAGGATTCATGACAAATCGACATATAACGAATAATATAAGATTAGTGTTGGATGTCCTGGACTATTCAGAATTTATTAAGGATAATGGGTTTATATGATTTTTATAAAGCATTCGACTCGGTAGAGCATCAGTTCATCTTTGACACGCTAAAGAAATTTGATTTTGGTATTTTTTTTCTGCAGCAATTAAAACCCTTTATAAAAAAGGCAACTGTTCTATTAAATGGTACTTCCCCTAGATTCAATATTACTAGAGGAATTAGGCAAGGGTGCCTTGTCTCTCCATACCTCTTTCTATTAGTGTCAACTTCTCTCTTCTCATATAAAATCAAGTCCAATGAAAGGCACCACTATCTTTGATAGAGAGATAAAAATAACCAAATTAGCAGATTACACTAAGCTCTTCATTCAAAAGGAAGAACATATCTCAGTGGCTACTGAATTAATCTGTGAATTTTCAAGGGCATTTGGTGTTTACTTAAATTTGGCTAAATGTGAGCTTATGGCAATCAAGGAGTGTTCTGAAGCATCTTATAATGGTATTCACTTAAAATCTGAGGTTCAGTATTTGGGAATAAGCATTACTAAAGATCAGCAAAGAAGGTGTTTATTGAATTTTAATCCTATTGTTGAAAAAACTAAAAGGAAATTAAATCACTGGCTTATGAGAGATCTTTCTTTAAGGGAAAGAGTTTTACTTACAAAGGCAGAGGGAATTTCTAGACTGACTTGTGCAGCAATGGCTTTGCATCTTAATAAAAAAATATGCAAAGAAATAGATAAAATACTATTTGACTTTATCTGGAAAAACAAAGTATATTACATACAGAAAACAGTTATAACAAATTCATATGAAAATGGTGGCCTAAATGTTTTGGATTTTGAAATGTTAAATTTAGATTGTCAGAAATCCTTACTCAATCTGGAACTTTATACCCTCCAATATTCTTTCTAACCTTGGTAATATAAATTTTCTTCTTAGTTGTAATTATAATATTGATAAAGTACCAGTGAAACTTTCGGAATTTCATCGCCATGCCTTTTTTATCATGGTCATTGATTTTCAAGCATAATTTTTCACCACATAAGTATTATATATGGAACAATAGGGATATATTATATAAGCGCAAATCGTTGTTTTTGAAACATTGGTTTGATAATGGCATCATATTGGTGGATCAGTTATTTAATTCAAAGGGTTTTCTTTTCACTTAGAATGAGTTTTTGGCGCATTATAAGATTCCGGTAACACCCGGGGAATATGCAAAGGTTTTTGGAACAATTTCTCCTGAAATCTGTATGCTGTCTAGACATCAAAAAAGAATTAATACTCAACAATTGTCCCCACCTGCTATAGGAAGTACTTATGTAGGTAACATCTGTTTTTCCCTTAACGCAAAGAACAGATCTATAAGAGAGTTATTTCAAAAAAATTATGTGTCTTCGCCTTATATTTACTTATATTGGAATCGTTTTACAGACGATATTGTGTGGGAAAAGGTTTGGCTTATACCTAATCAATATTTAATTACAAACAAAGTTAAGAAGGTATCATTCAAATTGATACATAGAATATACCCTGTAAAACAGTACTTTATAAAATTTAAAAGTGATATTGATGTTAATTGCACCTTTTGTGGCAGTTGCCCTGAAACTGTGGTTCATTTATTTTGGCATTGCCCATTTGTAAGACCATTTTGGCAAAATGTCTGTGATTTTATCACAAGAAACATTGATGACCAATTTATGTTGTTTTGGAAACATATTTTATTTGGTATTTGGGAGAACAGTAGAATCAAGCATAGTCAGATTTATATAATTAATTTTATTCTTTTAATGCCAAAATTTTATGTTCATAAATGTAAATTCTACTGTAAAAAAAACTTATTTTACTGCAGCTCTACCCGTTATATGCGCCTGCCACTCGACCAGTCACCATTATATGCGCCTGCCTCACGACCAGTCACCATTATATGCGCCTGCCTCACGACCAGTCACCGTCATTCGCGCCTGCCACTCGACCAGTCACCGTCATAAGCGCCTGCCACTCGACCAGTCACTGTTATATGCGCCTGCCTCACGACCAGTCAGCGTCATACGCGCCTGTCAATCGACCAGTCACCGTCATAAGTGCCTGCCACTCGACCAGTCACCGTTATATGCGCCTGCCTCTCGTCCTTACACAAGGTGTTTTTGAACAAAATCATATCCCCAGTCAGTGGAAGCCAGAACGGAACGCCCAATATGTCAATATTCACCATTTAATAAACGCGTTTCAACTGGCTTACAGCTACTAGATACTCCGACTGATGCATGATCAAATATACATGACACGCTCCATCACAGGCAAAAAGAGCGAATAAAATGTAAGATAAGGTGGCAAATAATAGCAGTATTTTACTGTCTTTTTGCACATGTGCATCAATCGGTGATGTCTGATAGATGAAAACAGTGAGAGATCTTGTGGCAGGTGCGACGCTAGTGGCTGACGCGACGAGCCACGAGACGCGCTCCATCACGGGCAAAAAGTATTTTTGTATTTTACACAGGAATAAAATATAAGATAAGATGAAAAAAAGGTAAATAAGAGCAGGATTGCACGGTTTGTGTGTTTTCGTGTATCAATCCGAGTGTCTGGTAGATGAAAACAGTGAGAGATCAGTGAGAGATCAGGCTGGTGACGCTTAGTAAGAGCCACGAGACACACTCCATCAGGGGCAAAAAAAGCGAATAAAATGTAAGATAAGATGACACGGGATGCATGTCTATTTGATCATGCATCAGTCGGAGTAGCCTATCTAGTAGCTGTAAACCAGTAAAAACGCGTTTATTAAATGGTGAATATTGGCATATTGGGCGTTCCATTCTGGCTTCCACTGACTGGGGATACGATTTTGTTCAGAAACACCTTGTGTAAGGATGAGAGACAGGCGCATATAACGGTGACTGGTCGAGTGCCAGGCGCAAAAAACAGTGACTGGTCGAGTGGCAGGCGCATAACGGTGACTGGTCGAGTGCCAGGCGCTTATAATGGTGACTGGTCGAGGGCCAGGTGCATATAACGGTGACTGATCGAGTGGCAGGCGCATATAACGGTGACTGGTCGAGTGGCAGGCGCATATAACGGTGACTGGTCGAGTGACAGGTTGAGCTGCAGCTCCGTGTCAGGGGCCGACCACACAGAACGCGTTTTTCCATTCCAATACGCTACCTTACAAGCAGTTAAACTTTTTAAAAAACGCATCTCGAGACCCCCATTCTGATCCCAAACGCTTCCCCATTCCACTGCCCACTTCTGTGTGAACGAGCCCTCATGCGCGAGACGTTGCAAAAGACGTGAGATGGAGATGCGAGCGAAAAAATCATACATGTCCTTCAAATGCGTTTACTTTGAAAAATAATGGACAAGTTGTGAAGTGGAATGGGAAAACGCATTCACAGAACTCGTTTTTGATTTGAAAAATTGCTGGACGCGGGAAATATGGCGAAAAAACACGTTTTTTAAAATTTGAACATTATAAATTGAGAGCCACGTTTTTAGGTGTCATGTACGAGACACTGCAAAATACACAAGACACGAGCAAAACGTCCAGCGTGTGTTTAAATGGAAAAGTAGCGCATTGGAATTAAAAATGCATTCCGTGTGAACGGCCCGTGTCAAAATTCTAAGAATGATGTCATTTTGCACTTATTCCTACACTTAAGAATGATTCATAAATGTACAGACTATAGGTCACAGCTCCTAAATTTAAGAGTGCTGGAGAGTTATCCTAACCTAGTTAGGAGTAGCATGATGACTGTAATATGTTGAAAACAAACATTCTCCGTAAACGCAGAACAATATTAGACGGACTCTCCATATTATCAATCATATTCAGGAATGTAATTTACAGGTTGTTCTTTTAAGCATTGGTAGTTTCTGTGTTGAAACTGAGAATAATTTAAAGAGATGCATTGAGGTGTTTTGTATTATGAAGAACTTGTCACTGGAAATTTTTGTAAACTGGTAAAGCTGTAAAAGAGACAAATTTGAACAGATTTGAATTGTATCCCTTAGCAATAAAAAAAGAAAAGGAAACCACATACTCTCCAACATGAAAATGTGTTTTAAACCTGCATAATAGTGGAATTTGTATAAATGTGATCCGTAGTTGAACACACAAGTGAAATCCATTGATATATTAATTTATTGCAAGTAATGAATTTATTTAAACTGATTATTGTGAATATAGTGTACAACATCATAAGTTGGGTTAATCGTGGGGTGACAACAACTTCTTAATAAAATCTAAATGTAAACTAAATTTAAAAATCAATGATGAGGATAATCAACAATGAATTGCATTAATATTACTTGGATATGTGCTTCTACACAGAGAACCTTTCAGTAAAGTCACTTTAGAGTCAAGTATGACAATACATACAGAATGTACATATGAATATGCACAGCCGGTTGTTATCGCTGAATAAACCCGGCAGTGTGATCAGGAGTGAATGTTGTAACAGTGAAAGAAGCTGGAAGTTTAGTCTCATGATGAGCAGTCAGTTATTGGAGCATTGCTACGACGGTCATTATCAGCAAACAGCAGTTTCAAGCATTTGAGAGAGCCGTGTAACAAAGTTCTTTAAATAAATACATTTAAAATATTATAGAGAAGCATCTGCACAGAGCTTGGCCAAGTACTTTGTATAAAACACTTTATATACATTCATAGTTTCATGTGTAGTGCTTTGAGAGATTACTTTAATGTGTCGATGAGATATTTAACCACAAATAACTAATCTTTTATTTAGTATACGCTTGTCTGTAAATTAACAAAATGTAGTCATGTGAGTTGCCATTTTAATTTAGCAAAAAAAGATCCACATAAACAACTTTTATAGCAAGTTCTGAGTGCTTAGAATAATTCTACACAGTATAATTATGTTGCTTGTAATAGGTCTGTTTCAGGCAGAGTATTCACATGCATGTTATTTTATTTTGATAAAGTGAAAATGCATTATATGTTGCACATTATTTGCACACGATGCATAGAATACAGTCAAATAATTGTTCAAAATTAAAGTAACCTGTTAATAAAATACCATTTTATGTGTTGTAATAAATCATGAACAAATGAATGGCGAATATGATGCTATTACGTCCTTCCCTTGCAGACTCACGATTGGCTGATTCAGTGGTTAAGGGCAGCCATTTTGTTATTCCACAACACTTAGGTGTGATCTAAGCCTTTAAGAATCTGTCTTTGACTTTTCTTAAAACTTGCTTTTAGTTTCTTTATAAATATCTTCTACTCTTAGAAAAGTCCTACTTTTTACTATGAATTTCTTGACTCACAATTCAAAACTTAAGGCTAGTCTTAATTGCATTTCTGAAAAGTGTTATGCATATGGCCCCAGAATCCTTGGCAAATAAATGCAAGTGAAGCTATTCTCACACAAACTTCTATATATAATAAGCAAACATGCTCTGTACATGAGGTCTTGGTACTGATTCACCACAAAGAGGCATTTGTTTGTCTACATGTTCTACTTGCCCATAATTTTAAAGGTTATAGCCCCGGTTTCACAGACAAGGCTTAAACCTAGTCCCAGACTAAAATGCATGTTTCAGGCTGTTTTAACTGAAAGCAACTTGCACTGGAATATCTTAAAATATATCAGTGCAGTGCCATTGTTTTGTCTCAAGATGCACATCAGTAATGCACGTTTATAAAAGCTACCTAAATGTCCTAATTAAACTAAGGCCTAATCTTGGCTTAATCTAAGCCCTGTCTGTGAAACCAGGTCACAGTGTACCAAAATGTCCATAAAATCAAAAATAAAGCCTACTAAACATAATTATTCACAGAAACAGCTTAAATGAGCCATTATTTAGACCCAATGAGCCGCTGGTTCTCCCCGTCCTGATGAAATTTCATTTTATTTCTGATAATCTATTTTACTGTAAACTTATTATCAGGGGCAAAAACTTGTCTTTCCTTGTTGTATGTTCAAATACATGCTAAATGTAGAACTCTTGAACCATTCATGCATCAATTTCTTGATGTCACACTGTTGTGTTAATGGAAAATGTAGTTTATATTGAGTTACATAAAACAATAAAAAGATTTTATTGCACAATTACTATGAGTAGTCCTGCTGATCATGTGACACCCGCTTGCTAAAGACACAGGAAAAGAAAGTGTTCACATTCCTCTTTTACTCCTTTCAGTTCCCATTTTTGAATGAGTTGATTCATATTCAAATGAGGTGCCCTATCAAAGAATGCGAAGAATTCACTAGAATGGTGATAAAAGACTCCTCAAAGTCTCCATTAACAAGGTTTTGTGAGCTTTTATGTCCAAATTATAATTTTATTTGTTACATAAAGATAAACTTGTCCATGCTGCAAAGCCATTCACAGAAGCTTCTACTACTGAAATTCATGTTGCAAATGTTTAAAACTTCAAATTAAATTAAATTAAAATATATTTTTTTTACAGAGATTAAAATTACAATATTAATCGGTATCCTTGGTAAATAAATCCTATAAAAAATGCAAAAAATAGATGAATATCATGATGCTACACTTCAATCGATTACAAATTTGAATTGAATTAGATGCTACATCAATTTAATACTTAAATTAATTATTAAATAAATTATGTTTAATATTTCCTGAGAAAAGTCCCCAAATGAAGGCAGATAAAAGCAATGAAAAGAGAACTGACTTTAGAAGACGATATATTATGTTATTTTCATATCATCAAACAAGTCTATATCACTTACAGCATACAGCATTCAGTTTTACATACGATTTAATCAGTCTGTCTAATGTAGTTTTAGGGGCCATTCACAACGAATGTGTTCTTATATTTCATCTGCACTATAACTGTAGTTTTAAGTAGTGGTACAAATGCAGAAACTTTCACAAAATCTCACTGCCTTCACTGATTGATTTCCAGTTCATGAAAATTCAAGTAAAACCTTTAATTTCAGTTATATCAACAATGGACATTACTGCAGGAAATGGCATCATTAATTGCAAATTTTTACATAGTACATTTTTTCACAAGCTGATCTAAACAATGATTAATAAAAGCATCGCTGCAGTGTTAAAGTTCTTCTATTTCATCACTGAGTCTGACAACCTTATGAAGAAGTGTTGTGCAATAGACATGAGACATTCTGTTTCACAAGAGTGTCTCTTTGCCTAAATCCATGTGTGGGTGTATGTGTGTGTGTTTATCTGCCCAGTAGTAACACCTGCAAGGTATTCAGCAGATGCCTTTAATCCAGAGATCTTTGCAGTAGTGTGATTGCATAGACAGTCCATCTTGAGAAACCGTCGCTAAAGTGCCTGATTGACCTGATAATCATCAGTCGAGCCCTGCACCCCAGGTCATCTCACTGATCCTCATCAGGTCTTATTCATTCATCTCATAGACAGATGGAATGAAAGCAGCATGCTGGATTTGTCTAGACAGGTTCAGCAACACACATCCGACTATTCAGAAAACCAGCCTCGGGTTGGATTGAGCTAAAACACTGATTTCTCGAAAAGAGGAATGTTTCGAATACAAGCACATTGGTTTTCTGTCATGTTTTTTAGGCAATACAATTTTAGTTTAATTTTTCTCGTATTTATATGATATATTATATTACTATTGTATAAGTTTTGTATCTTTTTTAATCTTATTGTGTTCATTTTACCCATGAACACTCAACAAAACTAATAAAATAAATAAACAAATACTGCTGTTTCTTCAATAATGATTCCAATAATAATCAGACCTACTTATTAGGAAAATGTGGATTTGTTGTGGATGGTTTTCATGGTGTTGCTTTGCGTTTGCCGATATGTACTAGGTGGTTGCTACTAGGGTATTGCTATGTTGGCAGGATTTTGTGAGTGATTGCCAGGGCACCGCTATGCGGCTGTTATGGTGTTCTATGTGGTTGCTTGTGTGTCTTTATGAGGCTGCCAGGGTGTTGCCATAGTGTGGCTATGCAATTGCTAGGGTGTTGTGGGTGGTTGCCAGGGCATTGCTATGCGACTGTCAGATTGTTCTAGGTGGTTGACAGGGTGTCCCTAACGGTTGCCAGGGTGTTGTGGGTGTTGCCAGAAAGTTGTTATGCAGTTTCTGGAGTAGTGTGGGTAGTTGCCAGGGCATTGCTTGCTATGCTGTTACCAGAGTGTTTCAGGTGTTTGCTATGATGTTGATATGTGATTCCCAGAGGTGTTGTGGGTTTTTGCAGGATGCTGCCAGAGTGTTCTAAGAGGTTGCTTGCTAGTCTGTTGCTATAAAGCTACAAGAGTGTTCTATGAGGTTGCCAGGATGTTGTAAGTGATTGCCAGGGCACCGCTATGCAACTGATATAGTGTGCGGTGATATCCGGAGGTGCTGTGGGTTATTGCAGGGCACTGTCAATGTTATAAGTGGTTGCTAAGTTGTTGCTATGCAGCTTTCAGGGTGTTCTATGTGGTTGCCAGGGTGTTGTCAGGTTGTTTCTTACTGAGCTAAAGCTAGGGACACATTTAACAACTAGCTGAAACGTTATAAGACTTAGAATTTAAAGGTGCTGTTGTATATCTGGGAAAATGCTAACTTTAGCCTAAGAGCAGTAAAAGCGTACGTCCCACCCTCCCTGCAAATCACCGTCCAAAGCCACGCCTCCTGAAAGCATGAACGTGCACAGCCAGGAAAACCGGAGACAACGTTACTGCAATACATCATATGTCATTCACCGGTGAGAAAACTTTATAATACAGTGAGTAACACAACAATACAAAGCGTAAACACATTCTAAAAACAGAATTAGATGCAGCAAGTTTTCGGTTTGTTTAGTTAGAAAAACTTGTCAGTGTGTAATATTATTTCTTGCATGATAGGGTTTCCACAATGAGAGTCTGCTTGGCTTCGATGAAGATATATTGATCGTAGATCCTTTGCCAGTGCCACTTGTTGTCGGTTCAGAAGGAAAGTTAGGTTGTTGCTGCTTGCCTGCCATTCTCGCTCTGTCTGCTCAGCATACGTGAACGCGCTGATGACTTATTATGTCTGCGTGAATAAGCCTGCGCAGTGGTATGCAAACACACGTTGACTAACAGGGAACACATGCTATAGGAATGTTCAGATCGAATGCAAAGATTGAACGAATATTTTATGGTTATATGGTCCTACGCCTTCCACAGACAACATATATTTATACAAATATATTTAGACCACTTAACAGAGTGATTGCTATCAGGATATAAGGAGACTTTCAACCAGCATAAAAAAAAAAAATTGTCAGAGAATCACCTACGCACCTTTAAGAATTAACACACATAAAGATTGTTTTCATCGACTGGAGAGCAGATTCTAGTCTTTGACAGTCAGAGAGGAGCACACACCTAACGACTGAGTCAGTCCACAACACACGTAACGACTGATAAGTCACGACGGGACATAAGTCAAAAGCACTGATACCAAGTCTGTATTATTTATTTTGTCTGCCAGGCAAAAAATGTAGATCAAAATATCATAATTTAGCAAATATCTACACCAAAGATAATGTGGTTGCATTTTCATTAGCAAAAAACAAAACAAAAAAAGTGTTTACATAAACCATGTCCCAGGGTCCTTTGAGTCCTTGCATGAAGTCATAGTCATGTTCAAAAATAGACAGCAAGTCCAAGAACGCAGCTGGAGTTTGTCATAATTATGGTAGATTGTGACATGAATCTAAACAGCATTAATGTAACAATGTTGACTGAGACGGTACAGCTTCAAGGTGCAGAAAGGGAGGGAGTGGTGGTTATGGCTGTTTATTTTGGCAAACACAGAAAGCTGACAGCTGTCTGGTGGTTCCATGTATTCTCTGTGAGAGACCCCAATCTGGACTAATTTGTGTTAAGAGCGCTGTATATGAGGTTCTGTTTAACTGTGAGTACATGTATTCTTGTGACACTTGTGCAAGTATCTCCAGGGGTGGTAACAGAACGTTTGAGAACCAGAGAGCAGCAACCTGAGACAACAAGTCTTAATTTAGCTGTTACTTGATATCACAAGCTCTTATGCAAATTTCAGACAGATTTCTGACTTATAGTATTAAAGAAAGAGAGCAGTGTGGTTTCATTTTCATGTTCAAAGCATTTATTATTTTTTGAACACCCTCTTCCACACCTTTTTCTGGGAAACTTGTCACAAAGCTTTTGTTACAAGTAGACTTGCTAAACAAACAAAACAACCGTTGCAATAAAAAATGGAAAAATATCCTCTCAGGTCTTGAAAATGTATTTGACCCATTCATTTTGCAATTGACAGTGTCCATGTGTGGCTATTAAAATAGAAGCAGATATCTACTGGTAAGAGGGTTGTTCACCTTGCGAGCATTTATCTTACTCAGTCAGGTGCAAAAATAGCACATTAAGCTTTTGTTTGCTTGCAAGCACCATTAATCGGTGATATTTCCCCACAGCAAAACTGCATTAAACAAATATCCGTGGAACACTTTTGACAAGGAAAGTCGTGCTTCTGAGAGGGACATAGTTCTCTTTTCCTAGAGATTGCCTTGTATTTTCTCTCTGTTGAGGATACAAACTGCCCTTGGCACCACAGGCTGTCGTTGCTATGAATTTAAGAAGGTCAAAGTATATAAAAAGGAGGCTATTGAAGATTCTGACCTGGATCAACAATCTCTCGCGATGTCACACAATTCTACCCACACCATGATGTTATTTCCCCTAATAAGACATCGGTGTCTGCCCATGTGCATAAAAGAAACACAGAAGCCATTCACTGAAGCATTATTAACCTACTGGAATCCACACTACAAACAATGGCTTACAGTGGAATCCTGCATCATACTTCCACAGAACTATTTATGCAGATGTTAATAAAAGGTAACATGCGTTTCTAATTATAACTAGTTATGGGCAGACCTATTGTAATTGTTTGTTATTGTAATTAAAACCTGTTCCTTTTACACGTCACTGTTTTATACTTGTGTCCATGGGGCATTTCTATATTAATTTTGTAACACTAGGACAGACCCATTTTTTATAATAAAACCTGGATTAGGAACTAACATTAATTAGTATCTGCATGCATAAATAATTAAATATCACCATGCATGCCCAGAATAAGAAGCTGTATGTAATTAAAATGTTAATTTCATGCCAATGGATAACAAATATCGTTAAAAACAAAGTTTAAACGTGTTTAATTGCTTCCTAAACTTACCTTTGCGTCTACTCTTTAGTTATTTCCGTCTTGATCATCGGTAAATAAAAACTCTGTATGCGAAGCAATGGTGAATCTCCTCAGACAGACGAAGAAAAGTCAAGAAGCGAAAAATTCTGCACTGCTCTCTTCTGCTTTTTGGACTTGCGCGTCATCGTTAACGCCCCCGTCTCATTAATATTACTCACGTAACGTTACGTCAAGCCCATTATGCTTATCTGATTGGCTGAAAGACGTTGACATGTGCTACAGAATCATTCATTATTAATTCATGGTAATGAACATGTCACAAATCCTTTCTATGGAGCTTAACTTTTTTATGTAATTGTGTGTAAAACACTAAATAAATGTTTTAGAAACTGAAAACAGAATTTGAAAGAATTTCTGAAAATGTATGTAGCTAAATGTATAGGCCTATATGTCTACACTATATAGAGCCTAGGCCTATAGTATGGCACATAAGACTTAAATATCAATTATCTGGGGAACAAACATAGAAATGTTATAGCCTATAGCTCAAATTGCCTCTAAGTTAAAACGGCTGCTAGTGTTTGGTTGGGATAATCAACCATTGATATCAACAAACAAACTATCAGTCAACAATTGATTCTTTTGTAGCTTAGGCCTACTACATGATTTTGCTCTGCAGGCAGGACGGTGGCTTCTGTTCTCTCTCTCTCTCTCTCTCTCTCTCTCTCTCTCTCTCTCTCTCTCTCTCTCTCTCTCTCTCTCTCTCTCTCACACACTCACTCACTCGCTCGCACGCACGCACACACACACACACACGGTTGAACCAAATTTTCACAACTGTTCTGACTAATATTACAAGGCATTGCAGGTTTACTGATTTTATGTGATCCATGCAAACTCGATCATGTTTTTGCTCAATTCTAAAGGCGAAGAACAAGTGAACAAGTTACGGCATAACCACAGGCATGACAATAAAATCTAATACTCTAATACTATGTCCTTAAACCAACACTAGGTTCACTAAATGCCATCAATTACATTTCTTACTGCATAACATGTGTAGGATAAATATACTCCTCTTACCACCTCTATATATTTTTTACTTGATTTTTGAATCAAAACAAACTGATCATTTATTTTCACACAAATTAGGTTGCTCCGGAAGTATGAAAAAAAAAACTTGGCAAGTGTAGACAAAACTTGGCAAAAGAAGACTGCAAGATGTTCTAGTGTTTATGAAAATGTCCTTCTATAATTTCCAGTGAACTGGAAGCCAGTGGTTACATGACCAAAAAGTTATAAATATAGATATTTTTCTTACAAAAACAAATCGCTTCACTTCAGAAGGCCCCTTTTAAACCCCCTGGAGCGGTATGGACTACTTTTATGATGGATGGATGCATGCGCTTTTTTGGGCTTCAATATCTAATGTACCATTCAGTCCCATTATAAAGCTTGGAAGAGAGACAGGATGTTTTTTTTTTTTATATAACTCTGATTGTGTTTGGCTGAAAGAAGAAAGTCATATACATCTAGGATGGCTTGAGGGTGAGCAAATTATGGGATACTTTTCATTTTTGACCGGACTAACTGAAATTGGCATGCTTTATTGAGCAGTGGCCTCTGAACACAACGTTCCAGATTAATTAGAGCTCACTTTATCTAGAAGAACATACTTTTTAGTCCCATCGCTGTTAAGCATTCTGGGAGACATGTCTCAGGTTTCACAGACAAGGCTTAAGCCTAGTCCTAGACTAAAATGCATGTTTGAGTTTGAGTTTTAACTGAAATCAACTTCCACCGACATAACTTAAAATATGCCAGTGCCACTGTTTTGTCTCAAAATGCACACCCAGTAATGTTTTTTTTAATTGATCTAAGGGCTTGACTATTGTGCATTTAGCTTAAGCCAGGTTCACACATTTGCAGTGCGTATGCGGTGTGTGTTTCAGTACATATGCGATGCAGGAACAGCACATTATTATTGTCCTTTCACATATGCCACACTTGTGTGCAACTGAACTGTGGCTGTAGGCTATACACAAACACAACATTTATTCTTTTTTTCTTTCAAATCCAAAAGTTGTTACTGGAAATTGTTTGTCAGCATTGCGATTATCTTTGTACACAGTGCAGTTATACAATCTTTCATAGACGTATTAACGTATAAACACACTAAATGTAAACAACGCATTATTCAATGCATTACTTCAATACAACAAAAGTATTACTTCAAAATACAATAAAATGTTTTTAAATACATTAAAAACAATCAAATAAAGCAACATTTTAAATTGAATTCTAAAAAAAAGACCAGAAGCCAGTGAAGACAAGCTAAAATTGGAGTGATATGATCACATTTTTTTGCACTAGTTAACACTCTGTGATGCTTTCTGAACCATCTGCAAACGTGAAGATTGAGGAAGACCATGGTATAAAAAATTACAATAGTCCAGCAGTGATGTAATACATGCATGAATAACCTTTTCCAAATCTTGAAAGATAAATGTTGATTTAAAGAAACTAGAAATAATTCTCAAATGATAGTAGCTGTTTTTAACTGAGCTAATTGTTTTTTCAAGACAAAGCTCAGAGTCAAAGACAACACCTATTTTTTTGTTTGACAAATGACAAAAACAGCTGACTCTCATGCCTTTTCTTTTGCATTTGAATCTTTATACAGGAAATCCTGCGGGTCATAAGGAACTTGTTTTTCCACCTCCACCAAGAAGAGATGAGTGCCATCCATTATGGTGCCTTGTTAGGGTAAGGTGTTGCTTGTCTTTCTTTACCCTGGGCAAAAAGCCATATGTTGACTGTGAAACACAGAAGAGTTTAAATATATGCATTTAATTAATCAATCTCAGTCCTTCATGTTCTCAGAGAGAAGCCCTTTCTGTGTCCAGACAGCTTGGCTCCAGCCTTACATGTACAACATAAGTCTGCTGGTCTTCAGTGATAGGCTTTGATTGACTATTTGATGCAAGTTGCAGATCTGTGCTAGCATTTGATATGCATGAAATATTAGTACAACTGATATTAGTGATAGACTTATCTGCCTACATTACACTTAAAAGAAAAGGTTCTATATAGATGGTTCATTTAAGCTTTTAGGGATTCCCATCATGTACTAATTTTATGGGTTTAGTTTTAATTAATTAAATTAAAAATTCAATTTCATATTTCATTTTTTTTCTTATATACTGTAGAATCTTTTTGGCACAAAAGGTTCTTTAAAAACGAGTCAAGAACCCTAGGGTTCTATATAGAACCCCAGTGAACCTTTTTGTTCGGGTGAGTAGACATTAATTTCCTTTATTTTGTATAGCTGAATCCACACCTGGGCTAATTTTCTTTTCGCCATTTTTGTCATAGTAGCGAGAAAAGACAAGAAATTAATGGAAATGGAAACTGGGAAATGCATCACATGCTCAACATGGAACTTGTTGGAGCATGTGCAGTAACGGCTCATGTTGAGTGGGATGCAGAAGTTCAGGTTCTTCATGGGATCATACCTAATCAGGTTTCAGTTAATATCTAACGGACATTTCCATCCACAGTAGAGCTGGATTACAGACCGGGCCAGTGCCTCAGTGACTTGAATTGCCAGGAGCCTCTGAAACCTCAAGCTGTATGGCCCGAGACTCAATGGAAGTTGGCACATAATTATGAAATAGGTTGAAACCATCCTCGTCCATCTCCCCATCATCTCGATCTAATATCCGTTGTCAGGTTTGACTTTATAATCCCCCGCTGATGACAGAGACCCCAGCAGAACGCCTGTTCAATTCTGCACACATGTACTAATACTAATTAATGTAGTAAATTGGATTGTGGGGAACATGCAGCTGGCAGCACTAGGGAAATTAGGGGAGGAAATGAACACACACAACACAAATGAACATTATCTCCTTTCTAAATGTAATGACCTCTAATGGGTTTTTTGGGACAGATTCAATAGTACCCAATACAACTTTCCAGGAAAGGAACTACGGATAAGAAGAAACGCAGCATTTTTTAAGGAACTTACTCTTCTCTATGTAGAATCATGGCTTGATTTAGACGAGAGGTCAACTGTAAAAGGGCAATTATAGTGCACATTTGTTCAAACACAAACATAGTGACGACTACAGTGACGATTCAGTATATACTTAATACAGTTATCTTTCTGCTGGTGTAAAACTTCTTCAAATTTTCAAGGAAATCATATTTTCCTTATGCTGTCTTTAAACTTATACATCTAATTTAATCTCTAGTTAGAAGTTAACAAGAATGACAGATGTTAAGCCCATCTTTGGTAGCTCAACAAAACACTATTATTTCATCATGGCTATAAAGTCAAGATGAACTGTGACACTTATCAAAATGTGACTTATGCATAAAATATGCAATGAAGATTATTACATTAAACTGTTAAAGTCAGTATCCATTCCTGACAGATACAAGAAATATTCTATTTGAAAATTATTTTTAAAGGTGAAAAAAAGCTATTTTATTACTTTGAGGTGTGACCGTATTACTTGGAATCAGTTGTTCCAACCACCATTACATATTTTAGTAGTCTGTGAGCATTCCGCAGCTATTTTACCCTGTAGCCTAGTTGGGGATACTATACTTTAACAAGCACTGTCCTCCGGGTGAGAAATTAAACCGAGGTCCTGACTCCATGGTATTTCTTATAAAGAGAGTGTCCTGGGCAAATTCCCTCCATTGGCCCTCATCAATCAAGGCCTCCGAATAATCCCTCTCTATTGAACTGGCTCTATAATTCTCTCTCTCTTCTTGTCTGGTGTGTGGTGAGTGCACTGTGGCTGCTGTTGAATCATATAGGTGGATGCTGCTGTGGTGAACGGCACATTCCAGAGCCAAGTTTATCTATCCAACTCTCTATCCGTAACAGTGGACAAAGGTTTGCTATATTTTGATTGATTGTGTTAGTCCACCAAGATCCAAACTGTCCAACACCATCAGATAAAGATGCTAGGACAACAGCCAGAAACCGCTTAGAGGGCAAGAAGACCAGCTCTGGAACCAATCCCAGGAAGGACAGGACTTCTCATTGGTCCACATGCAGTTTCTGCCTTTAACCCATCTAGAGACTAATTCCTAAGGTTTTGGCATGCGACTGCCATACAAATTCCTCAGGACCTCCGGATGTACCAGCAGTGGCCACTATGATCCACCGAAATTAGTCCATGTTTGGAAACCTTAAAAACTGATGTAAACTACACACTATTACGAGGGATAAGTATTCTCTGTAACAGCTATGTGTTGTCTAACATTTGCAGAAATTAAGGTGTTAACGTACAAATTAATGAATACATGACCGTTCAATCTTTTTCCATCTTGTTTGGACTTAATTTGTTTAGAATATTCCTTAAGGCACTTTAAAGACTTCTAACAGTTTGCTAAATGCAAATGAGCTCCACAGGGGAAAGAAGAGAGGGCCACACTGTTTGTGTGTGTCCTCTGATGCCAGCAGCCAATCACAGCACTGGAATGGAAAAGCACCAAATTGCAATCTCCTCCTCATTGGAAAGGGATAAAAATACACTTTCAACATACACTCCTTGTTCTGGGACTCTGGGTCATCCAGTGAGACATTAACAGATAAATCCTCGTTCTGAGTCTGTCCTGTAAGGGAGAGACAGAAACAGATCAACAAAGTTTTGAGTCTCCAGTATTTGAAGGAAGAGACTGTAGTCAACAGCTTGTGAGTCAGCACCAGATACGACCACGTTCTGAGCCTCCAGTCTGTGAGGAAACAACTACAGCATTTCCCGAGTCTCATGCCAGAGAGACAAAAGCAGATTAACCAAGTTCTGAATGTCTGGCCCAGAGAGGCAGTCGATATACAGAGACATTTGCAACATTGTTAAGCTCAGGAGAGCGAACCGTCACTCAAAGGTACCTTCGTATGTGTGTTCCAGATCCAGATTGTTAGGACCTTCTGCACCTACTTCAGGTCTGCATATTCCATATTTTAGGACCCTTTTGGTGCTCCAGGCAAGATCGGCATCCCACAGAGCTTCATGTCAAGCCTGTCAACAACAGTTTATCTTTCCATAAGATAACGTAACTTTTCCATAGCCACACTTAACATAATCACTTGTATTTTATGCGTCTCATGCACTTTATTCCTTTCTCATTCATGGCATTCATTTAGTAGTTGTTTTAAGTTATTCTTGTTTATATTTTGTTAATAAATTCTTTGTGCTGATAATACAGAAGAGGCTCTACAAGTTGACAATCAATCACCAATCTTTCAGATAAATCAGCTAACCAGCTCCCTCCAATTTACATTCATTCTAAATGGTTGAACAGCTCCTATTGGGAGTGTTCTCATACTGCCAAGGGAAAAGACCTTGACTGGTTCCCTGACGAAAGAGAGGGGGGAAGTGGTTATCTGATATACTCATTACCACACCTTTAAATGACTTGTGATTTAAGTGACGCATGTACACTGCACCCTGGTGGTGAGTGAGACGAGACCCCTGATATGATTGTAAAGTGCTTTGGGTGTACAATAGTACATAATAAAGCACCACATAAACACTTCCTTCCAATAAAAAAAAGCTACATCTGCTCATGTTCTTTACTGCCAGTGAAAGTCCTTGGGAATGTAGGAAGGATCCATACATGCTGCAACGCGTGCATCCTCTCTCTCCAAATGCAGAAAAAAAAACAGCCTGTTGACACTTAAACTGTTTGAACAGATCCATCCACATTTCGTAAGAGGGTTCACTACAAAAGACATACTTAGTTTTCAAGAATGATTAACGTTTTTTTGTTGTTGGCAGCATCGGTTTAGAGAAATGATTTCCTGCAATTACGTAACTCAACTAACCAGGGCTACGACAAAAAGTTGCAAAGCGTTTTTTAAACGGAAACAGTGGTGCGTTGAACACGCTGTTCTGATGATGCAAGAGTTGCAACTATGGAAGCGTAGAAGGCCATCCGTTGTGTTGTTTTTGAAGAATTTTCGAAGCCTGATGAAATCGGTATAAATTTGTGTTTAATACTGCAAAATACGTTCGATGTTACATTCACTTCCCTTGCCGTCCAGAATACAAGAGAACATCTCAACTGAGGGAAGGGATTTGTGGAAACTGTGGTTCCTAATTGTAATACAACATTTGCCCTTGCATTTCAGGATGAACATACAAACATTTCAGGTGAAGGATAATCCACTTCTTACCTCTGAGACTGTGGTATGATCTATATGACATTTTTATTGTGAGTATTAGGCTTATCATTATTGCTGATCACTGTTGATATACTATATTTTTACTATAAAACTCTTACGACAAACATGTCTTCTAATATCTTCAATTGTTGCGTATACGAGCTGCAGCAGCGGACAATTTTGTAAATGACGTTACTTTTATTTGTAAATGACCCATTGAGCGTGTGCAAGCTGTCTTTTTAATACCGCGTGATTTAGCCTACATGTTGCTGCTGATATTGGGCTGGAAACCGTAGTAAAACGGTGCGCACCGGTTTGAGCTTGAACATGCCCCAGGTTTTCTGGTCTTGGCTGGTTTAGGATGATGTCTCCACCTAACCAGTAAGAAAACCCCCATCTAAAAATCAGCCTACTGATTGGTTTAGCCTGTGCAGTGATAAAATGTTAGAAGAATAGGTTCTATATAGAATCTTAAAGGGTTCTGTCAGATATAACCTTTTAAGGGTTACCAGTCATTCTTCCCTAATAGTTCATCCAAAAATTGTAATTCTGCCATTTAGCACGCTCAATGGGTTTGGAACAAAGTGAGGGTGAGTAAATGATGAGAGAATTTAATCTCAGTTTTAAAAAATCCTTTATGCAAAAAAACTTCTATATGTAAGGAGAAATGTCTTAAATTAATTCATAATACTTTTGTGTTTAATGGGTAATTTCATTTGTTTTCTAGTTATATGTCTGTGAGCGGTTTAATAAAATTTCATCAAAATAAGCAATTAATTGATTTTCTTTTTAAATAAAATTAATTAACACTAAATTGACTAATCCCCCAAATAGTATGTATATATACACATTATATACTTTACAGTATTGCTATATTTAAATGTCCAGTTTTAAATACAGTTTGTCCCATCAAAACTTATTACTCACCTTTAAGTAAACTAAGGTTGTCTCCCTACTAAACTTTTATTTATGGGCAAACAATCTTTTAATAATAATTCAACCAATTTACAATTTAATCAACCATTAAATACATTAATGTTTCGCCAATCATGATTACATTCTGATCTTTAGCACCCAGATCTATAAATCTAACACGAATAGATCTCCACCTGTCGATATGATATAAAACTCTCATGATATTAGGAGTAACAATTACAGAAGAATAAAATAAAGCATATTTTGTTACCTTTTGGAGCTTGGAAGGGTTCAGTTTGAGCAGGTGTTTTATACCATCATCACTCTCCTCATCAGAGCTCATTTCCCAGAGCATTCAGCATCTGGCTCATATTAGCAATCTCAAACATATTCTCAAAACTATAATTTTCAGCATCTTCAAAATCAGTATTTTGATCGCTGACAGCTTCTTCACCAGATCCATCATCAAGTGACAGTGACACAAATATTTGATATAGTGTTCAGTAGTAGGGGTGTGAATCTCTAGGCACCTCACGATTCGATTACGATTCAGAGGGCTGCGATTCGATGCTAAAGCGATTATCGATTATCTGAATCTTTTGTGTGTGTGTGAGTGAATATAAATATTTTGCTTTAAAAGTACAAAGTAATGACCCATAAAGAATTAACGTACAATATATTTTATTAGCATTGCAAAGAACCTACTGGAAAATAAATGTGTGCCTGAACTAGCAGCATACTTGTAGTAAATTAATAATATAACAACAACAGGTGTTCTGACGATTCATTCCACACATCGAGATGTGCTACTTACTGGTTATGCGCATGTGCAGACTCATTTTTCTTCTGCTTACCACGCCCATAAATCTATGCATCCTTGCTGTGGAGACTTGTAGGAAACTTCGACAGGTCAAAGATGAATATTTGATGATAATTTTTTACTTTTCACACCGTTGTAAAAATACAAACAGTACATTATACTGTACTCTTAACTTCGAATTTTATTATAATTTTATTTCATATAATAATGTCATTTTTACTTGTTATATCAAATGTGATAATTGCTAGTTCATTTAAAATATCAAAATATGCTCATACACTTACCCTGATTAAAATGAAATAACGATGTCATAATATTGTGAGATTTACACCATTATGGAAACAATTGAGAATGAATCAACATTATCTGTGATCGATTCGCGCTTGGGTAGCATTTTTCGACAAGGCAGCAGAAATCGTCTGAACACCGGTACAGCCCAGAGCCATAGAGAGAAACGGCTCTGGTACAGCCGAGTGTTTTTCCTGCTCTGGGTGGAAACGTGTATGGGTTCTCATATTTGTCATGTTGCCGAAATATTTTAGTTTTATTCTACAAAGCTTACAACTAGTGTGGCTCTTGTCCTGCTCCTTTCCCCCTTCAACTTCATAGAAGCCAAAATATTTCCACACGTCAGCTTTTAACGAGGAGGGTGTTTGGATTTCGCGCTCAGCCATCGCGTCTCTGTTATGTGCACACGCCACAGACAGACGGTCCGGGCACTGCACTTCCGCGCTCCAGAGTTCCGTCAATATTACGTCATTATAAATAGGCTATATATCTATAAAAAAAAATCTATATCTTTTTTTTTTTTGAAAATCGATTTTTTTCATTGTGAATCGATTCAGAATCGTCCACGTCCGCATCGCGATGCATCAAAGAATCGATTTTTCCCCCCACCCCTATTCAGTAGCCTACCTGATTTGAAGTAAATCGCCATTTCAAGTTTTGCAGATGATACTTCCTATTTAGTCCGTGAGGTAGACCCCCAAATTTCAGAAATTAGTATCATAAGAGGGCACCAATGTTGCTCTTTTTTCATTCAACAGAGGGATGTCCCTGGACCACAAAAATGCATGATAGCAATTCTTAGTGGGTAGCTCAAGGTACAAAAATCACCAATTTTATGTATGACCCTCCCAAAATTTGGCAAATTCCACGTAAGGTCAGTTATTTCTTTAATTCATTATTTTTGGTACCAAAACATTTATACTTAGTGATATCTTGGTTAGAATATTGTCAAAACTTTAACTTGTTTCAATAATATAGTTATTATGATTATTACTCTACATAAAACATAGTGGTGTACAGCTTTCACTCATTGTTTTAAAACTGAAGACTAGTCTGTACATGCTTCCATGTAACAGGTAAGAATGGATTTTGCAATGTTATATATTATACAATTATTGATTAATCTATCAAGTCAATTCATTGTATTCTAATTACCATGGATAACTAAAAAACAAGTGAAGTGAATGCTAATTGTCCAAATTGTACGTTGAATGTCCGTGTACTGGTGCTTGAGATATCTTTATATTAGATGCAGACTATATACAGAAACACACATAAGCAGACATTTATTATATTACACTCCTGAAGGCAGACAATAAACATCAAATTAATTTAAAGCTTGCAGAAATATGTATAAGTTTAAGGAAGAGAGATCTCCTCAAAAGAAACGGCCTAAAATTGAAAACAAGTGTTTAATACACTGCACTGAAGAGGACCCAGAAAAGAATTTAACAACACCAAAGGAATGGAATTCGTGGACAACATTGGTCTAGGCAGCAGAAATAAGAAATTATAAAGACATATTAGATTCGGCTGAGAGTTGTTCTGAAGGAGAGGTTCCACAAATATGGTATCACAGGAGGTGCCGGAGTCTCTTTACAATCAAAAGGGATTTGGAAACTCTCAAAAGCAAGCCATTAGACACTACAGAAACAATGGCTAGAGGGTCCATACGAACTCAGAGCTGAAAAAATCTGCATCTTTTGTGAGAAGTCTTCAAAGTTCAGACCAGGAGCAAAAAGTAGGAGGCCGTTAATGCAGTCAGTGTCTTGGCAGTCTGATGCTGCAGTTAGAAATGCAGCTCTAGCCAACCAGGATAAAATAATGATTGCAGTTACCAGAGAGCTGATAGCAGCAGATGCTCACTACCACAAGAGTTGTTACAGGAACTATACTAGAGTCCTTACATCTCGTGATGCCCCTTCAGAGAGGTCAGTAGTGCCTGATATAAAGGGTATAAAGCCACAGAATATATAAAAAAACAGGTATAAAGCCACAGAAGCAGCTGCATTTGACGAGTTTTTGAATACATACGGGAAGAACTGATGGAACATCCTTGTGTTATTAAGTTTACAATTCTCACATGTAGAATCAGAGAGTATATGCACAAACGTGGCATTGACACTCTGATGAAATCAACCATCAAGAACCTTAGAAGAAGATTAGAGGCAGAATTTGGTGATTCCCTAAATTTTTGCAAGTCTAACAATGGCAGGTTACTGATGTATCCTGACACTTTGTCTATGGAGCATCTTGTTGTTGAGAACAGTGAAATACATGACAAGCTTAGTCAAGAAACAACCTATACAGACCGCATAGAGGAAACAGCTTTGATTCTACGCACGGCCATCAAGAAAGAGAGGCCGTCAGTATCTTGGCCACCTAATCCTTTTGAACTTGATCAGAAATCAGTAAAGCTGGCTTGTGAAATCAAAGAGTTTTTGGCTGTATTGCTGAGTTGTGACTCATTTGAAAAGGCTTCTGAAAAGGTACAAAGACTTTGTCGTGTCTTTTGGACAAGATATAACTTATGCAGTGACTCAAGGAAGAATAAGAATGCCCAAGCATATTTTGATTCCTTATGCTATTAAGGCGCTTACAGGAAATGTTGAATTGAATCGCCTGGGACACTCTGTATCTTACACTTTGTAAGAGGAGATAGATACAGCTTTGTGCCTGCAGAAATTAACCATGGCAGATGCTGCAGGTTTGGCTGTTCTCCCTAGCAACATAAAGCCCAATGTGCCTACGACATTAGGATGGGACAACATAGCCAGAAACGAAGAGACATTGACTGGAGAGGGAACATCCCACAGGATCAATGGAATTGCAGTCCAGCCTTTGACAGAGGGTCCATCACTCCCACCAATGTCCTATGAAGTGCCCAAAAGGCAAAGAAGTATCAAAGATGTCATGCCTGAGAACCTGCCTGTGTACAATGCCGGCGCTAAGGCCTCAGCTCCTACCATGGTCCATCAAGAAGTAGATTATCAAGAATGCTGGAACAAGGCCAGAATGAAGAATGTAGGATGGTTAGTCACCAGACTGCATGCTCAACAGAATCAACCTATTCCTGGGTGGACTGGCTTAAACATACGTACTAGAAAGAATGTGACCGTTACTCAAAGTAGCATTGGATATCTTCTTACCATCAATGGCCCTGCCTCTGATATGGCAACTGTACATGAGATATTTGTGCTGTCTCACAAAATCATGAAAACCCTCGTTCTGAAAGAGATAATACTTGTATTCAATCAGGCCTTATATGCCAAGGCTATGGAAATTAAGTGGAAGCATGAGGACAAGTTTAGTGGGATCATCCTCAGACTTGGAACATTCCACACAATTTGCACGTGGATGGCAGTTATAGGCAAACGCTTTCAGGATGCAGGTTTGAGAGATTTATGCATTGAAGCAAGTTTGATTGCGGAAGGCTCAGCTTCAAAAACACTGGAAGGTCGAAGCTACAACAGAGGTGTAAGAGTTCATAAACTGGTTTATGAGGCCCTCTTGAGAATACTTTGGAGTCGTTTCAGTGAACAGGAAAACAGAAAAAAGTTCTGAAGTGCAAGATGCACTTAAGGTACTGAAAGACCTCAGTGATGACATTTCACCAGACAAATTTGAGATGGTTGTCCAAAGCCCATCATTGATCCTGCTGTTTGATGAATTTGAGAAGTACTTGGACATACAGCGGCACACAAATGGTAACCTCTCCAAATTCTGTATGTCGTACATTGACATGGTAGAAATTTTACTGGCAACAATCAGAGCCTCAAGGGAAGGGGACTGGCATCTTCATTTGGCATCAGTAAGGAGAATGATTCCATGGGTGTTTGCATATGACCACTTAAATTAATTAATATATTTGCCAGTATATTATGCACAAATGCAATTACTCCACAGGGATCATCCGGGCACAAAAGAATACCTTCTGAATGGTGGATTCTCAGTCCAGAAAGGATCAGAAAACCCATTTGGTCGTATTCCTGTTGACCAGGCTGTGGAGGAAACAGTGAATAAAGATACCCAGACACCTGGTGGAACAAAAGGCTTCAGCTTGAAACAGTCCACACTAGCTAGATATTATCTGACTTCAGAATTCCGCATATCTGTCTTGAGGTATCTAAGAGAAATGGTGAGCCATAAAGACTGCTGTGGCAAGCATCATGACTTAAAGGCTCCACGGATGGAGAAGGATGAGAATGCAGTTAAATCAGTAGTAGAGCTACTTGAGAAGAACTGGATAGACCCTTTCAGTGGAGAGACACAATACTTGGTATCACTCTCAACAGGCTCTCAGAGACCTGACAACAGCATTTAAAAAAGGTGACAGTGCATATCAGCTTTTCAAATCAGAGAGACTAAGTGCAGCACCTATCAAACAATTCCACGATAGACTTCCTAAGCAAAATCTTAAGACATTCCCAAGCTTGAGCAAAAAGAAAGTATCAAAAGCTGGAACACAGGAAGTTGTTCTCAAAGGTGATAGGAACTTATTTGCTCATATGGTTATTATTGGACAAAGCAGAAGACTTGACATGCGAGAGGTCTTGTCACACCCCTTGGGACCAATTCCATGGTCTCCGGCTTCTTCTGATGGTCTCCTAAGGAAAACAAACAAAGCTGCATTAGCATCTGTACTACAGAAGAATGTCGCCCCAGCTGAAACAACTCCGGAGTTTTCAGCATCAACAAACTGAAATGTGACAACAAAACCTTTGGGAAACTTGCAGAATATTTGCTAACAGTGGTTCTGCTTCATTGTCCCAACAGTCACAGAATTGATGCTGTGTTTGATGTCTATGCAGACGACTCTATTAAGGACATTGAGAGACAAAACCGGGGCTCACAAAGTGGTACTCAGTTTCGCAACATTGCAGCAGGACATAGCATTACCCAATGGAGAAAGTTCCTTGCATCACCAAGTAACAAGAACAGTCTGGTAGAGTTCATTTGCAGCTACTGGAAAGATCCAGTACACAGAACCAAGCTTGAACATAGGACTATGTTTATTACCTGTGGTGAAACCTGCTGGAAGCTATTCAAAGAGGAAACCACCTGCGTGGAAGAGCTACTGTCAAATCAGGAAGAGGCCAATGGTAGACTGCTGCTACATGCGGCCCATGCTGTTCCTAAATATGTTGGGAGATATATTGAACCATATTTGCACAAAATATTATTTTGTGTTAATAAAATGTCAAAATTGTTTTATATTTTCCTTAGTTTTTTGTATATTTTCTGTCCTAAAGAGCCTATATATGATTTTATTTTACTTTATTTCATTTCTCAGTGACATTTCATCATAAAAGAGAAGATCTAAAGCAATAGATATGTCAATATATGTCACGTTTAAATGTAAAATTTATTATTTTCATACCTTAAGCTACCTACATGGCACTGCTACCATGCATTTTTGTGGTCAGGGGGCATGCCTGTTTTGAGAAATAAGCATTAGAATTGGTGCCCTTTCTGATACCAATTTTCTGCCCGGCTCACGGACTAATTCTTTTGTTTTCTGCATGCCGTAACTATGAGTGAAACGTCACTTCATCATTGTGTAAGATATTGCCACCTTGTGGAATAAACGTGAATTACACTTATTCAGTCATCAAAGATTCAATTATTGTTGTGCAGAAAAAAAAATACTTACACTGTAACACCTCTCGGCTCATTAGCGACCCTATACAATTAAAAAAAATGAATGGGTAAACAGGCATTATTTTATCATTTTTTTTCTTTTCTTGGTGTTTTGTTTATAATTAATTGATTGAGGAATAATAGGTTGATGTTTAACTTTAAAAACTGAATGAGGAGGAGGGTAGTGAATAATGACCAGGGTCACTAAAGACCCAAGGTATGCGTTTAAGAGTTACATGTATTGACTGGACCAAAAAAGAACCTATCAATCCATTATTATGATATTGTGTGAGTGTGTGTTGAAAAAACAATGGAAAGATTTTTGGAAAGATTTTAATAGTTATTGAATGTTCTACATCTTACAGTAAATATTATACAATTACAAACTTGGCTTAATTATGTCACAGAGATCACTAACTGATCTTCAAAAAAACAAAAACAAAACAAAAAACAGTTTTACACTTCATTTCACAAGCCTGATGCGGGTCTCCTTGCTAAAACGGTATAAAGCACGGCCTGGACGGCACTGGCGAAAATGCGCTCGGACCTGCCAAAACCTCGATGGTGCCAGAACCGTGCTGTCGTGCGTAATGCATACTATGGGGGCAAGGACTCTTTAACACTCACTGAAGGGAGATCAATTCTGGAAGACTTTCCCCTTTTTGCTTTACATTTAAAATGCAAATAACAAAGTCTTATTCTCCATATGGGTCAAACATTAATAGCCAATTTCCTAAACAGTAGCGTGAAATGGCAACCTCTTGTATGTTTGCATCAAAGCCTATGGTACATATCACAGGTTTTCAGCAAGAGTGTGAAACCAGTGCCACAATTACTTTAGAAATACCTTTACATACTGGTGACGTGACACTGACTTCACTAGAGCTAATAACCCGTTGCATGCATCACGGGCACTAGTTAACAATCCTTTGATCGATGCCCTGAAACCAAAGAACAGAAGAGTGCATGGGTTTGCAATATTGACATCACATGTTCTCAATATGCTCGAAACATAAAAAAAAAAAAAACTGAAAATTGAAGCCTAGTCCACATCACGCCGAGTGAAAATGACTCCGTTTACAACTGATATAGAAAAAAACCCCCACCTGATTTCACACAGAAAACAGATTTTAAAATGGGAGAAATACATCAAAATGTATAATGTGTGGTGAGTGGGAAAATATCTGAGTACTGATATTGGGAGGAAAAAAACCTTTCTGTTCAGGATTAAAGGAATAAATCACCCAAAAATAAAAGTTCTGTTATTATTTTTTCTTCTTCAGTGGAAAGGAGATGTTTTTTTTTTTTGCAGAATGTTCACATTGCTTTCCTTTTTGGATGATCTAGCCCTTTAAATTCACCATGGCCCAGTGTTAAAATGGTGTACATCCCAGTAAGTAAGACAGCTTTGCTCTTATCCAATTTTCACAAATAGTTCAAGAATTTCCCAACATTTTAATCTTACACTCAAAAATAAAGGTGCCAAAATGAGGTTTGAATTATCTTTTTTTCCACTGTAAAGAACCTTTTGTACAATGGAAAGGTCCATTGATGTTAAAGGTTCTTCATGAAACTATATGCCAATAAAGAACCTTGGTTTTTAAGAGTGTAGCAGCAGATTGCTGAACTCTGTCCCTCCCGTCATTGCAAGAAGAAGAAGAAGAGAAAGGCAGATTAGTGACAGGCTTGTAGACGAAGAGGAAACCCTTTGAAGACTTGTGCTCTGAAATGCCTCTCAACCACATGGACCTGCATCACTCCACTCCAGATCAATTATTAAGATCTTCTATTTAAGAAAAATGAACATCAATCATTAAGTAAAACTTTAAATAACACTTACGTAAAAAGCGCCTAAATTACATGTCAGAGTGGATGGTAACGTCCTCTCATTCTGAATCGACCCTTTATTCATTTGCAGTGTAAAAGGTCACTCTAGTCCTAGAGTTCAGAGGTCTGACGGATCAGTCAATGTTTAATATGTTGACTACAGCGATTAGTTGCATCAATCAAGTCTTGATGCAAACTTAAGAAAAGACAAAGGAAATATAGTTCACTGCTTGATTTAATACCGTGTAAGGTCAGCTGGAAAAAAATGGAAAGAGTAGGGCAGAGAGGGCATGAAAATGACATCATATGTCATCAAAAAAGCTACAGAGAAACATAGTATGAGAATGTGCTGTGAATTCATCAAATAATCAACCAATGAGGCCTGTTTGAATACTTTGCATTACTTATTGATGACATCATGCCAATAAAAAAATGCATCATTACACAAATATTACATATTCAAACGTCATCTTGACTTTCTTTAGCCAAATAAGATTTGCTCTTATTTAAGGCAAAGGAATATACTGTAATATATAATGCAATGGAGTTACAGTAATTTTAAGATGAATCTCACATAATTCGTAAAGAACTTGTCTAGGTATTTTGCGTAAAGAAAATGAAGCCTATTTTTATTATTATTTTCATTACAATTTCCTCTTGAAATTCTGATATATTATTTATGAATCATGATAATATTTATTTAGCTGTCTTGGTTGACTTTAAATTTTCATAAAGTAAAGTTACAATATTGCAGAGAATCTAATGAGAATCACTATTGAGAACTAAACAATAATAATAATAAAAGTATAGAATAATTGTTTTGAAAATAAAGCAAAAAAAAAAAAAAAGAAGCAAAAAATTGGCTTCATTTTATTTTTGTGAAATATTTTTTCCCTGTTTTTAATGGGATTCAGACACTCTGCGCCCTCACTCTCTCTTCCTTTACTTAAAACACCGAAGGGAATGTGCTGTAAAGTAAATGTATTATTAAAAGCAATCCATAAGCTGTGATTCTACATGATGCAACCATGCTTTGCAAAGGCATAGTTTCCATCTGATTACACTATACTGCATTCACCCGCATGACGCATGCATTACTAGACTTTATTACTTTCACATAAGATCAGAGAATCGGTTCTTCCCACTTTGAGTGTACTATATATCGAAATAGTGGTTGATCAGCCAAACAAATAACAAAAAATAGAGTGATACTGTTCTGTACTGACAATAATATTACTTCCAGAGACATTACCAAGACTAACGGTTTGCAGAGTAAATGCTTGATTTCCTTAACTACATCATTAAATATGAGAGTGTACCGTATAATTGGTTATTAAGTTATGTCTATTTGTCAATGTGCAATGCTTCAGTATGATAACATTTCATAGAATACTTGATATGTTACTTCTGAGTACACCATTCATGGATACAGACGAGGCATTGGGATAGTAAATCAAAATTCTCTCTCTCTCTAAAAATGCTGTAAATTACAATTAAAAGCCATTCAAGCAGGCCGTTCTTATTATTGCATTGAACAACTCCTTTTCTATGCCTAAAATCTGTGCAACTACAGGCCTAAAGGCCCAGGAATTCACAGAGGACCAGGGCTTAGACCCACTCTAAACCCGGAGCTGATTGGAGATTAATGCCGGAACGCCTTTCCTTCCTTTTTTCATTTTTCCTTTTTTTTTGTTTTGCTTTCAGTGCTATTTTCGACGCGATAAAGTCCCTTTGAATCCTGGATGCGGTTCTAATTGTTCTGTCAGAGTAGCGTCCGTCCTGTCTGGGCTCAAAGTTGGCACACAGGTTGATCAAGTACAATGCCACCGGGATGACATCGCACCCAGAGGCTCCAGCTAAGTGCCACTGATAGTTTTTTTCCCTCAATATTCTCTGCGAATGGGTTTGCACGCAAGCATGCGTTCCCTGCGAGAGCACCCATGCGCGCACGTTTATATAAATCGAATATACACGATATAGTTTAGAAGCTTACGCTATCCAGACACATAAGCTAATAAAGGTAACCAGCTCACTCAGACGTTCTCTATTTAGTGAATAACTAAGATTACTGTATGTACTCGTTATCCTAATGAAGGTTAAACCACGTTTGCACTGCCCTACTAATGATATATTCCTTACAAATCTACATGAACAGCTACAAGCTGGAAGACACCCTTGTTATCGATGATAGAATGAAATGAGGGAGAATTGAATCAGATTAAATTAAATTTCCTTTAAAAAAAATAAAATCAATGATTCCAGAGCGTTCTGTGAGAGAACGGAGAAAGCTGAAATGAAACGCCGCTGTAAATAAATAATAATAGAAAAAAAATAAAACCTGTGCTAATATCTAAAGGTTATAAAATCTGGCAGCATAATTGAATGATTAGGATCTGAAGAGTTGCTGATATTGCGTTGGTACATTCCTACACATCAGCGTTTATACTGAACACAAAGACAAATCGTTTGAAGAGGCGTGATTGGTCGAAATCATTCTGGAGTTCTGACAGAAGTAACTATGGAACAATGAAGAATTAAAATAACCTAATGCAAGAACGTCATCCCAAAAAAATGAGAAGAAAAAAAATTAAAATTAAATAAAAAAGATAAAAAAGCAGCTTTTACAAAAACACGTAAGAATGCATAAAGTGACCCTTGCACTTTTTTCTCTTTTGTTCTTGCAAACAGACGTGGCACCTCCTTGTTGAGCACAGAGTGCCGATGTAAGACTTGAGTAGTTGCATACAATGTTTGACTCCAGATCTGCAATGAAGAGAGAGAAAACGAGAAGTCGTCAGCGACTGCATTTCACTGGTTGGGTGGAGCCACGCTGAATGTGTAGTGTGGGCGGGAACTCACATGATTGGCAGGTGGGCTCTACCAATGAGGTGGCACATAGCTGTACCCAGGTGTTCCTTGGGGTCGGTACGTTGGCACGGTGACGGGGTGTCCTCCGATCTGAGTGTGCTGAGGTGTGGTCAGCAAGGTTCCTGTAATATAACAGTTATTATATATACTGTGGAAGTGTCCCCCCCCCCCCCCCCCTAAAAATGGTTTTAAGCCAGTTATTTATATCTTTTGCCATAGTATGTCAGTAGGAAATATCAGTTAACATTTCAAACATTCCTTTTTGTCATTAATTGTGATAATTCAGTGAGATTATTGTCTGACAACAGCCGGTGCTCCACACGGATATCTGATCTCACCATCACCGAGTCCGTCTATGATTACATGAAGAAACAGAAAAAAACTGAGACAAACTAAATCAAATTCAAAAATAATCTCATAAGTAGATTCTATTTATCAATTAACTCCTATTTACTAAATCTGAATTTTAAAATTCTTCTTTTGGTGTTTAAATCATTAAACGGTCTGGCCCCTCCTTACCTCTCGGAATTACTAACTGAATATCGTCCTGTTCTGTCTCTCTGGTCTTCTAACCAGAGATTGTTATTTGTTCCAAAGTCGAAGCTGAGGTGTAGGGGTGACCGGGCTTTTGCAGTAGCTGCCCCCAGACTGTGGAATGCTCTAGCTTTGTTTATTGGCTCTGCATCATCTTTGTCTGTTTTTAAATCTAAGCTAAAAACACATCTTTTTGAACTGGCTTATATTCAATGAGGAAGTTGTATTGAGTTTTTTAAAAGTTTAAAAAAAAACAAATTATACGTTTTTTATGGTATTTTTTATGGTATTTTGTTTTAATTGTATTGCATTGTCTTATGTCTACTACAATATGTGCAGCACATTAGACAACCTCGGTTGGGATTAATGGTGCTATATAAATAAAATTGACATTGACATTAAATCAAATCAATATTTGGTGTGAGCACGCTTGTGTTTAAAACAGCTTTTGTCATAGGTACACTTGCACATAGTTTTTCAGGTAACCTTGCAGGAAGGTTTCTGGGCATCTTGCAGGTATGCAAAAAATCTAAATTAATACATAACCTTGTATGAAAATACCATATGAAAAGTTAATGCAGGATTTAAAATGTTTTAAAACAACATAAGGGCACCAATTTAGTAGATAAAGTGAGCGTTTCTTTGACTGCTCATAAAAACCGCTTTTCAGCATCGCGTCATTTTACGTCACAAGAGGGAGTTGTATATGTGTGCTCTGCGTCAGCTCAGTGCTGGGTAGGTTGGTATTCAGTAAGAGCGGTCGTGAGTCAGTGTTTTCGGTAATTCTTGTATTTTAATTTATCATCGTCATGGTAAATTCCTGCCTGAAGTGTGAGTATGCTATGTGTAGCACAAACGTATTCAGGCAGCATGCCTCAAATCCAGGATGCTGCGTTAGCCACGTTACATCTTGTGGCGAACAGGACGGCCGAGAGACGGGAGAGAACGGCGCGAGGCCGGTGGTGCGATTGCTAATGAGCAACACCTGTGAAGCACACCGGTCTCGCATCTCTCACGGAGGAGCGGAGGCATAAAGGAGGAGGAGCGGCGACGTTGATGATCGAGAGAGGAACAGGCCTGTGTTTTAGTTGTGTTTTGGTTTTTGTATTTTATTTTAGCCAGCAGTCGTCCGCGAGGGGCTGCTGTCAGTTCTTTGTTTAATTTCGGTAGCCAGCAGTCGTCCGCGAGGGGCTGCTGGCGGTATTTTGGTTTGTTTGTTTTATTTTAAATAAAGTATATTTTGATTGTTCGCCGGTTCCCGCCTCCTCCTTCCCTAAACATTGCTACACATCTGCTGGCCGCGGTCCTCGACCAGCGACAAAAACGCGCTCACCTACTTACAACAAAAGCTCTCCACCACAGGTTTCCATGGGACGACACCGCCCACACAGACACCTGCCAAACACAGCGACACAGACGCTTTCTACTCACTCCCTCTCCCGGTAAGCCTGACGGTGTCAATGACAATCAATCACGAGGAAAACTACTTGGCACAATCAACAATAATCACACTGAAGACATGACTTTCACTCGATGCTATTCACTGACAGTAAAAAAAAAAGTTGTTATTGTATGCACTGCTGTTCATAGACTACTAGCTCCAGCGGTCATTGCTGTGTTTCTAAATGATAGCAACTCACCAGGACACTCCACCAACTCTCCAGTCATTCTCCTCTGACCATGCATTTATTTATTAATTATATGGCTGTGGGCCATCATAAATGTTAACTGTGGGTCTCGCCACCTCTTCCTCATCCCAGTTAGACGCCATAGTCAGTGTTAGAACTAGTTCTAGTAGCTGAGAAAGGCTGAGGCTATCCACAACGGCTACCTCATGTGACGTCATTGGCGACTTCCGTAAAAAATAACCGTCACTTACCAAAAACTACAAAAACCGGACTTAACACCATTTTGGAGACATTTCTAACTTTATATACATATCTTGACTGCTTTATGTACCCATTAATCGACAGTGGTGTTTAACCTGCACCATGGCCTTTAAGCATCTCAGAGATGTTGCCGCAGTTCTTCTGGATTTAGTCTGTCTCAGTTTTTTCTATTTCTTCATGTAATCCTAGAAGGACTCGATGATGGTGAGATCAGACCTCTGTGTGGGGCATACCAGCTGTTGTAAAAAGGGACTGCATATATTGTATCTGTCATTAATAAATGATTAAAGTCCCCCTGTGGTGGAAATAAAGCTTTTAATGTTGTTCATATGTCTATGTGGTGTTTTTAATATGCTTTAAGACAAACCATGTACAAATGCATAAGTCAACACCATTGTTGAGTATTTTCTCCTCAAAACTGCAGTGAACCGAAGATGGTGAACTGAAATCACTGGTGTTTCTGACGTCACAAACTAACCAATCACATCAAAGTGTGATTGTCAAAAAGTGGATCTCTGAGCTGGTGCAAGTGAGTGGAGGCGGGAATAATTTGCATATTCATAGAACCGCATATACTAAATGAGGCAAGGGTGTAGAGTTACATTCAAGCTATTTTAAGACAAAAAATTTTTCAAGGAAAAAAAACGTTTAAATATCCTTTTGGTGTTCAAAGATGAGTTTTAAGGGATAAAATTATTGACTACAGGGGGACTTTAAAGCATTTATTATATAAATATTAATTGAATATATTTGTATTATAAATATATATATTTTATTTAAAAAATAATATACATACTATTTAAATAATAATAATAGTCTCTCTCTCTCTTATACATATATATTAGAGCTGTCGATTTAACGCATTTATTTAATTAATTAGTAATGGAAAAATAATGTGAATAAAATTATTTAACACACTCGCCCCAGACCTAGGTAGGTCATCTTCTTACATTTCATACACTTGATTGGAGCATACAGAATAATTTCTTAGTATCAATAATATTATCAATTTTGGGCTTCTTACCGGCAGACATAGCCATCGTTGTTCCGGCCACCATGCCCATGGCCATGCCGTTGGAGCGGGGCGCAGGCACAGGAGCGGGGTAGATGGCGGAGGGGATGCTGTTGGGCTGGACCACGGTGGTGTGGTGAATTACATGAGGCTGGGCGGCGTACACTGGCTGCGTGTAATAAGCACCCTGAGACGATGATTATAATGCATTAGTTACAAGTAGCTAAAAGGTTGTACGTTCAAAACGTGTAAATGTTGATCCATTGTATTGCATAGTGGGTGTTACGGGATCCAATTCTAATGCTGTGGTAGTGCAGTGGTATAGTGATGTTATCAGATCCTAATACCACATTACTTCATTAAAGGGATGCACCGATACCACTTTTTCCAGAACGAGTCAGATACCTTCATTTTTGGTACTTGCCAAGACCGGGTACTGATACCTGTATATTCATTGCAATGGTAATAAAAAAAAAAAAAAAAATTAGGTAGAGAAACCAAAAGAATATGAATCATTTGCCTTATGATATTAATTTGCCTAATATTGGCTCAATTAGTTTAGCAAATAGATATTCCTATAGGGCAGTATTTCACCCGAGGGGTGTATTATTTTTCCGCTTCGCATCATGGCTGCATTACCTCGGCTGTACATTATTTTTATAATAATTCAAAGGCCCGTCGTCAATTATTCCTTACTAGGGCTGCATGATTAATCGCAATTAACATGAAATCGTGCTGAAACCGATTTGGTTTATTGCGATTATGAAATCGCAACGGCTGCGATTATTTTTTATGCATAGCTTGTCAGTGACGGACGGCAGTAATAAATGCTGCTCCATCTGAAAGCACTGCGAGTTTGAATCGCTTATAACGTGAATTTGAAAAAGCAACACACACCAAACATATTTCTAAACATGAGAAGCATTTATGAACCTCTTGTCCAACAAAAGACAACATAAAAAAAAAAAAGCGTTTTAATCTTCTATTTATTCAGATACAGCGATAGTATGATGCCCATAGGGATTTCCTGAAATGACATGTCTTGTCTACTTCTGTGGTGAGGCATATTTGGAGTGTCTGCGTGAGAGCACCCTCTGGCTTTCAGCATTTACTACTGATCACAGAGCCGTGCTGCACTGACAAGCTGCGCATAAAATAATCGCAGCCTTTGCCAAATCAAGTGCGGTTTCAGTTTGATTAATCGTGCACCCCTAATCCTTACTTATCTTTCATTTGATAGCAAAGTGAATATTTAGTGCTGCGCCAGCAGGGCTCAATAATAAGGAATTTTTTTTTTTTCACTGGTCGGTCAGGCCAGGGGTTAAAATTCTTAGATACCAGTGAAACATCACAATTTTCAGGTACAGAAATTGAACGAAGTAATGAAATAACACTGCATAGTCTTTACTAGGGATGCACCGATACGATACTTTGCACACATGATTTGAATTAAAACTAAATCGTATGTGCACGTAAAAACATGAACAGTTAAGTGATTTGTGTATGCGAGTGGTTCCCTACATTATTACAGGAAGGCAGTACAGTAATCACAGGACGTTTTCAAGAGGTTTTCTGTGCGCAAACATCCAAAGCTCGCGGCCAGAATGTTGCCTCTCAGACAGCGTGGGAATAGTCTATTAAATCGAGTTCTCTTTCATGTCTTCTTGTGCTTTAATGGAGAAATTCACACACAATTATGTCAAAATGCCTGTATAGTCAAGTATCCTTGTGAAACATAGTCTGTTATGTCTTAAGTGAACGTAAACAGTTGAAAAGAAAACAGTATGTTGGATAAATGATGCTCTTAAAGTGACAGCAGCCTAATGAACCTTCTGCTGTCTTTGTCCTCAATGTTAATCTAACAACAAAAGACAGAGAAAACCACTCACTGCTCTGACTGGTTGAACCCTGCTGGAGCAGCTTTAAATATTCACTGTGCTATTTAATTAAAGACATAATAAGTTTGAGCAATAGTGAAAGTAACAGAAGCTCCTACAATACATTTTAACAGCCATAATTAGGCATGAAAATAACTGAAGGAAATATCCATTTGCTAAGCCAAATAATTCGATTCATATTCTTTTGGTTTCTCTGCCCAATAATACAACAAATTCAAAAACTTTGGTAACTTGGTATCGGTACTCGGTATCAGAAAGTACTAAAAATAAAAGTATCGATATCGGATTCGTTCTGGAAAAAGTGGTATTGGTGCATCCCTAGTTTTCCCTGTATAATTTAAATATAGAATAATCCTTATCAAAGTTACAAAGGTTATTCAGTTAAGAGCAGTGAGTGGTTTTCTCTTTGTCTTTTGTTGTTAGATGAACAAAGACAGCAGTATGTTTATTAGGCTGCTGTCACTAAGAGCTGCACGTATCAAACATTCCGTTACACACGGTTTTTCTTTCTCAAATTAATTAGATGCATTTACTTCATAAACATCCTTCTCTGGTATCTCCATTCTGCTCTCTGTTTTCTCTGCTGTCATTGTTTCTTAGGGCGTTTTCACACCTGAAAGTCCACACCAAGGTCCGAACCAAAGTTCACGTTTTGATACATTTTATACTTTCAGAAAGTTTTGGTTTGGTTTCACACTGCAATTATGCGAGCGCACTAAAGAACTTTACGTGACATACTTGCGACCTGTCCCATCTATGTGGGCTGCATCTTGACATTGATTGGTTTGTAAATGGACGTGCGTCTGAAATCAGCGTGTTGTCAATTCGGCGGGTAACTTTAACAACAGACGCATATCGTTGCAACTGTATTGTTATTTTTATGGCATAATTACCTGCAGCACCAACTATACACAAGGCTAGTTCAAATTCGCCAAATGAACGTCCTCGTCTCGTTTTTGTGCGTTTTTTCCAGTTGACTTCTTATTATGTCATCAGACCATACTTCAATTAAAAACCTCGTCTCCTCCTCTCCCCATGTGCGTACGGCTCATTTTTCCTGCCACCTTCTGTTTTTTCGGCTATGCGGGAACCACTGGAACTCCGAACCATACAGAAATGCCTTCACACTAGAAACGAACCAAAGCTTTGTTCAGTTTGATCCGGACCGAGACTACCTCTTTTCGTCTGACCAAATTTGATCTGTTTGTTCCGGACCGTGGTCCGGGGTAGGTTTCACACCTGTAATTTTGATTCGGACCAAACTGAAAAGTCCGAAAGTCCGGACCAAACAAGGTAGGTGTGAAAGGGCCCTTAGTCTTGACACTTGTGTGTTATCGTTTTTTAGTATCCGAGCATTGTAATAAGTATGAACATCTTGAATACACGAGCGCGGTATCGGTGCATCCCTAATTTACTACAATACTGAATCAGTGTTGTTAATATTAACTACATAAAAATTATTAAAAACATTTTCGGTAATTGAAACAAAGCTGAAATAAAATAAAATATAAATATTAGAATAAAAACTAAATGAAAATGAGAAAAGTTACATTGGCAATTAACTGAATAGATAACTTAAGTTCAAATAATAAAATGACAAACTAAAACAATATATAAATAAATTAAAGCTAAATAGAAATATTAAAAAAACAAGAACTACGACAGAAATATTCAAAATTACAAAAGCACCTAACAAAATTAAAATGAAAACTAAAAACAAAAATAAAAGCTAATTCAAAATATTAATTAATACTACAACAGAATAAAAATAATACTGAAATAACTGTACTGAATGATAACCATATTCATAAAATGGAATTTATGAATACAAAAGTATTTAAAATAATATGTTACCACCATAGTCCTTTTTACTTTAGTAATGAGAAGTATTTGAGGTAAAACCGGGCGAAAAATAATTTTATTAATGGAGAATCGATCTCACTGTTATTTGCATCTATCATATTTGCTATAGTGCTGTATTCTTTGTTGCAGTAATTTAACCAATGCATTAACTATTAGAAAGATGTTAAAAATGCAGCATTACTGACAAAAGTAACCTTTAACAATACTTGAAATGCTATGGGCTAACATAGATCATGTCAGCTAAAAATTAATTGCAGGTCAAGCAAGTTATTATATTAGAATACAAAACCTTTTTTTCCCCATGATAAACAATGCAGAATAAGATGAGTCAAGTTTGATTTCTCTCTTGACAACTAATTATTCAAAACACCACAAAGCATCATACTTATCATGGATTATGATGTTATTCCAGCTTAGTTAGTCGTCATCTTTATTTTTTTAGTGCTTTTTACTCAATTGTTTCAGAGCAGCTTCACAATATTCACAGTATAGAATAAAGTCTTACCTGAGCATAGAGGTTCTGCTGGGGATAGGCACTTCTAATAGGGTACATGGCCGTCTGGTAGGGGTTAGGGGACGGGGAATAGGGAGGAGGGGCTCCATTGGTCTGATTAGGGGGGACTTTATAAGGCGTTCCTGCAGTGTATCCTGAAACAGAGACGGAAAGAGATTGTTAGGTCCAGTAGGCATTAGGCACTCAACAATCGAATATAATAAAAAATATTCCTCCACACCCATCCATGTGCTCTGGTTGAATTTCCAAAATCTCTATGTTCCCACCTTTTGGTGAGCAACAGTAAAGCACACTCGAAGTGTAAGGAGGGAGTGTGCCAAACTAAATTAAAGCACATATGAAGTGCAAACACTCACACGCCCTTTCGAGTCAGAGATATCACACATTAAACAACCAAGCACACACACCGACACTTTCTCTTTTTCCACACACACCATCTGTTAGGCTTTTCAATTGCTAGCGATTTATTGGAGGATTGTAGACAACAAAGTAGTGACAAAAAGCACAATAATGTGAATTCAGCTGCCCAAACGGAAGAATACATTGCTTGAGGCGTTATTAGTTGTTACACAACACACCAAAAGATTTCCTACATACCAAAGACATGCTATCAGTCATTACTTCACATTTGAAGTACACACATTGATGCAACACACCAGATTCAACTGTCTTTAGTCTAGCTTAGCCACTCCTGTCTAATTCAATCCCACAACACAAATTTATGTAATCTCAACTCCAAAAAGCTCAGCTGTCTACGGTGAGAATGAAACCTTAGATCTCAGACAGTGTGTCTCCAGTATGCAATGTGAGATTTCACCCGTCATAACCCTAGTGAGCTGCTAACCAGGACAGCATTTTAAGAAATCATAGGCACATTCTGACACAAAGGCTTAAACAAAGAAAATATGTTGACTAAAACTATAAACTTTAAATTACATTATATATATATATATATATATATAGAAACCATATAGAAATATTTATTTATTGAAACCATATAAAAAACGAATTCAAAATATTCATAAAAACTATAATAGTATCACAACACTAAAATAACACATTTTTGACCAAATTAATATATCCTCTGCATTGAGGACAATACCAGAATGCATTTGATATGCTAATGTCAAATTTGTCTGAAATCGAGTCCCCAGAGCACTTTATGCCAGTTGCTGCCCATGTAGAGCATTATAAATCAAAATAGATATAAAATTGTCGTGTGATCAACAAATGACAAAAAAGAAAACCTTGGAATATTTCATTATTATTTAAATTATAACAATTAATTCAGTCAATACAGAAGTATATTACTACTACAATAATTCTATTGTACTGTAAAAATAAATAAATAAAGAATTACAATAATTATTTTGAATAATAATAATAATCAAAATACTGGATTTATGGAATTTACGTGGATCATACTTCACGTCAGAAAACAAAATGTGATAAAAAATAAATAAATTACAAAAAAAAGGGATAAAAAAAGGTTCCATTTCACTTTGGATGCTGCCTTAAGCCGGAGACACACTTAACGACTGGCTGAAACATTCTAAGACTGAACTGAACACACTTACAGACTGTTTCCAACGACTGTAGCATATTTTAAACACCAACTGTGAACACCGACTGAACGCAACAGTCTCTGACTCTGCGCGTTTGGGCATGATCAGTCATAAGTATCAAATTACATTCATAAACGGCCTTACTTATAGTCGGTTAAGTGTGTCCCTGGATTTAGTAGGTATTTGCCTATGTAGGCAGTATGCAGCAGTGCAGCTCACTAGGTTTTAGAACAGAGCTCATCGTAAAGTTTGTTTACGCATCATGCGATAGATATGTATGTGCGTGCCCTTGGGAAACTGAACAATGAGAGCAAGTGTTCTTTATAGGTAGTATGGGACTCTATAGCTATGTTCACACTGTCAGTCCAAATCTGATTATTTGTGTATCTGATTGGAATCTGATCTAAATTATTGACAGTTCACACTGTGCATCACAACTGTTCAGATCCAATTTGTGTGTCCAGTGGCACTCTTATGTTTTCCGGAATATCTGCATTGGTTTCTTTGGCAATGTTGTTGCATTGGTAGGCATGCGCAAAAAACAACAACAACAACAACAGCAGCAGCAGCAATGTGTCATATTTATATGAAACTGACAATGTGTCCAGTATGGCAGAGGAAGAAAAGTAGGAGGCTGGTATAAGCGGCTTCGTTCAGTGTTGTCGTCTCCACCGATCTCAAAACATGTCACCATTGTATTGTAATTTTCTGCTTGACCGACACTTTGCAACAACACAACCTTGTTTCAGCAGCAACTTTTAGCTTGTTTCCTATAACAACGTTGTTTCTGTTTTCGTGGCGTGAGAAAGTGACAAACCACGCAAAATCCGATTAGGGTGGTCAGACTTAAACCGATTTCCAGAAATTTCAAACCACATATGAATGTAGCTCAAAGCGGATTTGTAAAAAAGCATGTAATGTGATTTTTTTTTTGTCGTTCGCACTTGCCAAATATCAGATTCCAATTGGATGTGCACAAAAATCTGACTTAGACTGACTGTCTGAATGAGGCTTGTGTGAAAGGGTGTGTGTTTGTGTGTTATAGAGTAACAGGGGAACACACAGCAGTTACAGTAGAGTATAGTAATCATATTTACTGAATGCTGTAGATGAGGCCTGGTACTGCCTGCTCTCTGAGCCAGCGTCCACGGCCAGGTCATAGGAGCCTTCTCCGGGCCCCGGAGCAGATGCCGTCTGGGGCCAGGCCTGCTTCACCAGCAGCACTGTCCCAAACAAACACAACACAAGAAGGGTTACACATGCGTCACGACTGTCGCCACATTGGTACCCTGACTGTCCTCTACTCCTCTCACTGTCACTCTGGATCCTTGTATTAACAGTCCGCAAAGGTAGGCTTCCAGAAATAAAAATACTACAAACCCCCCCCAAAAAAGATATACAAATCTACCATAAAAACCATTGATTTCAAAATTATTTAATTCCTTTCACTTTCCAAAATTCTGAAGCAAGATGATACTGAATTTATCATGGAAATCTTTACAGTGGTAAGTTTTTCAGGGTAGTGAGGCAAACATTACTAACCTAGGTATCTAGTTACCTAATAAGGGATGTGGTGTTGAATAAAATACATTAATGTGCTCTATTAGGGATTTAAATGCTGCTCTAACAGCAATAAAGAAAGTTCTAGCAGTAACAAATGCACATCTAAGTAGAATTAAAAAATGTCAAAATTCACAACAGAAACTACAAAAAAAGATTTTCAATTCAAGAATGAAACTACAATATTGAAATTGTCTTTATGGAGCCAGTTGCCTGTGAAATTGCTTGCACAGTTCCTAATTTGTAAGCCATTTAGGATAAAAGTGTTTGCTAAAATAAATGTAAAATGCAAATGTATTGAAAATAAACACTCTGGGCAATTGAAAGCTGGATAGTTCAATTCCCATTAAACTGAACAGCAGTGAAAATCAATGCATCCCACTCAATGAATATATTCAAAATTAAAATACTAGGTTACTGCTTACAGAATAATATGGAGGACACATATATACTGCCTAATATTTATTAAAAAAATACTAGGCCTATATAAAACAATAGGCATTATTCAATGATAAACGTGTTGTTACACGTGAGTGGTATCATATTTTCAGCTTATATATTAATGATTATTTTCCATAATTACTTCCATTTTATGTATTTGGCAGTAAAATCTTAAAGGAATAGTTCGCTTTAAAAATTAAAAATCTGTCATCATTTACTCACCCTAAAGTTGTTTCAAACCTGAATGAATTTCTTTCTTCTGCTGAACACAAAAGAAGATACTTTGAAGAATGTCGGTAACCAATAGTTGATGGGCTCCATTGACTTTCATAGTATTTTTTGTCCTTCTATGGAGGTCAATGGGATTTGTCTGGTTACAGACATTCTTCAAAATATCTTCCTTTGTGTTCAGCAGAAGAAAGAAATTCATTCAGGTATGAAACAACTTGAGGGTGAGTAAATGATGACAATTTTCATTAAGTCAAATATTCCTTTAAGGGACAAATCGCATAATAGAAGAGATTGGAAAACTCACATCCAGTGCAGATGTCTCAGAACGGTTATTTTGCACTAAAATGTCTCTTCAAAAAAAGAATCTAGAGGGACATATTAAAATAAAATTATGGTTGGTAACTTTCATTCATTACGCTAGAAATGGAAGATTAAGTGCATTGCATTGTCAGATATTTAATGCAGTGGCCTACAAATGTACTGTATGCTGTACATTTTGCCAAATGTAGAAGGTCAAGTGTGGATTCTGTGCATACAAAAACCAGCATACCGTTCATTCAAAAGCAAACAAAAGCATTAGTAATATAGTAGGATGCTAATCCATAATGACTGTATGCGTTGGCATAGAGGTTAAATATCTAAGCATGTCTGATGAACTATTGCCTTTAAGAAAACCCCAAATTCCAGAATTACTCCAGAAGGATTGTCCCTTTAATAATATTACTGCAAGTTACGTCAGATAAACGCATCAACAAAATGATTAAAAAGTATTTAATTGCATGTATTCCTTCCAAATGGAGGAATCCTTTCAGAGCCACAAGGGGGCGATGGTGCAAAGTCATGAAATGTTACCAAACAGGAGAGCACAGAGGGACAAAGAAAAAGAGAGACTGCTAGAATCACACAATGGCATCAGTGCCGCATAGACACCTCACATATGACATCACTGCAGCGGTTCAGTGCAGCGTTTTATGCATGCATGAGGGCTTTATGTGATTCAGATAATTCTTATGATATCTATGATACTATGATAATGATGAAAGTATGATACTGTAGGAAGAATAGTGTGAAATATCCACACATTTAATATAAATGTAGAGGTTTACAGATAGTGGATTAGGGTGATATCGATTGGAAAATATGTCTGAAAACCAATTAATCGCAGATAATCGAAATAATTTGAATGAAAACATTCCACTTAAATATAAAATAGTTTTGAACCTCATTCGAAAATTAAGAATGACTTAACTATGAGAATATTTTACAAATATTTAGGTTTATTTACTATTTACAACTAAAATAAATAAAAAATAGACAAGCTTTATCAGTTCTGAGACTTTTCTTATTTTTCGTTTTATTGTCATATGAAATATATAAATAATGTACAGGAAATGGAGAAAGAAAAAAGTGACAGGAATAAATTTCAAATGGCATTGTTAATAGGTTAACTGATAAGGAGTTTCCATATTATTACACATGATTACACATAATCAATGTAAAATAGTGAAAACCTTTATTAGAAATTTAACGACTTGAAAATGAGAATATTTTGTAATTATTAGAATAAATTAAAATACATAAAATATTGCTAAGCTAGTCATGACTACTGAAACACTGACACATTTTTACTTTTATGTCATATATATAAAAATAAAGTTCAAGAAATGGAGAGAGAAAAAAAGGGATAGAAATAAAAATCACATTGTATTGTAAAGAATAAGATATGAACTAAAGGTAAAGTACAAACTACAGCCAACATTTATTCAATCAAGAGGTATTTTGAACTGAAAGACATCAGCTGTAGTTGTTTAAATCGGTCCAACACAGGGCCAACATTTTTACGAAAAAAGAAACAAGTTAGATGCCAAATATTCATTGCATAAAATACTAGAGCTGCATGATTGTTTTTTTTTTTTCAAATAGAGACGACTCATGTAATATGTAGTCTAATTTACTAGAGCTTCTGACGAAATGTTGATTGCTGCAGTCTATTAACTTGAATGAATGATTCAATGACTCACTCATAAATACTCAACTTGTTTCATTACTGGATGAATCAGCGTTTTTGAACATCTTTTGAGTGAATGATTCAATGACAAATATTGGAGGCTGAGGAGGGCGTGATCTGGAGCAGGAAGCCTCCAGGGTGGAAAAGGCTGTTCAGGCGGCCAGGGCGGAGCAGGACGTGCAGGCGGCCAGGGCGGAGCAGGACGTGCAGGCGGCCAGGGCGGAGCAGGACGTGCAGGTGGCCAGGGCGGAGCAGGACGTGCAGGTGGCCAGGGCGGAGCAGGACGTGCAGGCGGCCAGGGCGGAGCAGGACGTGCAGGTGGCCAGGGCGGAGCAGGACGTGCAGGTGGCCAGGGCGGAGCAGGACGTGCAGGCGGCCAGGGCGGAGCAGGACGTGCAGGCGGCCAGGGCGGAGCAGGACGTGCAGGCGGCAGCTTGGGCGGCACTGGCAGGGCCTGGAGCATGGGCGGCGCTGGCAGGGCCTGGAGCTTGAGTGGCGCCGGCAGGGCAAGGAGTATGGAGACGGCCTCTGGGGTGACAGCAGGCTCAGGAAGGACCTCCAGGCATTGCGGGACGCAGGAAGTCCTCTTCCTACTCCTCCGTCTCCGAGAGCGAGAGGGCGCTGGGCCAGACGGGACCAGCGGTGAGGGCTCTGGGCCGGACGGGACCAGCGGTGAGGGCTCTGGGCCGAACGGGACCAACGCTGAGGGCTCTGGGTCGGACGGGACCAGAGGGGAGGGCTGTGGGCCGGACGGGACCAGCGGTGAGAGCTCTGGGCTGGACGGGACTAGCGGTGAGGGCTCTGGGCTGGACGGGACCAGCGGTGAGGGCTCTGGGCTGGACGGGACCAGCGGTGAGGGCTCTGGGCTGGACGGGACCAGCGGTGAGGGCTCTGGGCTGGACGGGACCAGCGGTGAGGGCTCTGGGCTGGACGGGACCAGCGGTGAGGGCTCTGGGCTGGACGGGACCAGCGGTGAGGGCTCTGGGCTGGACGGGACCAGCGGTGAGGGCTCTGGGCTGGACGGGACCAGCGGTGAGGGCTCTGGGCTGGACGGGACCAGCTGTGAGGGCTCTGGGCTGGACAGGACCAGCGGTGAGGGCTCTGGGCCGGACGGGACCAGCGGTGAGGGCTCTGGGCTGGACGGGCTGAAGCAGACGGTGTAGGGAGATTTACAGCTCGCCAGCACCCACTACACAAAGGCAGCAAAGTTATCCCGCGGACCTTCTCCGGTTAACTGCTCTCTGCTTTCTTCTTTAGGCTCACCTTAAAAAACGTGCAGAGGCAGTCGTCCGGGTAGTGTGTTACATGAGCAGTCTCTAGAAAGGTCTGTGTGTGTTCCTCCAAAGTTTGATTTCCCTGCTCCAAACACAGGAGGAGGACAGCGGGTATATTCATTTTAGCTTGGTCCGTTCTGCTGTCACGGGACGTGGTTGAGGAATCACGAGGAAGACGGTGAGGAACAGGAAACAGGAATTTATTTAAAGAAAACTCAGAAGTCGCAACACACGTCATAATATGAACAAAATACAAACGAGAACGGACCAGGAATAGGGATAAACAGAGGGCTTAAATAACAGGGAGACAAAGGAACATAATTGGGGCACAGGTGACACAGATGAAGATAAATATTTAGACACAGATGAATTGACTGTGGACAAACGAGGAGCGGGAAAACTGAACAGGACTAAACCAAAATACTTGAACAAGGGGAAAAACACAGAGTCACACTATTACACCTACTGGTGTAATGATTTTTGAATGATATTTAAAGGGACAAGTTGCTTTCAAAAGGATTTGCTCTATTTTGATCGCTTCAGTAGACATCAGTGTTTATATACAAACAATACACTTTTATCCCAGAACTTCTGAATATTTGTAACACAGAAATATCGATACTGTGTGGTTGAAAAGAAGCCGTTTATACCTATAGGCCTGCATGACAACTGCTTTCTCTGGTTCAGCGGCAGCGCAGATTTAAATGTTCCCGTGAAATCGCCAAAGGTTTAATAGTCATAGATGAATCGTTGTCATTTAGGAATGAGATCGCGTTGGTGTTTGAATCGAGATCGCGATCTTTTAACGATTATTCTATAAAACACTGTAGTCGGCACAAACCATTTCCTCATTTTTGATCTGTCCATTTAGCATCTGTCTAATTTAAATACCTTTTACCAAATTATGAATTTGCACCAATACATTATAATATTTTATTGGACATTTTACACTATTTGACAGTGTCCTTGATGCACGTTACATGTAGTTACTGTAGTAATAACTGTAAATTATGCATAATTACACACAACTAACCCCTATTCCTAACCTTGTAATAAGAACAGGTAGTTAATTATTATTACTCAGTACTTAAATGTATAATTACAGTAACACCTTCAAATAAAGTGTAACCCAAAATTTACAGGAATTTTAAAAGTAGATCATTTTCTATCCCAACTTGCTCAGATACCATTTAGTTATATTTTTATTCTTTGCATTTAGCATTTGATAACCACTGGTCTAAATGCACGTCTTACCACACAGACTATTTTTGTGTAGCATATATTGTTAAAGACAAAAGGATATTGCAGAAATCTTTGAGTTCCACATACTTTTCAGAAATATATTGGGGAGAAAACCACAGAAACTTGTGGAGAAAGTGTGACACATTGTGTGAAAGTAGTGCTGGTCAAACAAAATGACCATTTTCTGATATCTGATATCAGTGCTTGAAGTGGGAAAAGAAAGGTGCCGGTACTCTCTTGCATTGGCAAATCATGACATTTGAGACTTCTACAGTGAAAAACAAAACTTATTGTTATTTATTAACAACATAAATGTATTAAAACAAGTCATGCGTGTATGCACGTGCGTGCGAAAACGGAACTCCTCCAAGCCTGCAAGCCCAAAAATACATTTAGATTACTAAATTTTATTTAATTAAATCAATTTATGGTGAGATTATTATATTTTCATGTCAATCTGTGTTTTGACCACGAACCATGAGCTGTCACTTTAATTCACCGCGTGCAGCACAGCAAAAATACACTCGGAACGATCTCTGAACTGCTGTATACGCACAGCACCAGGAGTGCATTGACGGACCGCATGCGCGTGCTGTGTGAAAGCTCGAACCTGTTAACATGGGTGCGGAAAAAATACGCACTGCAAACGAAGTATATCAACGGGCGTGACACTGGCACCTTTTCTGTCAGTGGTCGAGTACCGGCTACATGCGAGAAGTAGCGGTACGCAAGAAAAAGTGCAGGTACGCTTAAGAGTAAAATGTAGAAGTGCCGGTACTGCGTAACGGTGAGTACCGCCCCACTTCGAGCACTGTCTGATATCATATCCAAGCAAGCCAGTAACTAGACAAAACATAAAAATATGAATATATAACAGCAAAATGTAAACTTGATCTCTGATCTAAGAAACAGCCTGTATAAACATGTAAGAATGTATAAGAGTGGCAGGTGGCATGTCATATCCTAAAATTACAGAGGAAATTATACAAAACATTAAATCAGTTCAGGGTGACACTGATCATATTGATCCAATCACAGACCTCACAAACCAACTCCACTAGTGCACCATTTACATCCTGATCCAAAATGTGATCCAAAAAATGTCTGTGAATATCACAAATCCAGTTTGTTTTTTGTTTTTTACAAAATCATCATGCTACAAGTTGAGTCACACATAGCTGACTCAAACAAGCCTGTAAATAAAAGATTAGTGGAAAATGATCAGCACTAAGCCAACCTTCACATGACTCATCCTCACTGCGTCTGGTTTCTCTCGAGACTGAATTTCACACTCAAATCATGCAGATCTACAACTAAAAACAGTTTTAAATTTTTTTTTAATATCATTATTCGTAAACAACTTGCCAGATCGAGACGGAAACAGATTTATTGACCAAGATCAATTCAAAGAACAAAACACAATTAGTGGCCTCATACATCAGAAGCTTTCGAGGTGCACTGTTATATGAACACAAATAAAGCCACTTTTCTAATCATTATGAAGATTTATTGTATATATTGAGTCAGAGCATTATGTCCCTAGTTGGAACCAGCACTTTATAACAGTAATATGTTGTTTAATTGTTAAGTTAATGGTCAGCATCATCAAAATGAGGCTAGACATTATTACGCATCAGGATGTGTTTGTGAATACTGCATGCATTTCATTTGTGTTAATGGATCACTAACATGTGTAAATGTTTGGTCTCATATATTTTGCTAATGTAAATGTGTATTATGCCATATTCACTGGAAAGTTTGGAGGGTGTACATACCTGGTGGGTATCCTGGGCTACCTGTCTGATAAAGGTTGGCTGTGTAAGTCGGGGCAGTCGTAGGATAACCTCCGGGATAGCCTGTACACATGCAGAGAGACAACAGTTTAGAAATTACACTAAAACATAAAATCACCATTAGCAATTCATTGAATTGATCTGCACTGGTCAATTACACGCATTACAGAGCTGATGTGTCCGACTTGCCAACATATAAACAATTTCTAATAAACAAGATAAACAATTTTTATTATTAAATTATATTTTGTATAAGTATGGAGTTTGCAAAAGTTTAAGAAAAAAAAAAAAAAAAAAAAAAAGATCTGTCTCTTATGCAGACAAAAGCTGCATTTATTTGTTCAAATAATACAGTAAAAAAACAGTAATATTACTGCAATTTAAAATAGCCGTTTTCAATTTGAATATATTTTAAAATGAAATGTATTCCTGTGATCAAAGCTGAATTTTCAGCATCATTACTCCAGTCTACAGTGTCACATGATCCTTTAGAAATCATTCTAATGCTAATTTGCTGCTCAAGGAACATTTCTTATTAATATCAATGTTAAACAAAGTTCTGCTGCTTACTATTTCTGTAGAAAACTGATTTCTTTTTCAGGATTCTTTGCATTTATTTCAAATTATAGCATTATTAATGACTTTACTGATCAATTTAAGGCATCCTTGCTGTATAAAAGTATTTTTTTCTTTGGATAAGGTTATAAACAGCGAAAAGAGCTAAAAGGCCATGCCAAATACTGAAATAGTTACTGGATAAAAATTGCATTGATGTGTGAGCTAAAAAAAAACACAATCAAAATTCAACAAGAAAAGCAGCTCGTGCGCACATAATAGTACAAGATTTCTCAAAAAAAATACTTTATTTCGAGACCAAATGCAAAGACAAAACGTTTTCGATTCACATTGTCACGAGACTGATGTGAATTAGAAAAATGTTTGTCTTTGCATTTGGCCTCTAAATAAAGTATTTTTTAGGGGTGGGCGATATCTCGATATTTCAAATATATCGAGATATTTTTTAAACACGATATGGATTTTGACATATCGTATATATCGATATATTGTTTATATTTAACTCTGATTTCGCCACTTTGCTTGTTTGCCTTCTCTGTGCTGTGCTCGTGCTCACCCCCGCCTCCTTGCTTTTGTTCCCCCGCCCCTCGCGTGCACTGTTGCCAACTTAGCGCCTTTGTCGCTATTTTAGCGACTTTTCAGACCCCTTTAGCAACATAAAAAATAAATTATAAAAAAGGCGACTAGTGACAAATCTAGCTACTTTTTAGACAAACCCCAGTAATCTCCAGATGTTGCCAGTGCTGTTCTGCAAGCGCGAGCTCTTGCTTTCTCCCTATCGTCACTCTCTCTAGCTGCGTCAACCTTGTTCAGTGAATGGCTGAGACGAGCAGCAGCACATTCATGTGTTGAGCGCGCGCCAGTTTTTTTGTTTTTCCACGGACTTGTCACTTATCTGCTTCTCTTTTGTTTTATATTTAAAGTTTTGTTTGACCTTTTTAATTTCCTTTCTTTCGAACTCTCTCAATTCAATTACACATATAAAAAAATGTAGTCATTCACTATCATAGCTACTTGTTCTATTGTCTGACAAAAATAATATAGGAAATGAGAACAGCTTTATTGGACATTCGGCTATATTATATTATATCATATTATATTATGTTTAAATACAGAATGTCAGCATGAATTTAGAGAGAAAACACATTAGGCAGGCAGGCAGAACGACGCGATGACGTCATGACTATGCTAATTGGCGTATGACGTTATCTAGCGACATTTAACTTTTAAGGAAGGCGTTAGCTACTTTCTTTTGAAAATAGTTGTCAACACTGCTTGCGTGTTGTCTCATTCAACAATGAAAAAGCGCAGAAGCACTTTGTTCCTATATGCAATGCCTACCTTGGGTTGTTTCATTTTTGAATGAAAAGAAGACAATATGTATTATTTCTTCCTTTATTTTACAGTTAAATTATTAATTTTGTATACAGGGATTTTTTTTTTAAATGTCGCAGAAGCACTTTGTTCATACATGAACTGCCTACCTCTTTGCACTTAAAAAAAAAGACTGTGGTATTTTGGCATATTTGTTTTTGCAGAAGTTTTTGGGGGGTTATTTGTCCTGTAAAGATATCGAGATATATATCGTATATCGAGATATAGCAAAATATATCGAGATATATTTTTTGCTCCATATCGCCCAGCCCTAGTATTTTTTAATAAGAATATGTTTCTATTATGTGTGTGAGCTTCTCTTCTTGTTGTGCTTTGGATAAGATTATAAAATAAACCAATAGCTAAATAGCTACGTATATAGGCTTTAGTTTAGAACATAATCAGGCTCCATTCTCACATTGAATGCCCACTTTTTTTTTCTTTTTTTACAAATCAATCCATTTCCAATTGGATAAAATCAAGTCCTGTCCAACCTTTTCAAGTTGAATATCCTGTTTCACTCAGCAATATAGTAGATTAGAAAAGTAACATGTTTTTTGTTTTTTTTAGAGAATCACCAGAACATAAATAAACGAAAGCAAGTGCAGATTCATTTTTATAAACGAAAAGGCTTACTATTTCCAGACATACTGATCCAAATCAAGTCTCTGTAAACTGTGCTATCATAGGAAAGGACAAAGAGAGGGAGAGAGAGCGAGGTGAGCTCTTTATTGAACAGGATGAGCACAGATGGCATCCATTACGACATGTCTGTCTCAATAAGACACAGTCGGATGAGTGTGAAACCCAGTGCATCGCCCCATACTGAACAGCACAAGCTGTCAGACGTACAGGGCATCATGGGAAGGGAGTATCCAGGTCTGGACAGCTAAGTGCAAAGGATGGATTAGATCAACACTGGAGGTTTCAGGAGAAATACTGCCGAAAGAGTGAGCATGTGAGGACCTGCTTGATCATGTGTTTGGTAAAGGAACCATTCACCCATAGATGATGACAGAATTGTCATCATCTACTCACACATATACTGTCTATTTGTACATAAAAGGAGATATTTAGAAGACTGCTCAGGCTATATTTTTCTATGTTGAAACCTGGAATGTACATAAGCAAGAAGTTCTAATTGACTTGGCATTAAAATAATAAAAAGCAAAGAAGATACTGTTTGGATTTATATAAAATGGTAACACTTTACAATAAGAGTCCATCTGTAACATTAACTAAGGTTAATAAATGCCATAGTAGTATTGTTCATTGTTAGATCATTAATTTAAAAATTTAGTAAAACATTTGAAAGTTCTATCATTATTTCATTATAATTAATATATATTTATTTCATTATTCAAAATTTATATTTATTTCATTAAATACGTACAGTACAGTTTTTTTAAGCACTGTTTTTGTCTTTTAGTAATTAAGTTTACAGCACTAGATTACTTGGAGTTTAATTTTTTTTTTTTATTATTCAGTATCCATTTTATAAACTTAAATTGGTTAATCGGTTATCGATCAGCATGGTCCAACCTAGTTATCATTATCTGTAAAATCCACTATCGGTTGACCTCTAATTTCGGCATCACTTGCAGCAGGAAAACAGAAAAATAATTTTTGTTTCCCAAAACAATATTTTGAAAGCACCACACTTTTCAGGGAAACCAACTTAGAAAATGGCTTGAATATAGTCAAAGAGTTTTAAATGACACAATTCACTTTTTAAAAAGCCTTCCAAGCTACACCAAACAGTATCTGAACACTAGAACGGCCATGACGGTCATTTTGACCGTTTTGAATTTTAAATCTGCAATAACTTTGTTGAAAAATTTAAATAAAATCCTGCTGGTACCTGACTTTTCCTAAAAGTGTCTGTATTTTCATTTAATTTTTTTAAAGCTAGCTTTACATTTAATATATAAATTCCTATAATTAATTATTTCACACCGACATAATGGGTTTTTCTGCAGTAGAATCTGCAAACCGATCTGGTATGTCTGATCAATCTTTGAGTTTTTTGCGCATGCAAAATAAATGAATAAATCACAGGATGCTAACCTACCTAAAAAAGACTACATGAGCTAAATATGAAGTTGATTTAGCTGTCCACAAAATTTTGATAGTTGTTTAATTGTTGTAATATGAGTAGGCTACTCGTATTTTACAGTATAGGTCTTATATTAACACTACTATATCAATTCTATAGGATATATTAATGCATTACATATTTTTAAATATGACTATGTGGTTAGTAGTTGTAACTTATTTACCTTATTTTAACGAGGTACTGCGATTGATTCAGCGAGAGTGAGGGCGGGGCGTTGATTTCGTGGCTTTATCCTGCTCACTACTGTGCAGGTCTGGTCCCAAAATCGCAACTGCGCAGACTCAAGTCCCAAGCTGTCAGCGCCACATCGGGACACTGGCGGCTTCACTTCTCGCCAATGGAATAGAGCGAAGGGGTGTCGTCCATCTTTTTTTACAGTCTATGGTTTTGGACTACACTACCCATAATTCCCTATCGCTCGAACTACAATTTCACGTTCTTACAACATGAAAGGAACAGCTCCCTATTCCCCCTTTCTCCCACAACATATGCGATAATTGCGGTAGGCTACTAATGATATTATTTATAAACGTATAATTAAACTTGTTTAAATGTACAGTTTGGTGTTGTTTTGTTTTTAAAAGATATCCTAATGCATTATTTATCTCTCAATTGGGTATTTATCATTAAAGATATAGAGTTTTCAGAGGAATCTGGCGATCAAAATGACCGCTTGTGGCAGTTCTAGCAGTTATGGAATTCTGGCAGTTCTAGTGTTAATATATGGTGATATTTGTCTGAAGACACCAGAAGTTTAAATTCTTTATCTGCAAGTACAGAGCGTCCTATACATTTTCACCCTCCATCTCTCCACTGAAATGACCTGAAAAGTCATCCATCCGTTAAGCAGTGCTCTCAAAGACACAATCTGATTACAAGTGTTTCCAGCCTCTGATACAAACAACGCTCTCTCCACTTACATCTGCACTGACTGGCAACTCTCTTTTAAATGGGACTTTAACATTTCATTTCATTTCATCTTTCATTCACTTCAGTTCATTCCTGCATTTACAAGATACATTCAGAACCACTTGTACTATAATAATGTCACAATCATGTGTCCAGTGTACTGTGTGCTGTGTGTCTTGTCTGTGTCTCTATGGAGAATCTCTCTCACTGGAAGTCACTTCATTTTATATATATATGTGACCCTGAACCACAAAACCAGTCACAAGTGGCACAGGTATATTTGTGGCAATAGCCAACAATATGGGTCAAAATTAATCTTTTATGCCAAAAATCATTAGAATATTACAAAAGATATTTTGTAAATTTTCTACCATAAATATATAACATTTTTATTTTTGTGAGTGGTTGCAGCATAATGGCAAACATAAATGGACACATTTTAAAGCGATTTTCTCAATGTTAAGATTTTTTTGCACCCTCCGATTCCAGATATTTAAATAGTTGTATCTCGGCCAAATATTGTCCCATCCTAACAAACCATACATCACCTGAAAGCTGAATAAATAAAAGTTCCATTAATGTATACATCTCAATTAAAAAAAATTACCTTTGTGACTGGTTTTGTGGTCCTGGGTCACATATATCAGGTAAATACAGGGTTCCTACACATTTTCCATTTCAAAATTCCATACTTTTCAAGACTCAAATTTCCAAACCATATTCAAAGTGCCCCTATTATGCTTTTTCGAATACTCCCTTTCATGCAATGTGTAATGCAGCTATCTGCAAAGTTATGAAGATGAAAGAGCACTCGATAAATAAAGTTATTGTTTCTCAAAAGAAAGAATCGACTCTGAACAGCCTAAACGAGTCATCAGGAATTCGAACCCCACTTCCGTGATGGCTACACGTCACTGGGTAACACATTTGCCTAATGCCCACCTTAATGGGCGTTTAGCTTCCGACAAGCATTGTAAGTGGTAGACCAATCACAGCAGACTGGTCCATCTGGCCAGTAACCATGTAACCATGTAAATACGACCTAACTCGGAGAGACAATGAAAGGGAATGTCTTGGTTACGTATGTAACCCTCGTTCCCTGAGTAGGGAACGGAGACGTTACGTCGGATGCAGTGGCGCCTCCAGAAATATTTCATAGGGGTGGCAAGATGAGGCCACTTAAAATATTGGGGTGGCACACGAAAACTATAAACCATAATTTCAGAATTATATTTTACTGTTGTAGTAAACCGGCCTGTAGAAAACTATCAGAAATACTTAAGGAAACTCCTATTGATATACTTTGGTTTATTGTGTTATATTTAATGTTACTAATGATATTAGTAGGGCCCTACTAATATACATTTTATTATATTATATATAATGATGTATATTACATAGATATGATATATATATAAGGGCCCTCGCCCCGCGGCAAATTTCCAGATACTTAATTGTGATGAATTTAATCCTTTTTAAGTTATTATTTTGCAGTGTAAGATTACAGTTAACACCTTTAAATATTCCATAAATGTATTATGAATTTTTAATAAACTTAATGAGTGTATAAATCAGCAGCAAAAAGTAATTCTTGAAAAAATCTGCACAGTAATTTTATAAAATCTAAATATGTTAATAAAAACAAATTACAATTAGTTCTCAGGCAATCATACATTTCACAATTTTATATTTATATATTAATGTCAAGAATTCAGAAGTGCATATAGAGCCTACACAACAAAGAAATAATATACAATTAAATTATGCTTATTTTAAATGTATTGAGCAGGCTAGGTATAACAAAATATATTGGCTTTTAATATTTCAGTGCGCAAACCCATGATAACATGAAAAACAGAGCGCACACAGCGTGTATGCGCATCACGGGATTCGCAGGTGCAGAATGAAGTGCTCAAAGCAACATGGGGTTACAGTGTGCAGCGCTGCGCTGCATAAGTGCGCATTTAAAAGTTCACGTCAAAAAGCGAAGAAATGTCGAGCGCACAAATCCTAGTGCGATTTGTTTGATGCCGATTCATAGTCCAAGTGATGTGTGTGATCTAGCAAGCACACGGTAGTGAGTCGTTTAAAAACAGCAACAAACTCCAACAAAATAAGGTAATTTTATGCAACACTACAGCCTTTTATCTACAGATCATGCATTATAATGTGAATATATCATATTGGAGAGAGTTTTACTGTGCATACCGTGCATCCAAGAGGCGCGTGCACTGTTTGAATATGAATGGAGAATGATTGACAACCGCAGAGGAGGAACAACGAGTTTCCATATACTTTAATAATGTAAATAGACTTTTGTCCCTCACATTAAGCTATGGAATGACTTCCGATGACTTTGTCACCCAAACTGACGTGAAAAAAGCGGGAGGCGCCAAAAAGCGCGCTGTTTGCACCCCTGCTTGTCAAAACATGGCAAAGACACATTAAAAAGCTGCTGTAACAGTATTCTGTAACGATTTGGCACTTAAAAAGCACGTCACGACACATAATTCCCCGTCTTCTTTTACTAAAGAATATTTTTGACTTATTTATGAAATGCATAACTGATGCTACTAAAATGTATACTGGCCATTAGTGTGGACAGTGGTGTGGCGCCATTGGTCGGATGACGACGAATGGGGTTTCGATTAGAAAGCTTATCGACTTCGAGTATACAAAACGAGCCAATGGCAAAGAAATGCCATGGGTCTGCGGAGTTTGCATAGCGTATCTCCGCCTTACCTCGTGGGTATAAAAGGAGGACACTGGCAACATGCAGATACGTTTCTTTGCTGAGGAGTCGAGACTGAACTCAGGCGATCCTCGCAGTACAGCGAAAAGTGGCAGGAAGACGTAACGTTCCCTTTTGTTGTCTCTCCGAGTTACGTCGGATGACGATGAATGGGGTTAACAGTCTAATCACGCCACCTTATCGGCTGTCTTCCGGTGCCCTGCGTAAATCTGAGATCCCTGTCGTGAGACAGAAGAAGCTTGGGTTCGGGGGAACCTGACTGCCCTGCCGGGACGTTCGCAGCTGGCTACACGATGGACGCGTGGGAGAGGTGGCGGGTCGTGTGTCTGGCGGCTCTTTCCGTGGAGGACATTGAAGATATCTACCTATTTAGCACCATGATAACAGGTCTTCTGCTGATTGGATTAGGCATTGCCCTGGTTTATCGAGGAACTAAACAGACGGTGACAGCTGTCAAAAGCCCCGCAAGGCTGCCCGTCATGATTGAAGCGGTGGGCAGAGCTGTCAGCACTCAGACTGGGTCTATGAACCAGAATATGGATAACATCATGGAGAAGCTCACAGCTTTGCTAAGGCAAATGGATCGTTTCAGAGACCAAAATGGACCAGGAGAATAGCCTGTATAAATTGTATGCGGCTACTCGCCCGAAGACCAAACAATCCCAATCTTATCTGTTTCTGCACCCCCCTACCAGCACTGGCCTTGGCCAAGGCCGCTGCTGGAACAACAACTCTCCCGGAAGAGCACTGCAGTGAGCCGGTTTTGCGATCCTTCCCCGACTCCTCAGACACCTGGTGATTGTTGACTCTGCCTGGGACATGATCAAGGTTGTCTCCATGGCAACTTGCTGTGTATCGCTACGACAATCCTGCGGACTGAGGCTCCTAGATTATGGTGCCGGCTTAGCGACTCTCTCCAGGCCTACACACACATGAACTTACACATACACAGATATGCACCTGCCCCACACCCCATCCCACGCCTTCGCCGCTTCGTACCCCCAGTCTGACAGGCGGGTCTGTGACCAGCTCCATAAGGGCTGCAGGACCGGATACTGCTTGCCTGGGCTGGACTACCTCCATCCCCCACTCCCAACCGTGTTGCAATGTCTTGTTTGTAGAGTGTACTGTTTATGTGCTAATGTTGCTGAGGTGTTTTTTCCTGTTCCCAGACTGTACTCCTTACAGGAGCATAGTCTGGGGGTTGCCTTTTTTTCTCCTCACCTCTCCTCACGTCATGCTGTATTTTTTTTCTCAGGTTGGTGCTGAATATAGCAGCCTCGGTAACACCTTATTACCAAAGCAAATTCCTTGTATGTGCACAACACTACTTGGCAATAAAATTGATTCTGATTCTGTGAGACTAGCACGGACAAAGGACTCCTATTTAGCACAGGAATACCAAGGTACACAGGGGAGCATATCCCATAGCTTAGAGGAGATATGAAATTATTGCCAACCCGGTTGGGACTTAGAGATACACATATGACCTGGAGGGATGCATATGGAGAACACTGGGGTGTCCAGTCGCAGGTGGAATATTTCAACCCCACGGGTGGCAGGGTGGCTTGCCAAGGGAAAGACAGATGCTCAGAGAGGCTTACAGTGGAAATACACATGTGGGGGTCGCTCAGAGGAGGGACCATGCACACGGGAGGCACCTAGCCGACGCACAGGCAATAGACACTGGCGCCGGCGTCAGGAGTGCTAAAGGAACTCAGGGCTTTTGGGGAAGCCCACCTGAGGAGAATATCGCACGTATCCAGTCCGTGGAGTGGAATGGCGAGCAAGTGAAGACACCTGAGCAGGGTTCAGTACTAGCTGCTTGAAGCGAGTACATGAACGGATACTGGCTCCACTCGGAGATTGTAGAATCTGAAAAATGTGTAGGTGTCGCCCAGCCTGCAGCTCTGCAAATGTCTGTTAGCGAGGCGCCATGCGCTAGAGCCCAAGAGGACACCACACTCCGGGTGGAGTGGGCAGTCACACCAAGGGTGCATGGTCGACCTTGCTGCTGGTATGCCAAGCAATGGCGTCCACTATCCAGTGAGACATCCTTTGCTTGGAGAGAGCCTTTCCCTTCAGCTTCCCACCATAACAGACAAAGAACTGGTCTGAGGTCCTGAACAATGCATTCTGTCTACATAGGCGCGGAGAGCACCTACTGGACAGAGCAGTGCCAAGGCTGGGTCTGCCTCCTCCAGGGGCAGCCCTTGCAGGTTCACCACCTGGTCACGGAAGGGAGTGGTAGGAACCTTGGGCACATATCCAAGCCGGTGTCTCAGGATCACGTGAGAGGAAGCCGGCCCGAATCCCAGGCACGCTTCCTCAACGGAGAATGTGTGCAGGTCCCCTACCCTTTTGATCGAGGCCAATGCAGCCAGGAGCGCTGTCTTTATTGACAGGAACTTAACCCTCTGGGGTCCTATGTGTTTTTGGGGTCCTGGAGGTGTTCTGACATGCTCTAACATTTGTGCTTTTTTCAGTTATTTATAAACATGTTAATGGCAAAGGTGTAAATTCACTCTATATAGCACAAACAGGGCTACCATAATATGTTAGCAAGATGTATGTACATGTTTGTATTTTTGAGAGAATATTGTTTATGCATGGTTATTGAAAAAACTAAAACTTAAAGTCTCTGAAATAAGGCCACAAAACACATACTAAATATGTGTCCACAAGACTTTTGACTAATGGATGTTCTCGCCTAGGATTTTTGCTTCAAAATGATCTGAAAATCATCCTTCCAAATCATTCACATAAAACAATACATTGATTTAAATTTAGTAAAACACTTTTTGTTTGGAAAGGCAATATGCGAAATGGGCGTGACTCATGTATAATGGTCTGATTCACACCTGTGAAGACAAAAGACCTGTTTAATGAGCCTGCATAATGAGCTTTTCACAGGTGTGTCACTGAGCCACAAGACAGAATACAAGGACACAAGAAAAGAAATGTGTATATATACTACAAAATTGGTTCACAGTTGGAAACATCTATAAAAAAATAGTATTTTTCCACTTGTATTTTTGCTTGCAAATTGTATAATATATCCAAGGTGAACATTTCTAGTAATTGTGTAGTTAATTCTCATACTGTATTTTCAGAAAGTTTTGGATATGTATCCTCTCCCCAAATTTGTCACTAATAAAACACAATACAAATAATTTGAAGAGAAGGCTTATATTGACCTTTTAAGATTTTGTTTACATCTACCTTGTAAATATATTATTTGCTATTTTATTAAAAAGGTTACAATTACAGCAACAATTAAAATAACAATATTTCAAGTGTAATATTTCTTTGTAAAAACTAAAGTATACATTTTATCATACATATTTCAAAGTTAAGGATTCATTAGTTTGAATAAAGCCTACATTGGAACAAACACTATAATAGCATCCTAGTTGATGACTTTATTTTTGACAAAACAAACATAGCCTAATATATTTAACATTTGAGCAGAAATTGGTGAACAAAAGCTTATTCAATGTGGCAGTAGTCTATAGTTTAGGCTACAGTAAACAGTTAATAATCTATCCAAAAACTAGTCAACGAAATGTTGTCTTTCATATTTCTTCTGTAACATAGGCATATCGTTTGTTGTTTTTATGATAGCCTATATTAGGGCATATAAATATTAATTTGCAGTTTAATACGTTGCAAATACAAAGACATTTTAACGTTATTTCAACATATTTCAGTCGATTTTCACTCATCTCAGTATAGCAATAGGGTTTGGTAAAAACTGTTCAGTTCATTCATTCACACACAGACGCGATTCATATTTAAACAGTCTTTTTGCGGTTTACATACACTATGATATCGCAATTAGAACACTAATAAAAAAACTTACTTCTCAGATGGATATTTCATATTTCTTTGTAAAAACTAAAGTATACATTTTATCATACATATTTCAAAGTTAAGGATTCATTAGTTTGAATAAAGCCTACATTGGAACAAACACTATAATAGCATCCTAGTTGATGACTTTATTTTTGACAAAACAAACATAGCCTAATATATAACATTTGAGCAGAAATTGGTGAACAAAAGCTTATTCAATGTGGCAGTAGTCTAGTTTACAGTTAACAGTTAATAATCTATCCAAAACTAGTCGTCGAAATGTTGTCTTTCATATTTCGTCTGTAACATAGGCATGTCGTTTTTTGTTTTTATGAGCCTATATTAGGGCATACATATTAATTTGCAGTTTAATACGTTGCTAATACAAAGACATTTTAACGTTATTTCAACATACAACATATTTCGATTTTCACTAATCTCAGTATAGCAATAGGGTTTGGTAAAAACTGTTCAGTTCATTCATTCACACACAGACGCGATTCATATTTAAACAGTCTTTTTGCGGTTTACATACACTATGATATCGCGATTAGAACAATAATAAAAAAAACTTACTTATCAGATGGATCCGTTGCTCCTCGAAATGAAAAAAAAACAGTACATGTTCTGAGGTAAATGTCCCAGGATTATTCCTCACACAGCCTCGCAAGAAGAAATAGGCTACATTAATCTGATGATTACATTTGTTGTGTTATCGCGTTTATGAGGGGCGTTGACACTTTGCATGTGTTGCTTCAGATCATTTGCGTTTGAATAGCGCGCGCTCTCCGTGGGCGTGTCACATTAGCAGAATAATGAGCTGAGAGAACGATAATGAGATCGGCTGACACCTCTCTCTTTTTTAATAGATTACATAAACAGAGAATATTTATTTTAGTTTTGAATTAGATATTTTAAAAGTAAAAACTTAAATGATAATAAAGATATATTGCTCGTGCTTGTGTGAATAGTATTCGCTGAGCTTTGTTTAAGTTTAGAGACGTGCACCAGAAAAATTTTTAACGGAGACAGAGAGGCAGAAAGCACACCTTGTTTATTTTCTTCATTTTACAAAAGCACACGGTTTTGATGTTAATGTGAGTGTACACAAAAAAAAGAAGACCCTCTATAGTTTATAATCATGTGTTGATTTTATTTATATGACCAAAAATGACGGAGTATTTTAAGTCTATGTTGCTGCTATGTGGAAAAAAAACAGCAAAAAGCGCCGGCGCGTTTCTCGACCCCAGAGAGTTAAGCTCCACTGATTGCAAAGGCTCAAAGGGAGCACTCTGCAGGGCAGTTAGAACCACTGAGAGGTCCCAAGAGGGAACGAGAGGAGGGCGAGGAGGATTCAGTCTCCTCGCTCCTCTCAGGAACCTGACGATCAGGTTGTGCTTCCCAACAGACTTACCTTCCACCGTATCACGGTGTGCGGCAATGGCAGCAACGTATACTTAGAGGGTGGAGGGAGACAGCCTTCGCTCCAACCCTTCTTGAAGGAAGGAAAGCACAACGTCTTCTCGGTGAGAAGAGCACCAGTTGACGAAGAGGTTCCACTTCAAGCATAGGCGTGTCTCGTGGACGACGCTTTAGCGGAAGAGAAGGTAGCCACCACCGCTGGTGGTAGGGTACTCAAACCTGCCTCGTCTCATCCAGGAGCCACGCGTTGAGGCTTCAAGATCGGGACGAGGATGCCCCGTCCCTGAGAAAGGAGGTCCTTCCTCAGAGGAATTGGCCAGGGAGTTGCTATCGCGAGGAGTACTAGTTCGGAGAACCAGGTCCAGACGGGCCAATGCGGCGCGACCAGAATGACCTGCTCCTAGTCCTCCCTGATCTCGCACAGGTTTGTGCCAGACGGCTCCCTGGGGGAAAACGCATACTTGCGGGGCCCCGCGGCCAGTCTGTCCGTGCCGAGCGTGCCCTCGGACAGGGAGTAAAACAGAGCGCAATGGGTTGAGTCGTGGGAGCCAAACAGATCTATCTTTGCGTCCCCGAACTGGTCCCAAACCAGCTGAACCGACTGAGGATGGAGTCACCATTCTCCAGGGAGGGGCTGAAGCTGTGGGAGCTCGTAGGCTCCACAGTTCAGGGCTCCGGGAAAAATGGCTCGAAGCGATCTAGATGCTTCTGACTCCATAAGAGGAGGTGGCGGGCGAGTTGCGACATACGGCGGGAACGCAGACCACCTTGATGGTAGATGTAAGCTACTGACGCGGTAATGTCAGAGTGGGCTTGTACGCGTTGACCTTGAGCAACGCAAGAGCGGTGCAGAATAAGGCATACTGCCAGCAACTCGTGGCAATAGACATGCTAAGGGCGCTAGGTCCTGTGGAGTGGCTGAGTGGAGAAGGCGACCAAGTCAATACAGAGAAAAGAGATTCTTTGCATGAGGCAAAGTTTACTCTTTTCACAGCTGACCCGAAGGCCCAGACGAGCTAGGTACCGGAGCACTGGGTCCCTGTGTTTGCAAACCTGGTCTCGAAAGAGTGAGCTAGGATAGCCAGTCGCCGAGATAGTTCAGGATGCGAACCCCGTGTTCCCATGAAGGAACAAGGGCTGCCTCGACAACCTTTGTGAAGGCGCGAGGAGACAGGGCTAGCCCGAATGGAGAACAGCGTACTGATATGCGCGCCCCCTGACAGCAAACCGTAGGTACGGTCTGAGTCAAAGGAGAACTGAGACATAAAAGTAGGCGTCCTTCAGGTTGATCGCTGCAAAACAATTCAACTGAGGGGGATGAGAGCGGTACGGTCCGGGGACGGCACACACGACAGAGGGGGACGAGTGGTGCACGGCTCGGGGCTGAGCGGACGGCGGGGGCGTCGGGGCAGAATAAGCCTCAGTCTGCTCATGGGCGCTTGAGAACTGTTGGGCAAAGCCCTCAACCGCACCGCCGAAGAGGCCAACCTGGGATATGGGGGTGTCGAGCAGACGGGTCCACCCGACATCCTGCACATCGGACAGGTTCAGCCACAGAATGGTGGGCATCACCTGACCCAGGGAGCGTACTGCCACTTTCGTCGCTCGGAGAGCAAGGTCAGTGGCGGCGCGCAGCTCATTGAAGAGCCCTGGGTCAGTCCCCCCTCGTGCATGTCCGTGAGCATTTGGGTCTAGTAGACCAGCAGAATGGCCATGGAATGCGGTGAGGCGGCTGCCTGTCCTATGGCGCTATAGAATTTCGCCACAACGAAAAAACTACAGGCTTAGGACGGGTGCTTAGGATCGCGCCGAGAAGCACTCTGAGGACACAGTAGCATCGCAACAGAGCATTCAACCGGGGGACCCCAATGTATCCATGGGCAGCAGCCCCGTCGAGGGGAGGAAGATCAACGAGGGATCGCTGGAAGACACGGGGGTCTTCGAGAATTTTGAGATCTCCTGATGCACATCCGGGAAGAAAGGTATTGGGGTGGACACTGACAGGAGTCAGCGGGCGCAACCAAAAACCAATCGTCCAGCAGCGAGCGCTCAGACAGGGTGGAAGGTTCCACTCTAGTCTGATGCTCGCAGCGGCCCAGGAAAGCATGGCCGTCATCTCAAGCCGCCTTTCCACTGCACACGACATTCGCATACGATTGTCGCATTTCGCCCCCTAGTGTCAGTCGCATGGAACTTTCATTCCTATCGTACGCGGCAACATGGGAGAGAAGTTGATTCTCGCAGTCTCCGAATACCCCATTCTTTATGATATTACTCTTGAATCATACAGAAACGTCAGCAGGAAAAATGAAGCTTGGAAGAGAGTTAGCGAGATTGTCGGTCTGCCAGGTGGGTTTTGATTGCCAAATGTGCAGAATGAAAGCAAATCTTTGTCCCGCCTAAATTACCATCTAGCTAGTATTTCAATGCAGTTGTATTATTACACGTGGTTAACATAACATATTTTAGGAGGGAAAAGGAATACAACATTAAAACCAATAATATATATATTAAATTCATAATTTTTTTAAACTTATTTATTAATAACCATGTCTTTTTTAAAAGTATTAAGTGTTTCGGATCAAGTTTTAAAAAAGAGTATGAATAATTCTCAACTTGCGCACACTGATTTGATTGGATTACATTGGAATACATCACATCCGGTCGGCCGGTCGCATTCGGTCTAGCCGCAGAAGTTCAGATATTTCAACGGATCCAAAGCTCAAATCGGATCCGAATTTTCCGCATACGCATATGATCGGAACTCCCAGCAGCTCCCGTACGACTCTCCATTGGAAATGAATGACTTCCGTCCCGACGTCTGTCGTTTGTCGTGTGCAGTGGAAAGGCGGCTTCAGGATCTGACTCGACAAATGCCATATGCACACCCGAAAGTGGCAGCACTGTCGAATCTTCACTTCCTGAAGATTCTTGCCCGGCCTGTGATGCTGCGATGGACAACAGATCCGATTCTGGAACGTCAAAGGAAACCCGCGGGGGGTCCGAAGACGGGCCCGCAGGCGTCCCATGATCGCGCACGGGTTGCATCAATGAAGAGGGGGGCGTGTTCCACACCATCACCCTCAGGTCACCCTGGCCACCAGCCGAAGTAGCACCTCACGTGGAGCGTGTTAGATCGGGGTGTGGATGAGGGGACTCTCTCTCTAACGAGATCATCGAGTCTCGACCGTAATGACGCGATGGTCACGTTCCCGCGGGGAGAACGTGAGTCATCCACAAACGCTGCTCTAGCGTGATCAAGCCCAAGCACGCAGAGCAGAGAATGTGCCATCAAAATCGGAAATGAGTCGACTGCAACCAGAAATGCACGGGCGAGCCGTCTTTAAAAAGACGTGCTGTGTGCAAGCTGTTTTGTGAGAGGGGAAAAAACTCTGCTGAGAAATTCATGCTCAAAATGCCCTCGAGAAATATTCTTGCACTCGAGAAACTACTCACATCATGAAGTTATGTAACAAAGTTTCGGAAGGAGAACGTTCAGGTACTCAACCAATCAGCACAAGAGGAAGCCGGTATAACCTCTGTTTCATAGCATCCCTCAACCACCCCATCACCTCTCTCTAGGCTGGTTTTCTATCCCAGTCAAAGGGAGGATAAACTACTATATCGCATAAAATACTATATCTGATTTCATGAACATGTGAACTTCTGAACGCACAGGAATTTATTGCATTCTTACGCATTACAATTTCTAGTTTTATATATACTATAACCTTTGTGTGTGCCTGTCATCTTACTATGAAGAAAAAGAGAGCATTGATGCACATGAATTAATAGAGATCTAGGCCTATTTGCTCAAGATTGGCTTTCCTTAGGGTAGTACCTTTAATATCAAGTCCTAATGTCCAATTTAATGCATCCTCTGTGGCGGTGGAGAAACCATGACATGAAATGAGCTGATGGCATAATATTATCTATGCTAAGTTTAATGGTTTCTCGTGCGCATACGAAAATCTGTATATTTTTTTATTTTTGCAAGGTCCTTTTAGAGGCTCTGTAATACGGTGCTAAGAATATCATGAGAAAAAAACTCAAAACGCTTATAATATACCACAATCATTCAGCTCTGTTTGGCAATCACTAAAGATTCACTAAACAGCTGCATGGAAACACTTCTTGTATGATACATTTATTTTCATTCAATTCTTTTAAATTCATTAGATTTTCTATTATAGAAAACTATATAGGGGCAATAGTCTGGAAATGCAAATATTTTTCCATACTCTGCTTTCTTTTTTCCATACTTTTCCAGACCTGAAAATTAGTCAAAACTAATTCCATACTTTTCCAAACTGCGTAGGAACCCTGTAAATATTAGGTCTGTGAACTATGCTCATTCCCAGTGATCACAAATGAGACCTTGTTAATATATCGATGATTTCTCCTAGACAACAATGAGATACTATATCTACTAATAATAAATAATCATTTATATTTTTAATTTTAATATAAATAATAATAATTATAACAACTTATAAATAAAGAAATTATATATATATGCAAATATAAAGATAATCTGCAAAGATAATATGCAATTTAAAAAATGTATACATTAATGTATACATTTTTTAGATATGCAATTTAACCAATAATAAGGATTATTATTCTAATAATAATATTCAAAAGATAACTAAACCTTATATACAACTTATAAATTTAACCTATCCCATATAAGAGAATACAAGTTTAGTTATAGTAAGACATTACATGTTTTGCAGTAAAAACTACTCTTACAGCAGTTATTTAAATTTAACTGAATATCATTATATTTTAACTGAATATCATTATATTTTAACTGAATTTCATTATATTATACACAATAATTCAAATTAAGAAATTCAATCCTGAATTTGGAAGACAACCCTGGCCAGCTACTGACCAGCTCAGACCAGGCTGCTACCATGATCCAAAATAAAACTACCAGCTTAAGATGGATTTTCCAACAGTGAAAATTCTCCCCGCTAATCTCATATGCTATATCTCATATTTTTTTGTTGAGTTTTTGAAAAATGTCTCAGACTGTGCTCAAATTTGCCTACATACCAAAGTCAGACATCTCAATATGAACAAATTTCTCATCAAATTATATGCTATATGCTATTAGTTGCTTTTCACATTCATATTACAGCTCAATACTCTTACTGTCCGTAATTAACTGTCTCTTTTAAAGGGGCATTCGGCAACTCTAGCTATTTCTTCGCTGATTTTCACTTTTGTTGTCGCATGTTTTCTCAACGAGCTCCCCCTACAGCTGTGAGGCGAATATTTCACAACACTGTCGTAATAAAAACTCACCTGAAGCACTCTCCTCTCCCTTTCTACTGCTGCTCATGTGCATTTGTTATTATCTGAGCCGGCGAACTTTATCGTGTGGAGCTATGTCTACCGAGGTGGGTAATACATCATACACATTGAGGGCCAGGGACGTGCACGGGGGGTTGCTCAGGTTGTCCGGGCAACTGCCCATATGCCCTTCTCGACTCACGTTGCCCTTCCGAGGGGGAAAAAAATAAATAAATCGTACAATGCATGCAGATTTTCACGTAGGCCTAGATAAATTTTTTTTAAAAATATAAATCAAAAAAATCAACAAAAAAAAAAAAATCGCAAAGCCTCATTCACTTCCATTCGGGCACCGAAAGTGAAAGTAGGGGAAGGGCAAACTCTGTTTACGTGGCTGCAGCGCTGCACGCGACTGGTGTAGCAGTCGATTCTGTTCCCTACCGGAATTCCTGTTCCCTTTATGCAATCATACTACAAATCATGCGTAGTTGCCCAGTTACCATACGTACCATCAGAACTGAATACGAGTAATAAGACCATAATATGAGGCATTGAGTTTGGACATAAACACGGTCAGATAAGGCCATTTTTTTGGGGGGGGTGCCCTTTTTTGAGGTCAGAGCAAGATGTTGGTGTGTAAACAGTCTCTATTGACACAGAGAATCCCTTCAATAAGAGCACATCAAATATGAGCCAACGGTTGCCATGGCAGCAGACAAACACCTGCCATGAGTGATACGGCACTCATGGCTCTACATGCATATACACATGCCAACACGGAACAGAAGTGAGAGGAGAAGTTTGCATTAATGCACACCCATTCCTGCACATCACAGACAGACGCTGTAGTCAGGGATTTCATTTTTGGGTGATCAATCCCTTTAAGCCTGGAACACACCAAGCCGACAGTCGGCCGTCGGGCAGTTTTTGTTTTGGCCGATTCGACATGTTGAATCGGCGTCGGGCTGTCGGTGAAAGAGGGAACTCTGATTGGCTGTTCAGCTTAGTGAACGAGTCAGTGCACAAGAATGATAGCAAAACGGCGAGCAAAGAAGTCAAAACGCTACAGATTGAAGGCTGTTCTTATGTTACATCATCTTACCTAAGTGTTCCTTGGCAAAAATTTCAATATTAACATGAGCGGAGTGGAATAAAGGAAGTGTTTAGCAGGATTGATATTCAAAACGGTAAGCACACACTGCTTTGTTTACAGTATGTGTATCTGCAGCGTCGGTTTCCCTTTTTGAATGATGAATATAGACGCATATATCTGCAGAAATAGACAGTTGTCTCATTTACACGCAGAAGCAGAACGCGCATGCTGGCTGACAGTCGGCTGTAGTTCTCTCGGTTTGTTCAAGTGCAGCTTTTTACCTCAACGCGAAGCGACAAAAAAGTCGGCTTTCATCAGCGCTAGTTGGTCGGCGTCGGTTTGGTGTGTTCCAGGCTTTACAGACTACAAGAAACAGAATTTGCACTTTAAAGGTGCTCTAAGTGATTTTGAAGAAACAGTGTTGATAATTTAAATTTCTCCGCCTCCAAAATGCGGGAACATGCAATAAAAGAGTGGATATCTCTTAGCTGAAGCGAAGCATTCCACCTCCAGACAAAAAATTACACTCAAAACTGCCCTGTAACTACAGCTAACATTACAACAACATATCTTGGTTCTGTGAAACATAGCAAAACCAATGTATGGAGCAGAAAACAACACAACGTTGGTGTTCATTTTCAGACCTTCCCGCTTAGGCATCTCAAGCGCTAGAAAGCTGGAGGTCATAGAGCCCTTGGCTGGTCATAACCCTTCTTTTTCCAGTGAAATTCTTCTAACCTCTTCTCTTTTTTAATGTCTCTCAGCCAACTCTCTTTCTACAGTCTTTCTTCAAATCTCCCTCTTGCTCACTCTCTCTCCTCCCCCATCATGAGTGGACACGCCCCTCATGCTGATTTGCTACAAGTGTTTCACTGTGCTCTGTCCGATACACTTTCAACAGCATTTCTCAGAAATCACTTACTGCACCTTTAACTATTGATATATTTCAGAATGAAACAGGAAAACCTCATTAGTAGATATTATTGGCTTTTATAATTTAAGGTCTGGGTTACAAAGTCTTTTCATAGTCAAGATTAGGTAAACAAAACTTTCTTACCATACACTGATGAGTTGCATAGAGTAAGATCACAGACTTTTATTAATAAAGCATGATGTATTTTTAAATACGTGCGATTGTCTCATTACATACCTGTGTATGCCATATTCTTCGGGTTTCCATACGGGGTTCCCGGTTGCACTGGGCTGTACACCGGGTTCATGGTGGAAGACAGCCTGTTCTTACTGAAAGAAAGAGATAGACAGAGAGACAGCATATGAGTTACGCCAGTGTTGTTTTGACGAGTATGAACTTCTGCAACACTATTATATGCCTAAACAAACCAAAATTATGATAGAACATAACACACACACAAACACACGCACGCACGCTCTACAGTCTCACCATACATAATTTTTCAGTGGTCTTTTTTACCTTATTTCGAAGAATTAGATAAAAGGGCTTTTCACACTTGAAATGGTTAACCCTGGGTCATTCTAAACCCCGGGTAAACTGAATATTGGGTTATCTTGCTTCACACTGTTAATAACATACCTGAGTTGACAATTAATTGTGGATATTCATAAGATGAAGTTTCACACTTTACATTCCTAAACCTAGGGTTATTTGTATACATACGTATTTGTATATTTGCTTTGCCAGTCTCACTGACTGGATGAACGCAGCATGTGACCTGTTTACATAAAACACGTCACACTCTAGCATTGCCGACTGTAAGAATTACATGGTCCCTTCTTCGCACCAATTGTCGTGTGTTATATCGCCATTTGACATTTTTCCTATCAAACCAGCAGCCATATCACCCTGTAGCCCAAGACTGGTTGCCCACTGAAGCTAAGCAGGGTTGAGCCTGGTTAGTACCTGGATGCTAGACTCCTGGAAAAACTAGGGTTGCTGCTTGAAGAGGTGTTACTGAGGCCAGAAGGTGCTCAACCTGTGGTCTGTGTGGGTCCTAATGTCCAAGAAAAGTGATGGGGACACTATACTGTCAAAGAGCATCGTCCATCGGATGAGACGTTAAACAGAGGTCCTGAATCTCTGTGGTCCCATGGCACTTCTCGTAAAGAGCAGGGGTGTAACCTGGCCATATTCCATCCAATGGCCCTTGCCAATCATGGCCTCCTAATAATCCTTATCCATTGAATTGGCTCTATTACTCTCTCTCCTATCTACCTATAGCTGGTGTGTGGCGAGCGCACTGGCGCCAATGTACTGTGGCTGCCGTCGCATTATCCAAGTGGATGCTGCACACTAGTGATGGTTGAGGAGACCCCAACATGATTGTAAAGTGCTTTGGGTGTACAGTAGTACAAATGAAAGTGCTATATAAATGCCTCATTCATTAATTCATTCATTTAAACTGTGACGCTAAAAAGCTGGTTTGTGTCTAAGACTGCTGCACTGTTAAATAAAATAAAAATAAAAAAATAAATAAAAAACGGCGAATCTGAGAATCCGAATTTAAAATTGAGTGACAAAGAGTGGCGGAGAATGCCGAGTGAACGCGGAAGAAAGTGAAACTCACATACGGATGTATGCACGCAGAACTAAAGTGCAGAGAAAGTGAAAGACGCGATTGTTTCAGTGCACTAAAGACGCGAATTCAATGCATGAGTAATTTCTGCATGAAGATGACGAATGCCAAAAAGTTAAAAGGCTGAGGAGAGCAACGCGTGAGACGGGAAACGCATCAGAAATCGGTCATCTCAGGGACACTGATGGTATGACAACATCTCTCTTTAATTGCATGAAGTACTGATTATCACTTAAATCTGTGTTATTTGACTATTATAATGTACAGTATAGAGGAGAACAGTGAATGTCATGCTTTGGTTGTTATTTAAGTGTATGGCGCACAGTTCTCATGTGTGTTAAGAAGAAATGCAACAGTGACGGGTACGACGTTTTCTAACTAGTTTGTGGAAATTGATATATTTAAAAATATGTATAATTAATAAGGAAAGAAAGGAAGCTTAAATATGTGAATGAAAAAATTTGGACAGTTTTATGTGTTAAAATCTTTATTTGGATTGTATTTGTTCACATTTGAAAGTATAATCAGAAATAATGATGTATCCTTTTATTTTCTTTGTTTTTTGTTTTTTTTGTTTTCTTCTTCTCTTTAAGGTTATCAACCTTAATAAATCCTTCTGAAAAGTGATTTGGAGTTGTTCCCTGTGTCCCCTGTGGTTGGCTGATGCTCTTTTCGAGTTAGGAGCCAATACTGATGCACAAAATTCCCAGATAACTCGACATAAACGCTGAAACGACTGTTTATATACATCGTGCTGTGTATCCGTGACTGCCCAAAGCACGTGGATATAAGGAGGAGGGTTTCTTAACCCTGGGTAAAAAGCGTGTGAAACAAGTGTGAAACGTTCCTTCACGTTCCTTTAAAAGCGGGGTTAAGAATGACGATAACCCGGGGTAAGCGCAGTGTGAAAAGACTTGGTTATTTCAGGAGATGCTGTAAAGTCAATCTTCACATATGTTTGGCTGTGGCTTTTTACATGTTTCGATTACTTTTGTAATGGTATTAGACTTAATAGGTAATTCTTTATATTTGAATGCCAATCAACCTAAATTTGTTTAAAATTTTTGAGAGCCTGAAAAAAAGTCTTACCATTAAATACCATGTCCCAAGCACTAACCAAAACTATACAGTATAGTAGTCTAATTTGAATCAAAGTTTTAAAATTAATTTTACACTTCTATGGCCAAAATTTCTTTATTAAATCATTTTAATTTATTGCCTTACAAATAAATAAAATCATGCCTAAATAATGCAAAGAAGTCATTTGATATTTTGTCTGTATTCGTTAAAATAAACCTACCATAAAAATTATAGACCCTTCATTCCTTTGTAAGTGGGCAAACTTACAAAATCAGCAGGGTTATCAAATAATTATTTCCCCCACTGTATATACACAAAATAAACATAATTTTACAACTTATTTCTACACGGATTGACACAAACACACAATTGAACTTGAACAAAGTCACATGCTTGTCAGAATGTGTAACTCCTGTTTCTGCTGCACATGTTAAACTTTGTGTACTGTATTTTTCCTTTCAAAGTGATTCCAATCATATTTCAAGCAATTCAAAACCATCATGGAGAACATCTGCTTTAATATATCGACCAATTTTTCTTATCGGGGCGATAACAATAACATTAAAAATGAACATCTTCTCTATTTGTAATTTAATTGTAATTTATTCCTGTGATGCCAAAGTTGAATTTTCAGCATCGTTACTCCAGTCTTCAGTGTCACATGATTCTTCAGAAATCATTCTGATATGCTGTTCCCTTTCAAGGGAACTCGCACTGTCGATTGACGCTGTGGGAACGCTCTGAGTGATTGCGTCATGAAGCACGAGTGAAAACAGTCCAATGGTGTGACTAGACATCAGAGCCGGGTGACGTCACCAACCATGAAACTATAAAGCCTGCCCACACAGTGTAATGCTAGCATTTATTGCAGTACACTGGTACTGGGAGGCTTGCCCACTCTGAGGCTGGTTCCCTTAGTTGATTTTCTGGCAGCGTGGAAGCTACTGCCAAATATATCTCAATGGGTCCTGCGCACAATCAAGAAGGGTACGCTATCCAGTTGAGGTCTCACCCGCCCAGGTTTATGGGGGTCCTACCCACAAGTGGAGGCCCTGGATATTGAACAGGAGGTAAAAATTATGTTGACGAAAGACGCAATAGAATGTGTACCTCTTCCCGACAGAGAAACCGGTTTCTACAGCCGATATTTTTTGTTCCAAAAGGCGGGTGGGGGGTTGCGTCCCATTTTGGATCTGCACCTTCTGAATTAGTTGGTCATGCTACTCAAATTCAAAATACTAACCTTAAGACAGATCATACCACAGATCAGATCCTAGGACTGGTTTATTAAGATAGATCTCAAGGACGCATACATCCACGTATCCATCATTCCACAAAAAGTTCCTGAGGTTCGCATTCGGGGGCAAAGCTTACCAGTATCGGGTTCTAAAATTCGGTCTTGGTTTTTCACACTTTCACCAAATGCGTGGATGCAGCACTAGCACCACTGCGTTTACAAGGCATACGCTTTCTGAATTACATCGACGATTGGTTGATTTTAGCTCAGTCACAACAGCTAGTGGTTCAGCATCGAGATGTCATTCTCGCGCACATGGAAAGGTTGGGGTTGAAGTTGAACATCAAAAAGAGTGTACTTTCTCCAGTACAGAGAACCACTTTTCTAGGCGTGGTATGGGATTCGATCACTATGCAAGCACGTTTCTCTCCTGCATGCATCGAGTCGATCCTGTCAACAGTGAACCGGTTAAAGCTAGGCCAGTCACTCACTGTCAAACAGTTTCAAAGGCTGTTGGGTCTGATCGCAGCAGCGTCCAACGTGATACCTTTTGATCTGTTGTACATGAGACCACTGCAGTGGTGGCTCAGGACCAGGGGGTTTTCTCTGAAGGGTAATACTTTTCGCACGATCAAGGTCACATGGCGATACTTAAATGCCTTGGTTATGTGGAAGAAACCCTGGTTCCTATATAAAATGCTAATGATGGATGGTTCCCTCACGGGATGGGGAGTGATCGTAGAGGGTCGCTCGACTTAAAGTCTGTGGAAGGGATACCATCTTTCCTGGCACATCAACTGTCTGGAAATGATGGCTGTTTTTCTTGCTCTCAAGAATTTCCTCCCAGACCTCAGGGGCCACCATGTGCTCATCTGCTCAGACAACACATCGGTGGTAGCCTACATAAATCACCAGGGTTTGCGCTCTCGTCCACTCTGCAAACTGGTGCACCAAATCCTCCTGTGGTCTCAGGGGAAGCTGCTTTTCACTCAGAGCAGCTTACATCCCTGGGAACCAGAACATAGGAGCAGACATCCTGTCGAGACGGGTGAGGCCCGGGGAATGGAGGCTCCACCCCGAGGTGGTGAAGCAGATATGAAGGTTGTTCAGCCAGGCTCAAGTGGATTTGTTTGGATCACGAGGGATGTCTCACTTTCCACTCTTGTTCTCCCTCACGCACTCTTGAGCTCCTCCTGTTGATGCTACGTCTGTACACTTTCCCCCCCCGATTGCTCTGCTCCCAAGGATTCAGGGACAAGATTCATCTCACCTTGACCACCCCGCGATGGCTGGGCAGGGTTTGGTTGTCGGATCTAGTGTCTCTCCTTGACAGATATTATATTTCTCTCAATATTTCACCCCAGCCTAGAACTGCGGAAGCTGTGGGCTTGGCCTCTGAGGGGGCCCGGCTTATAGATGCTGGTCTATCAACTGAGGTTATTGAGACCATTCTTCACTCCAGAGCTCTCTCCATTAGGAAACTGTGTGCCCTGAAGTGGAGAGTGTTCACTTCTTGGTACAGTGTTCGTCAGCTGGACCCAGTTAACTGCCCTGTTGGAACAGTGCTAGAGTTCCGGCAAGAGTGTGATCTCCGTCCACTTTAAAGGTGTACATGCCGGCCATAGCTGCATATCCCTTCCTTGGTATGTCTTTAGAGAGAGACCCCTTGGTAACACGTTTCCTCTGTGGCACTTTGAGGCTGATGCCTGCAGTATACACTAGGGTACCAGCATGGGATTTGGCCGTGGTGCTCCAAGGCCTATCCCTTGCTCCCTTTGAGCCTATTGAGGAGGTTCCAGTCAAGTTTCTGACTCTCAAGACATTGTTCCTCCTGGCTCTCTCTTCTCTTAAAATGATAGATTTACAAGATTTCTCGGTTTCCCTTACGTGCTTGGATTTTACGTCCGACATGGTAAAGGCGTTCCTTCTCCCTTGACCGAGGTACATTCCTAAAGTTCCTACTAATGTTGCCAGATCTATTGTTCTGCAGGCCTTCTGTCCTCCTCAATTCCAGGATTCTGACCAGAAAAGAAATAATCTGCTTTGTGCAGTTAGGGCATTGTATGCCTATGTCCACAGATCTGCCCTGTGGCGTAGATCAGAACAACTGTTTGTGTGTTTTGGACCTCCCAATAAAGGGTCCCCAGTAGTGTTGTCAAAAGACTCTGTACTTCGGTACCAAGTCAGTACTAAAATAATTAAACTGTTACAGTAGTAGCTTTTCTTAAGTACCGGTGGTACCGAACTACTGGGTTAATCCGGGTCTTGATGCGCTGTCCGAAAGGTGCACAGTTGCGTCTTCTTCATAAAAACACTTTGAGACATTGCGACTGGCGGCGCTGCTAATGTGGTGGCTCTGAATCCACTTGTTGACACGAAAGGAGGAAAGACATATGAAAATATTTGTGATTAGGCTAATGTCTCGTTGGGGCCGTTCACATGCAAATTTGCAATTTCAAATGTAGGTGTGCAGCAAGCGCGCTCATAATAAAAGCGACGCGGTGCGCTAATTTTTTCCAGGCGCGCCTCTGTTCATGGTTGCATAGCAATGACAGATGCCACGGGAGAGCAAGCGCTTATGGAAAGAATTTGCATGTGCAATAAACGCGATATGTGAATGGCCTCTAAAGTGGTATCAGGTACAGTTGTATCTGGGTAGTTTTACGAGTATGAATACATGAGTACAGTAATGGGCCGACACCCGAGTACTGGTATCAGTATCGGTGCATCCCTATTTATGTCATTAACATCAGCAGTTATAGGCTTATTCTTGCCTGGATAACTCTTAGCAGGTTTAAAAAGCCCTTTTAAAATTAAATATGAATGCAGTTTTGGATTAAATAAAAGTACAGTCAAGTCAAATAAAACACATTTTATCTCCCGTATAGTTCGGTAACGCAATAAGATACCATTCATTAACATTACTTAATGCGTTTTCTAACATCAACACATTAAGTGCACAATATATTTTTACAACATTAATTAATGTTTGTGAATGTTATTTAATACATATACAGTGGGTACGGAAAGTATTCAGACCCCCTTAAATTTTTCACTCTTTATTATATAGCAGCCATTTGCTAAAATCATTTAAGTTCATTTTTTTCCCTCATTATACACACAGCACCCCATATTGACAGAAAAAAACACAGAATTGACATTTTTGCACATTTATTTAAAAAGAAAAACTGAAATATCACATGGTCCTAAGTATTCAGACCCTTTGCTGTGACATTCATATTTAACTCAGGTGCTGTCCATTTCTTCTGATCATCCTTGAGATGGTTCTACACCTTCATTTGAGTCCAGCTGTGTTTGATTATACAGATTGGACTTGATTAGGAAAGCCAAACACCTGTCTATATAAGACCTTATAGCTCACAGTGCATGTCAGAGCAAATGAGAATCATGAGGTCAAAGGAACTGCCTGAAGAGCTCAGAGACAAAATTGTGGCAAGGCACAGATCTGGCCAAGGTTACAAAAAAAAATCTGCTGCACTTAAGGTTCCTTAGAGCCTCCATAATCCTTAAATGGAAGACGTTAGGACGACCAGAACCCTTCCTAGAGCTGGCCGTCCGGCCAAACTGAGCTATCGGGGGAGAAGAGCCTTAGTGAGAGAGGTAAAGAAGAACCCAAAGATCACTGTGACTGAGCTCCAGAGATGCAGTCGGGAGATGGGAGAAATCAGAATCAGAATCAGAATCAGAAAGAGCTTTATTGCCAAGTGTGCTTGCACACACAAGGAATTTGTTTTGGTACTGAGGCTTCCAGTGGACATATACAAATACAACATGAAACATAATACTACAAATTATAAGAATAAAAAATAAAAATATAAATATATGAGAATAAAACTATCACAGTTGGGTTTAGTCAGAATAGACATTTTCAGATTTACAGATTATGAACCTATTTACAGTGTTTTGAATATTATAAATAAATAAATCTACATATAAGTATCACCTGAGTTGTGGGATATTGCACTAAACAGTGGGAGTATTGCACTTACAGGCATATGCCTTGGGAGGAGTGTTAACTGTTCAGGAGGGAAATGGCCTGTGGGAAGAAACTGTTCCTGTGCCGAGATGTTCTTGTGGCCAGTGATCTGAGTCTCCGTCTTGACGGTAACAGTTCAAACAGGTGGTGTCCAGGGTGAGTGGAGTCTGTGATGATTTTACCTGCTCTCTTCCTCACTCTGGAAGAGTACAGGTCCTGGAGGTTTGGCAGGGGGGCACCAATAATCCTCTCCGCAGTCCGGACTGTCCGTTGTAGTCTCCTGATGTCTGATTTGGTAGCTGAACCAAACCAGACAGTGATGGAAGCGCACAAGACAGACTCAATGACGGCTGAGTAGAACTGAATCAGCAGATCCTGTGGCAGGTTGAACTTCCTCAGCTGGCGAAGGAAGTACAGTCTCTGCTGGGCCTTTTTCACAGTGGAGTCAATGTGATTGTCCCACTTCAGGTCCTGAGAGATGATAGTGCCCAGGAACCTGAATGACTCCACTGCTTCCACAGTGCTGTTCATGATGGTGAGTGGGAGGAGTGCTGAGCTGTTCCTCCTGAAGTCCACGATCATCTCCACTGTTTTGAGCGTGTTCAGCTCAAGGTTGTTATAACTGCACCAGGCAGCCAGCTGTTCAACCTCCAGTCTGTAAGCAGACTCGTCACCGTTTCGGATGAGACCGATGACAGTGGTGTCGTCTGCAAATTTCAGGAGCTTGACAGTGGGGTCTTTAGAAGTGCAGTCATTAGTGTACAGGGAGAAGAGCAGTGGGGAGAGAACGCACCCTTGGGGAGCACCAGTGCTGATTGTGAGTGTCTTGGATGTGTGTTTCCCCAGTCTCACTCGCTGCTGCCGGTCCGTCAGGAAGCTGGTGATCCACTGACAGATCGAGGATGGTATGGAGAGCTGGGTCAGTTTGGCTGTGAGAAGACCAGGCATGGTATAGAAGGCCGAACTGAAGTCCACAAAGAGGATCCTTGCATAAGTCCCTGGTCTGTCGAGATGTTGCAGGATATAATGCAGTCCCATGTTGACTGCATCATCCACAGACCTGTTTGCTCTGTAAGCAAACTGAAAGGGATCCAGCAGGGGTCCAGTGATGTCCTTCAGGTGGGCCAGCACCAGTCTTTCAAACGACTTCATGACCACAGACGTAAGAGCGACAGGTCTGTAGTCATTAAGTCCAGTGATTTTGGGTTTTTTGGGGACAGGAATGATAGTGGAGCGTTTGAAGCAGCAGGGAACTTCACACTGCTCCAATGATCTGTTGAAGATCTGCGTGAAGACCGGGGCCAGTTGGTCAGCGCAGGCTTTTAAACAAGCAGATGAGATGCCGTCTGGGCCTGAGGCTTTCCTAGTCTTCTGTTTTTTGAAGACTCGGCTCACGTCCTCCACACAGACCTTAAGCTCAGGTTGGATGGCAGGAGGGGGGAGTGATAATTGGAGAACAGGAGGTGATGCTGAATGTGTGAAGTGCAGATCAGACCGGGTGTGTGGTGTGAATGAGGGCTTTTCAAACCGGCAGTAAAATGAATTTAAATCGTCAGCCAGGTGTTGATTGTCCACAGATCGAGGGGATGGTGACTTGTAGTTGGTAATGTTCCTCAGGCCATTCCAGACTGATGATGGGTCGTTGGATGAAAACTGGTTTTTCAGTTTATCAGAGTAGTTCCTTTTAGCAACTCTGATCTCCTTTGTCAATCTGTTTCTGGCCTGGTTATACAAGATTTTATCCCCACTTCTGTAAGCATCCTCTTTGGCATGACGAAGGTGTTTGAGTTTCCCAGTAAACCATGGTTTATCATTAGTGAATGATAAGAATGTCCTGGTAGGAATGCATGTATCCTCACAGAAACTTATATATGATGTTACAGTATCTGTGAGCTCATCCAGATCATTGGTAGCAGCTTCAAAAACAGTCCAATCAGTGCAATCAAAGCAGGCCTGTAGATTCTGCTCTGCTTCATTAGTCCATCTTTTCACAGTCCTTATTCCAGGTTTAGCTGATTTCAGTTTCTGCCTGTAGGTCGGTATGAGATGAACCAAACAGTGATCAGAGAGCCCCAAAGCTGCCCGTGGGACGGAGTGATATGCATTTCTTATTGTGGTGTAACAGTGGTCCAGTATATTACTGTCTCTGGTGGGACATGTAACGTGCTGTCTGTATTTTGGTAGTTCACGGGAAAGATTTGCTTTGTTAAAATCCCCAAGAATGATTAAAAGAGAGTCTGGGTACCTTTGTTCCGTTTCAGATATTTGTTCAGCCAGCTGTTGTAGCGCCGCGCTCGCGCACGCGTCTGGAGGGATGTAAACATTCACGAGAATGAAAGAGGAAAATTCCCGAGGCGAGTAGAAGGGTTTACAGTTTATGAAATGTGCCTCTAAATTAGGAGAGCACATCTTCTTCAGTGTTGTTACATCTGAACACCAACTTTCGTTAATGTAGAAACACAATCCACCACCTCTCGTTTTCCCCGTTAGCTCCGCGATGCGATCCGCTCGGAACAGCTGGAAGCCCGGCAGATGTATTGCGTTGTCCGGTATGGCTTCACTCAGCCAGGTTTCAGTGAAGCACAAAGCAGCAGAGTTTAAAAAATCCTTGTTAGTGTGGGTGAGGAGAAGAAGTTCATCCGTTTTGTTAGGAAGGGATCGGAGATTCGCGAGATGAATACTGGGGAGTGCAGTGCGCAGGCCGCGCTCGCGGAGTTTAACCAGCGCGCCGGCTCGCTTCCCGCGTTTGCGTCTGAACGCGCGTTTGAACAACAACGCTGCCCCTCCGACGAGAATGTCCAGCAAAACGTCCGAATAATCAAAAACTGTAGAAAAGGTTTCTGGTGTGTGTTTCCTAATGTCCAGTAGTTCGTCTTTGGTGAAACTGATAGGAAAAGAATGACTAAACGCAGAACAAACGAACAAAAACAACACAATAGCTGGAGAGCTCCACACCGAGGCAGCCATCCGCGGCGCCATCTTGGATCTAAACTTGGATCTAAACTAAGATCTAAACATCTTGGATCTAAACTAAGAAAGTTGTAGTATGTCAACCATCACTGCAGCCATCCACCAGTCGGGGCTTTATGGCAGAGTGGCCCGACGGAAGCCTCTCCTCAGTGCAAGAAACATGAAAGCCCGCATGGAGTTTGCTAAAAAACACCTGAAGGACTCCAAGATGGTGATAAAAAAGATTCTCTGATCTGATGAGACCAAGATAGAACTTTTTAACCTTAATTCTAAGCGGTATGTGTGGAGAAAACCAGACACTGCTCATCACCTGTCCAAAACAGTGAAGCATGGTGGTGGCTGCATCATGCTGTGGGGGTGTTTTTCAGCTGCAGGGACCGGACGACTGGTTGCAATCGAGGGAAAGATGAATGTGGCCAAGTACAGGGATATCCTGGACGAAAACCTGCTCCAGAGTGCTCTGGACCTCAGACTGGGCCGAAGGTTCACCTTCCAACAAGACAATGACTCTAAGCACACTGCTAAAATAACGAAGGAGTGGCTTCACAACAACTCCGTGGCTGTTCTTGAATGGCCCAGCCAGAGCCCTGACTTAAACCCAATTGAGCATCTCTGGAGAGACCTGAAAATGACTGTCCACCAACGTTTACCATCCAACCTGACAGAACTGGAGAGGATCTGCAAGGAGGAATGGCAGAGGATACCCAAATCCAGGTGTGAAAAACTTGTTGCATCTTTCCCAAAAAGACACATGGCTGTATTAGATCAAAAGGGTGCTTCTGCTAAATACTGAGAAAAGGGTCTGAATACTTAGGACCATGTGATATTTCAGTTTTTCTTTTTTAATAAATGTGCAAAAATGTCAACAATTCTGTGTTTTTTCTGTCAATATGGGGTGCTGTGTGTACAATAATGAGGGAAAGAAATGAACTTAAATGATTTTAGCAAATGGCTGCAATATAACAAAGAGTGAAAAATTTAAGGGGATCTGAATACTTTCCGTTCTCACTGTACAGTACACTTGATTGTTCATGTTTGTTCACTTCATTCATTATGCATTAAATAATGTTAACAGATAAAACTTTTGATTTTAAAAATTTATTAGTACATTTTTAAATTAACCCCAAGGAGAATAATTGCTACAGTATATAACTATTGTTTATTGTTAGGTCATTTTATCTAATCTAATTGTAAAGTGTTTTTAATACAGATGTACAGTTTCCATCTTTGTAACAGTGATATACACTTTAATATATGTAAATTTAATCTAAATTAAGCTTTGGTATCGAAATTGGTACCGAGAACTAGGGCTGGGCAAAAAAAATAATAAAAAAAAAATAATCTAATTTAAGGTAACAGAGATTGTTTTGGTTTTATAGTGGTCCTTGAAAAATGTTTTTTCCAGCTAAAGTTAGTTAAGCTGCTTTTTCCAGCTAAAGTTAGTTCAAGATGTTTGTGATGCGGCAGGCTGGTCCTCATAGCACACATTTATGAGGTTTTACGCCCTAGACTTAGGCTCCACACTTGGAGCTCAGGTGCTCTCGTCCTAGTGCTTTCATGATTCACACTAGACAGATACTGGTCATTATGGCGGCGTGGGTATAGATGTTCCCACAGCATCAATTGACGCAGCGCAAGTTTCCATGAAATGGAACGCCTCATTCCCTGAAGAGGGAACAAGACGCTGCATCGCCCTGCCATACTTACTGCATGCCTGTTAACAACTTGCTTCATCCTATTAGAAGCTAGCGTTACACTGTTTGGGCAGGGTTTTTAGTTTCCTGGTTGGTGACGTCACACGCCTCTGACGTCATGTCACACCATTGGACTGATTTCACTCATTCTTCAAGACGCAATCACGCAGAGTGTTCCCACAGCGTCAATTGACGCAGCATCTCCTTCCCTCTTCAGGGAACCAAAATTACAGTCGAAACCGAGGCGATTTGCTGCTCAAGAAACAGTTCTTATCATCAACGTTGAAATGTTGTGCTGCTAAATATTTTTGTGGAAAATGTGATAATTTTTTTCAGGATTATTTGAATAGAAGGCAAAAAAAAAAAACTTTTGAACAGTAGCATGATGATATCATTTTATCAATAATCATATGTGAATATTTTCTTGTTCAAGCTATTTCCATATTCTATGTCCTTTAAATATCTAAAAACATTCACAAGATAAAATGGTGGTCATACTGAACTTTTACATTTGTTATAATTTTTTATGTAACATGCAATGTATTATATATTGAAAACAAAAGCCCTTGACTGTGACCTTGCAGGGTCTGAATTTTTCTTGCATCCTTAAAGTCTAAAGGGATGGACATTCACCAAGGCTTCAACTAGAACAAGAAACAAGTTTAAAAATGAGAAAAAACAGCACTAGAGGGACGTTTCCATTGCAAAACTGAACTAGTGATTGCCTGTGATGAGATTGAGGTTGATCTAATCCTTACGGCAAACCTGTGAGTATATGAGTGTATGAGTGTGTTACCCTCCCTCATTGTGCATGTGTGTGCATCTGATCTCACATGAACACTCGATGCCATTATCAGTCAGTCAGTCGGTCGGGGGGGAAAGACATGAAGAGGGGAGGATTATGCGTCAGAACTTCCCCTCACACCTCGGCCACACACAACGGAAATGGGAGAAGGCCGTGTAAGCGTGGAGCTGTTAGCAGGTGTTCATATGTATCGTGGTGTTGTGTGTGTCACGAGTGTGTGTGTGAGGGAGAGTGGATATGTCAGAGGGGAATGTGCCCATCAGAGCGAGAGGATGACACCCTCACAAACTCAAGTATGAAAGATCAAAGGAGCTGCTTGATGCAGCATTTAAATGATCCTAAAGATTTTATCAGCATGTAAAATGCATTAGAGACGTAAAAATAATTTGGCAAACTGCAGAAAAAAAATTGAATAGTATTTTATAAAAGCAACAAGTCATGAGAGGTCACGCATTACAGTGATTTTACCATGTTCACCGCACATGCAGGTGCACTTGTTGTGCTTAAAGGGGTCATATAATGGTACATGCACTTTTTCAAGTTGATTGTACTGAAATGTGTGCTGGCAGTGCCTGTACACAACCATCATTTAATGATAAAAATCTATCCAGTGTTTTTGTTTTAATCTCCTTATATGTTTTCCCCTGCCTCAAATTGAGCCGTTCAATTTTGTGACGTCACTAAATCGGACGCCCCTCCCACAATTGTTGATTGACAGCAGCGTTTCAACAGATCCCTGCCCTGAGCGAGCTGTCAGTCATCATAGTCCATCATTGTTGATACACTGGAGCAGTATGGCGTCTAAGCGATTGTGGTGTTCTGTTCTTGGGTGTAATAACGAACACAGCAGTCATTTTGATGTTTCTAAATCTGAACCGCTGAAGACACAGTGGCTGAGTTTTGTTTTGGAAGGGAATATTCCCCACTAGCAACGTCAATGCTTTCATGTTTGCGCGATTCGCAAATCTTTTCTCACCAGACTGCTTTATTAACAAAGGAAGTAACTTATAAAGCTGATTTTGATAAGAAGCTGCTCCTGAAAAAAGAATTGTTACCAACTATTCATGTCTCCCTGCTGAACCTCCAGGAAAAGTAAGTGTAACATTTTATTAACCTTTATATTAATCTTTGCAAATCGCTTCACGGTGAATGCGGCTAAGGTTTAAACTCAGGGTACATACGGCATGTTTTCTATGTACGACGTTCTCAATATAATTCATAATCCCACGTTTATAATGAACAAATCGTTATGGCTATTGTGTTATTACAAACTGAGTACGTATAACTTACATAAGTAAACACATAGCGTCCGTACATCTCACTAAGTTACTCTACCCTGCCCGTACACAAAGATAGATCAAAGTGACAATATAATAACCAACCATTCAGAAACGTATTGTTCGAGCCTTAATTGTCGAACTTCTTCGGGCCGCCATCTTGTTCCGACTCCGGTTCAAACTGATACGGTTGCACTGATGTGTCCTCGTCAGAGACTCCCGCTGCCATTTTTTTCCTATACTCTCAATTGTTGTCAAGGAAACACTCCACGTGCGGTGTGGTCATAACGCTGTTATGGACGCCCGCAGAACAGAGGGGCGGAGTGAGCAAAGCTCATTATCATTTAAAGGCATATGCACTGAAATAGCGTGCTGAAAACAGAGCTGTTTTTGACCAGGTAAAATTAGTGTGTTCTTACAATACTAACGAAAATTTTTAATTAAAATATATTACAAACTTTTCATTTAGACCCTAAAGAATCAAATTAACTTGTGTGAAAATGGCATTATATGACCCCGTTAACAAGATCCCTTTACTACTGTAAAGTCATTGTAACACATGGCCTCTCAATACTTTTTATTTTTAATTAAACAAGTATAAGCTAAAATGGCATTATAAAACATTGAAAGAGCTGTTTGAAGGCTTTGTAAAAGTCAATATACACACACTTGTGAGCGCACATCTGTTGAATTATATATATGTGTCAACTATAACAGCTTTATATTAGAGTAGTTAAATATATATTATGTGAAAAAAAAAAATTACTCATTGTGTAGGGCTGCCCCCCAATAAAGATTGTTCTAGTTGTTCATTAAAGCCATTAGTCAACTAATCGCACAAGGCTGAGAAGAATATTGTATGTAACATTGCTAACATCGTTCTACATAGAGAAATAGCCTATTAAACCATAATATGGAGCCTTTAAAATATAAATAGTGGGGGTCAAGCACATGAATGACACTTGCCGCAGCACACCGGGAAAAGTTATATGACAATGCCGGAAAAAAACAGCAAAGAGACTTACCGGACATTTTAATAATTTATTAGTAAAATAGTGTTTTCTGAGTCAGTGTCGGCTGCAGGTGAAGTCGGCGATGCTGACTCACAATCTCCGCAGGATAGTGGACAGGCATGCATAGAAATGCATGAGAAATGTATAGTTTTTACTTTTTTTAATGTATAATTTTTTGCATGAGAACTTTTAATTTTAAAAGTAGACATTTCAATCTTCAGACATATATAATATGTGAGGCAAGTATGCACTTGTATGAGTATGAGTTTTGTTAAGTTCCCTTTCAGTCGCTCACGTTCGACGTGACGACGTAATGGGATCACTTCAGGAAGCCCTATCAACTTCGAGTGTCTACAAAACGAGCCATTGAACGATGGTGTGTGTGAAAAGCGTCACACGCCCAGCCCCGCGGGTATAAACAGGAAGCGGGCGCACGCACTCATTGTCTTTCGCTTCGGAGCCGAGCTTTCGTTTTGACTCTGAGTTTCTGCAGACTGCTGGAACGTTGAAGACTGCTTCAAAGGAGAGAAAATACTCTGTCCCAGTGCTGGTGTGACGGCGCAATCAGCAATCATCACAACTGCGGTTTTCACAGCATACTTTGTGTGTCTGTGTATGTGTCGGTCTCGGTGGGCGTTCCTCTTTGAGTGTGTACCCCGATTACACCGCGGCTGTCCATGAGTGCTTCAGCACTGAGAGAGTTATTTTTTCTTTTCTATATTTTTTCTTTTCAACTAAAAGAGCAACACAAGCGTGACCCTGCGTCCTTTTCAGGATGTCATTCCGCTTGTGCGTTTCTGGGTGCGGTCGTTCACTGGCGCCAGCAGACGGCCACAATTGTTGCCTCTTGTGTTTGGGCGTTCAACACGCTGAGGCAGCTTTTGTGAATAGCTCATGTTCTCATTGCGGGAATATGGGGGTAAAATGAACTAAGGGCTATGTAGATGTCCCGCCGGTGGAGCGTGCCGTCGCGATGCAATTGTGTCCGGCATCCGCTTCCTCCTGGCGGGGCAATCCGCGCCTCCCGTCCAGGGCATGTAAGTTTTCGTCCAGTCTCACGGCGAAGGCTTACTGAGCCTGTGGAAAGGCTGCTTCCGCCCTCCATGCCATGGCGCTTCTGCAGGTCCACCAGGCCCAGGAGCTCATGGACATGAACGAGGGTGGTTCTGACCCAGAGGTCCTCTGGGAGCTCCGTGTGGCAACCGTCCTCGCTCTCCGAGCGACGAAGGAAACCGCACGTTCAGTCAGTCAGGTGCACCACCTCTGGCTCAACCTGGCGGATATGAGGGACACCGATACATATCGGTTCCTGGATGCTCCTCTTTCCCAGGTTGGGTTATTCGGCGACGCGGTTGAGAGCTTCGCCCAACAGTTCTCGGCTACCCAGAAGCAGAGGGAGGCCATCCGACATCCTGCCGCAGACCCTCCGTCCGCTCGACTCCGACCTCCTGCGGCGTCCTCCGCTCCCGCTAAGCCTCAGCAGCAGCAGCCACCATCCAGGCCTCAGCGTGGAGCAGGCCGCAGGAAGGCGACCACGCCCGTCCAGGCCGCTGCCAACCAAGGAGGCAAGCGCCGGTGCAAACGACCCTGAGACGGGCGACCCAGAGGTGGATCAAGTTGCTCTTCAGGAGGCGGTGAAGGCACTTTCATTTTCTTTTTGTTCAGCCACTGAACCACGGGCCAGTGGTACCCACATTTTCAACAAAAGAGCAATTTCTGATACCTCTGGGTCCCAAGAGGGCGCGCTTTGCGGTTGACCCTCTTTCATTGCCAGCGAGCAGCAGTGGCTGTGTTCCGGACGCACTGAAGCCTCCGCACACTCACGCTGCCCTTCGTCGGTAGCAGGTACGTGTTGCACCACACACTCAAACCCCACTCTGGTCCGCTATGCAGTCCGAGTCGGGTCCCTGCATTCCGCCATGCTGCCCCACCCCGGGTACGTCTTTGGTGCCGTAGGTCCCGCTTGCGCAGTGTCTGGGAGCCTGGCTAGCGCTTCCCAGCCCATCTCGCTGGCTCATCCGTACTGTCAGACTCGGCTATGCGATTCAGTTCGCCCGGCGTCCCCCTCGTGTTCTGGCGGACAGTGCCCCTGTGCTCAGGGAAGAGATCGCAGTCCTACTGGTGAAGGACGCGATCGAGCCGGTCCCTCCAGCCGATATGAAGACCGGCTTCTACAGCCCGTACTTAATTGTACCCAAGAAAGGCGGTGGGTTACGGCCAATCTTGGACCTGCGTTTCCTTAACCGGTCCCTTCACAGGCTGCCGTTCAAGACGCTTACGCAGAAACGCATTTTCAAATGCATACGTCCCCAAGATTGGTTTGCAGCGATCGACCTGAAGGACGCGTACTTTCATGTCTCGATTCTCCCTCGAGACAGACCGTTTCTTCGCTTTGCGTTCGAGGGACGGGCATATCAGTATAAAGTCTTACCCTTCGGGCTGGCCCTGTCGCCCCGTGTCTTCACGCTTTCCCAGTGTTATCCAAAGAGTTCCAATGTGTGGGGTATAATGGAACAGCATTGAACTCCCTCTATGCAGGCCTTCAGCCCCAGCCAGATGCGGGTCTGAGAGTCTTCCGTAGGGCGCTGGATGTGGCAGCAACTGTGGCGTTTTCCATGGGGTCCCATTCCGTCGCCACGGTTGCTGACCATCGCTGTACGGCCGTCTCTATCTCGGCTCCTCAGCAAAAAACAATGAGTGCGTGCGCCCCCTTCCTGTTTATACCCGTTGCTGCAGGGCGGGGCACGTGACGCTTTTCACGCACACGCCAACGTTTATTGGCTCGTTCTGTAGACACTCGAAGTTGATAGGGCTCCCTGAAGTGATCCCATTACGTCGCCACGTCGACTTCACGTCTCCCGTTCCCTCCCTCAGGGAACGAGGGTTAAACTAGTAACCATGACGTTTTGTGACGTGCTCCAGAAGTTCACACGGAGACCAAGACAGTAAAAAGTGCATCCTGTTTGTTTTCTTTATTTTACAGAAGCACAAGTTTTGTTGTTGTTGAGAGTGTACACATATAAAAGTAGACTAGTTTAGAATTATGTATTATTCCTATCTGTATGACCAAAAATGAGGGAGTATTTTAAATTCTTTGAGTTCTATAAGTTTTATTCTTCTGCAACTAACTAAATAATTAAAATTTAAAAATTAAAATTTTGTTGACTAGATGATTGCACACTAGCGCAGAGCAAGCATTTTCAATGCATTCCTATGGAAGTTGAGCTTCACGTTTGCACAGTGCATTGTGGGATTGACAGCGGACCGGAGAGTGTCAAAAGTTTGGGCAGTTCTCAAATGTAAGCCATTATCAAGTGAAAAATGCGGTCGGCAGCAAATCGCTGTGAGGTTCGGGTACTAGTGACGTCTGTCTTGAGCGTTTAATATTATGCTGGTTGTGCCAGAGTTTATGCTGGATTTGTTGCGAAAATCATATTGTTTATACATTGGATGCTGGGCAGTTGTTATATACATGTTATAAATATTGTAGTTTGGATTCATTCATTGTGAGTATACTGGCTGGGTTTTCAAAAGTTGTGTGTTGAAAGGCTGTGAGTCGTCTAACTTGGATTCTATGCCCGAGCCCGAACTTGGCCGATATTTCCCGTCACTATCCTCGGGCCGGGCTCTTGATCTATAGACGTGCACTCCCAACGCAATAGAGTGCGGCGCGGGACTAGATTTGATGGCCGAGTGCGAGCGCGGGCGGTAATGCACTCACTCTGTGTGTGCGGGAGATTAAAAAGATTCGGGGGACTCCCGCAAACTAGAAATATCTATGAATAAAACATAAAAACGAATAATTTTTTTCATCTGTTGCAGAAAAGCAACAAGAACAACTAAAACAAAATAGAAACGATTTACAGGCCAGAGTTTCTATTTATAACATGTTTGCAGCGTTGAGCGATTTAGCCAATCACAGACATATGTGTTGATTTCTTGAACGCAATGACCAATCAGAAGCATTTCAGATAGACTCTCCTCACAGCTCAAAACGGACTTTTTGTTCAGTGCTGAATTCTGTAAGCTGGCAAATCCTCTAATTATAACAAACACAGTGTAGGCTATATATTATGAAAGATTCATTGTGCAGTCAGCTTCACTGATAATAACAGAGATGTGTGAGATTGCAATGAACTGATGTCAGCTTTTTAGGAGTAACAGCAACCTGTGCTTAAAAAAAAAAAAAATCGAGAATCGAATCTAACCGTGACCTTAGAATCGAAAATGTAATCGAATCGAGGATTTGGAGAATCGTGACACCCCTAATCATGTGACACTGAATACTGGAGTAATGATGCTGAAAATTCAGATTTGCATCACAGGAATATAAATATAAAAAAGGAATAGCCATTTTTCACAATCCAATCAATTAAATCAAACAAATAACAAAAAGATGTGCCTACTTCCATCATATCATCAAAATAAAAGTAAAAAGGGTTGTGAATGAAATTTCATGTCTTTAAAGGGGTCATCAGATGCCCATTTTCCAAAAGTTGGTATGATTCTTTAGGGTCTTCATGTAAAGTTTGTAACATACTTTGGTTAAAATCGCTTGTGTAAAACAACATCCTTTTACCTCCTCAAAAACAGCTCTGTTCACAGCGACCCGTTTCTGTGCATGTCTCTTTAAATGATAATGAGCAACTGCTCACCCCACCCCTCTCTTCTGTGGAAAGTGTTGACAAGACACAAAGTGCTGCCTTGGCTGACAGTATCCACCTTATTCTGCTCTAAACAATGGGCGCCGCCATGACGACGACTCCGGTTGCCTACTTCCGGTTCGTACTGTATTAGCAGTGAGAGAATGAGTTCAGGCTCTACATGTGCTGTTGTTGGTTGTTTTAACAATTCCAAGAAGATAAAAAACTTTAGAAACTGGGTGCTTTGAGCATAAGATAAAAAGGAGAGAATGCCTATGTCCGGTTCTGTATCAGCTACATTCAATACCAGAGAGTAGACGTTTTTGGTTAGCTGCGCTAAAACTGAAGCATCCAACGAAAAAGGTGTAATACGTTACCAGTAGGGATGGGCCTTTCATGCAAAAATAATATTCGAAGATCGCTGGGTATTATGCAATTAATATTCGAGAATCGCACCCCTCCATCACATCACGCACACATGCATGTATAGGCTATAGGCTACACACCAGAGCATGTGAACAAAGTGGAGCAGTGTGACGCTTAAATATAAGTTAAACAAAAAAAAAACTAAACATACGTTTTATATTTAAGTTTCACAATATAATGTTTTTTTAAATTTATTTCATCTATGTTGATTATATGAAAGGGGAACCGCATAAGAGGAGTCAGATATGATCATAAGATGCCCAATATCGGAAAACATTTGGAATGGCTCAGACATGATTTTGACCACTTATCAAGTTTTGTTTTGTAGAAAGCCTTTCTTTAATGTGAATTTCGTTTAGTATAAAATGTATCTTCATTTTATCAATGTTTTATCAACAAATTGCCTGGAATAATAAATAAGCAGCACAAATAGTAGATATACAGGACACGGAGGCGCGGGCGTGTGAACTGGAGCGCGTCTTATTAATCAACGAAACTCAGCGTATAAGTTACTTGCCTCACATACATAAGTATATCTATAGAAAGCTTGAAATGTGTACTTTTAAACAAAATAATTAATGGCACACTATGCAAGAATTTTACCTTAATATAACAGCTTCAAAGTCATTTCGGTGGTAAACAAACTCATAGTAGGACGAATCATCCTGGTAGTAAAGCTTGGGGGGGACGCCGCTGGAAAAAACAGCAATGCAAGTGTGAGAGGAGCGCCCCCGACAAATCTCGCAAGAATCACAAAATGCTTTACGGCATCGACGTCACACACATCAACAACAACATGAAGCACGAAGACACTTTCGCGCATTTCAGACGTGATACTCGAGTCGAAGATGGAAAAAGCAAAGAAAACGCGGTCGGTAGAGACTAGGAAAAGGAAATGAGAATCTGACCGCGTGAGGAGCTGGACAAGAGTCCCACTCGCTCGGGGCATTTACTCGTTGGCGCGAGCTAAACAGCAGCACTGGATGCAACAGCATCTTGTTGATGGACTAGTAAGTAAATATCTTATTTGTAAACTTGTTTGCGTTCTATATTGTATGTTGTTGTGCTTGCTTGTAGTATGTCATTTTTCAGTATGTCATCCATCGTTGATAATTAGACCAGTCCAATAATTTATCATGAGATTATCATGAGAACAGTTGTCAATATCTCACATAATTATCAGGACACAAATAAGCCTAGAGGTTGTAAATACTGTAAACGAGCACAATTGGCAAACTATTATGATAAATTGCAATAATCATGTCTAATGACATCATAACGGCGAATGTTATTAAATAATGCGACGTACATTTAACTTTATTGATGTCATCTGGCGTTTTGTAATGTTTACATTACACTCAAAAAACACAAATGAAATTATACAGTAGTCCTAGACTATAGGCTATTTACTTGTGATTTAGCAGCAATGATGTAAAAACGTTTTAAGCCAGCAAACGCGGTAGGCAACTTTATTATTATAAAGTAGAATAACACTTGACATATAGTTATTATTATCCTTGTACCGTCATCAGTAGTTCAGTAGACTATGCAGTAGCCTAATATTTGTATGAAATCGTGAAACATTACCTGTTCAATACCTTCGGAGTCTATCTGTGCCTGTTACATGCCCGACGCTTCTATCAGGTACCAGTGTGGGGTGGGGTGGGTTGGGGGGGGGCAAGTACTTGCACGACAGTGTAAGTATTCCACAGTGACTCTATGGGTCGCTGTTTGACAAAAACGGAATTCCTGCATAGTGTGCCTTTAAAACGAGCAGAAATGGGCTGCTCTCTACTTATGTAGCCTATAGGTTAATTCATATGAAGTGTGCATTTCTCTCTATAGGCGCGTTCACTACTGCGAAAATCCAAACGGCTTGATTATTGAGAGTGTTTAGGCTTTTTGAGGATAAAAAATAAAGTAGTGAATGGATTTTTTTCATTATATGGTGGTTGTGTCCACACACTGCAAATACATTTCTATGCAAACACCATATACAAGTGAATTTTGCATTCAATGACCTCTTTAATAAGCTTCATCAGAGGTACAAAAATAGACTTGAGCAGGTGAAAACTGTGTGCTGCTCTGAGACTAAACAAATCAAGGTCAAACAAACCCTAGAGGAGAGAAATATGACATAGCCTAGCCAGTATGTAGGCCAGAACAGCTGGAAACGTACATACATCAGGGTGAACAGTAAATCAACTTCGACCCAAATACACACACACACACACACACACACACACACACACAGGGTGGAAGGTGCTGAGCACTAGACTGACCTCTTAACGTTCTGACTGGTGTCTGTTGGGTACAGAAAACTGAATTTGTCAGTGGAATGCCCGCTTGCCATTCTCAGTGAAGGAAAGGCAAATGAAGGAGGTAGGAAGAATGGATATGCAAATCTGGAAATGACAAAAAAGAAGGAAACAAACAAAAACGAGAGCAGGATATGATTAAAAGGCAAACCATCAAGCACAAGCACAGCAGAGCAAAGCAAAACACAGCAAAGCAACATAGAGCAAGCAAAGCAGCGGCCTGAGAGAGAGAGAGAGAGAGAGAGAGAGAGAGAGAGAGAGAGAGAGAGAGAGAGAGAGAGAGAGAGAGAGACTGACAAGCAGCAGAAATCAAATCACACACCTTCACACACTGATGGACAGATCAGTATGGGGGTGAATAACGGTGCGTCAGGGACAAAAAGCGCTGGCTTGGAGCAGTGTTCTCGTGTGCATGTAGATGTGAATTAAAATCCAGTCAAGCCCTCTTACGCCGCCTTCACACCGGCAGTTGAAATCAGCTCCGAAACGACCGGAAGTCATTCATTTCCAATGGAGATTCGCAGACCGCATGAGAATGGGTCCGAAACGGGTCCGACCGAGTGCGGTGCGAAGAAAATCGTGTCCGTTGGTCATCCCGATGCGTTCAAAAAATTGAACTCTTGCGAAAAGCTACGGACGGTTCCTATCCGACAATTCCAGCGGAAGTTAGCGTTGCTATGATACTGATAAACAAACCTGAATTCTTATCGTTATAAAATCATTATTTATTTAATTAAAAGTTAAGTTGTCATGTCATTTTTTTATTTTCATGATTTGCTAACGTTATTAGGGCAGTTAATACAATTAAATTGTAGGCAGACATCGAACTAAATGTGATATAGTGGTATGAATTATACCACTATATCACATTTTTTAGCCGACCTGACATGTCAACGTCCTGAGCAACTTTCCTCACGCAGCAGCCTTCCAATTAATATCTCTATAACCCTCATCAGAGAGATCATACAGAACTGCCCGAATCAACCTTTCTAATCTCTCGGCCATTTTTGTTCTACACGCTTCCGACGCTTTTCACTGTGTAGTACGACGTCCGTTGGGGGCGTATTGCGTATTACGGAGCTAATTTCAACTGCCAGTGTGAAGGCGGCGTTAATATCACTTCATTTAATTAGATGCTTCTTTCATTCCCACACACTTTAAAAGGGTTAGTGTGTAGGACAAACGAGGAATATCATCTCCATTTCACAGTGTTCTATATTAAGGACAAGCAGATTAGTCATTTTCATTACTTAAGTAGGAATGTTTGCTTTGTATAAATGTGCTTAAAGGGATAGTTCACCATCATTTACTCACCCTCCAAACTAGTATGGATGTTTTTCTTTTGCGGAAAACAAAAGAAGATATTTTGAGTCCATTGACTATGAAATTGCTAAAAATATCTTCTTTAAGTTCCACTTTTTAATTTTGGGGTAACTATCCCTTTAAATGTAATAACTAAGTCGGCACCAATAGCCTCGTGGGCAGCGCGACATATAGCGCCGTTGCGATTCGAACGACCTGAGTTCGAGTCCCGGCTCGCAGACCTTTTCTGATCCCGCCCCCCTCTCTCTCCCACCTCGCTTCCTGTCCACGCTATACTATCCTCTCAAAGCAAAAATTGCCCAAAATAAATCTTTAAAAAAAAGTAATAACAAGTGATGAGCATTTATAGAGTAATATATCATTATAATGATGGACAATTAAAGAATACCATGTCAACATATTAAACATGATTCATGTGCATTGGAGGCCAGAGGATGCTAAAAAATTTCACCAATGAATTGACATGACCTTTTCTCATGTGATTTACTCCAACAAGAAAAAAACTGATAGTTTAGACAAAACAATAAAATATGTTAATAACAATGAGTATTTTAATTCTACATAACCAATAATGGTTTAACTACTGAAAAGTTAACTGAGCAATGTAGAGATTTCTTTGAAAAAAAAATGAAAAAAAATTAGCATAAAAATGTGCTTACAAACCATTCTGAAAAGCAAACCACTGCCATTTATGCCTAACATTTTATTATTTCACATGTTGTATTAGCACTTTGCATCTTCTTACCTAAATAAAATCGTATCTGGACAACAGCATGATGACAAAAAACAAATAATCAAAATACTTCTATACTTTTCTTGGATGCGCCTGAAAGCGCACAGAATCAATGTCATGCATAGTAAATGCATTGTTTGCTTCCTAATTAACTGCCATATTGACAATTTTAACATATGAAGTCTACATCCTGGCAAGTAAACATATCTCACTAATTTATATCCTAGAGTGTTTACCGCTAAGAGATAAGAAAGTGTAAAGAGCGACAAAATATCAATAAACAGCTAAAATGGCACATTTGCTGCACGTACACATATGGTGGATTTTGATGCTTGTAATTTCTTTATTGAAATGTAATGCAATTACGAAGTGCATCCAGGTCACAATCATGCATGCAGGTTTTTTAACCCTATACGTGACTACATTCAATAATCCAATAGTGCCCTCTAGTGAAGGTATTATGCATCCATGCTTGCCCTCATCTCATGTTAATATCACTGCTCTTAAATGGACAATTGAAAGTGATGTAAAGCAGGTTTGGCTGTACTTTGCTCATGTGCATGTTCTTTTTTTATGTGCAAAGGCGGCTCTGAGCTGCTTGTGTTCTGCAGACCATGAGTCATTAATCAGGCTGTGACAGGATCACCTTGAGCTGTTCGTGGATGAAGGTGCCCCTCACACCAGTACACAACCCTCTCTCCCTCTCTCTCTCATATCTTCCTCAGTAGGACGGTATGATTGATGGCATAATGAAAGATATCAAACTGCCACACAGATGTAACGAGGAAATCTGCTATAATTGTATGCATGTATTCAGAACATGTTCAGACATGATATAATTGACTGCCTCAGGATTAACTGATTCTTTTTCTTATCAAATATCATCACACTGACCGATGGGAAATTAAAGACTAGACAACACATATTCTATTATTCTAATGCCATAGAGGCATGAATCAAATTTTCACAAATGAATTTGCATGACCTTTTTGCATTTATAAGGATTTTTACAAATCATTTTATGGAGATTTCTGCAGCAGACTTCCATTTGTATTTCAAGTATGAATCAAACTGTATATATATATATATACACACACACACACACACACACACACACACACACACACACACACACACACACACACACACACACATTATTACATGTATTTTAATGGCATGTTGTTGCGATCAAGCTGACTAATTTTTTACTCATAAGGAATAATATCTAGTCAGCTCAATATTTTCATGACATAGTAGATCATACCTAGGAAAATGCATATTATTGTTAACTAAAACTAATAAATTAAATTAATTAAATTAAAATAAAAAATATATGAAATAAAAAATATAATAAAATGTGAAAAAATTAAACAAAACTATGTAGACAAAAAAAAACAAAGACAAATAAAAACTAATAAAAAAATACTAAAACTAAAATCACAATGCAAATGGAAAATATAAAATAAAAACTAATTCAAAATATTAATAAATACAATAATGATACTGAAATATACAAACTTTCAAATTCCTTGATAAAACTCTTCAATGATTGAAACGCTGACAAACATTTACATGTGATCATATAACAAAGATATGCTTTTAACCACATAAAAATTATTATATAAATATTCAAGGATTTTTTTTAGTTGTATGATATTAATATTTCGCCCATCTCTCTTGGAATGTAAAAAACTAAATAAATACAACACACAACCCTCAATAGCAGCAACTATTTTTGAAATAATTAACTGGAACGCACACACAGACACAAAATAACCTTTTTTATGTCTCAGTGACCAAAATGCAGAGCAAAATACAGGCATTATTCACTGCTTTATGTGCTCTTCTACAAGCCAAAAACGCACAGCGGCTCATCAAGGGTTGATATTGGGGTTCTTAGTGCACAGTCGGGTAACTAACCAGCATTAAACGCACCAGACTGCCCGTCCCTGAAGAGTCGTTCACGAGGGAAGATATGTGCAGGAAAATGCCTGACTTCTAATAAAGGGCTGGTTTTAAGGGATAGTTCAACATTTGCGATTAAAGAACCGTTTCCATCCAGAGAGTCGAAGAGAACAAAATCATCACTTCCTGATAAACGCTAAATATCACTAAGAAAAGTAGGAGATGCCACTGTATATAATAATTTTCGTATATAATAATAAATTACTTAATTACTTTTTTAACGTTTGCGTGAACTGTTCCTTTAAAGTTCACGCAAACACTATCCTCTCACTATCCGATGCAGGCAGCGCCGATAGAGAAATAACCTGCGCTCTGAAGGGGGTGCCCAACACTTTTGGGACATAGCCATGTCTCGGTTTGAGGATGACTTTAGAGTCATTTGGTCCAAACTCAAGACACGCAGCGCTAACGGATAGCGCATGTAAATCCCTCACGCGTTTTACTGATGACAGAGCTGTCAGAAAAATGGTTTTGAGCGAGAGGTACTTTAGGTCCACGGAGTCTAGTGGTTGAAGGGGTATGCTTTCAGGGCCTCTAGGACCAAAGAAAGATCCCATATAGGAACCGACAGGGGTCGTGTGGGTTTCATCCTTCTGGCTCCCGAAAGGAAACGGATGACCAGCTCGTTCCTTCCCAATGACTGGCCGTTCATTGATTCAGCGAATGCTGCAACGGCCGCCACATATACTTCAAGGATGGAGGGGGACCTGCCCCTGTCCAGCAGCTCTTGGAGGAAACTAAGCAACCACGACACCCCACGTCCGTGGGTCCAGATTTCTATTGGCACACCATTTGGAGAACACAGACCATTTAGATGCATAGAGCCGCCTTGTAGAGGGAGCCCTGGATTGCGTAATCGTGTTCATCACTCCTTCTGGCAAGACAACGGGTATCGGTCAACCATACGTGCAGAGACCAGCGCTCTGGATGGGGATGCCAGATCGAGCCGCGGGCTTGAGCGAGGAGATCTCTCCTCACCGGAATCGGCCAAGGGACTGTGTGTGACGGCCGCGTCAGCCCCGGGAACCAGACTTGGTTCTCCAATCGCGGGGCTACTAGTAGCACCGAGTGGCGCGCTTCCCTGATTCTCTTGATTACCTGTGGTAGCAGAGAGACCGGAGGGAAAGCATAGAGTGGGAGGCTGGGCCATATTTGGGCCAGCGCGTCCTCGTCCTTCGAGAAGAACATTGGGCAGTGAGCGTTGTCTTTTGATGCAAACTGGACGAATTCCGCTTTGCCGAAGAGGCCCCACAGTAACTGGACTGTTTGGGAGTGCAGGGACCAATCCCCTGGGGGTAGTTGTCCCTGGACAGTTTGTCTGGGCCATCGTTCAGATGGCCCGCATCGCTCAGCGAGCGCAGAAAGTGCTGGGACCAAACGAGGAGGCGTTCTGTCACATCGCAGAGATTCCTGGATCTGACACCGCCCTGACGGTTCACGTAAGACACCACAGACATGTTCTGATCGGACTAGAACGTGATGGTCTCGTATGAGCAGGAGAAAGTGCTTCAGCGCGTTCTCGACCGCTATCATCTCCAGACAGTTTATGTGAAGGCATTTCTCTCGGTCTGACCACAGGCCAAAGACCGGTCAGCCCTCGAGGAGAGCGCCCCAACCCAGGTTGGAAGCGTCCGTCGAGATAACTTTTCGATATGAGACGGCTCCCATTGTCACCCCCCCACTGGTACCAGCCGGCCACTAACCAAGGCTGCAGAGCTGAGACGCAGCTCTGAGTCACTCTGATTCGTCTGTAGCCAAGAGCCCAAGCTCGGTGAGGCACTCGAGCATTCAACCAGCGTTGTAGCGGGCACATGCGCAGTACGCCCAGCTGAAGCAGTGCTGCAGCTGAGGCCATACAGCCCAGCATTGTCTAAAACATTTATAGAGAAGCGACACTGCCCTTCTGGAAAGACGCGGTCAGGTGTCGATAACCGGGCCGTCATAGCCACAGAATCCAGTTCTATTCCCAGAAAGGGAACTGACTGAATGGGCAGTAATGAGCTCTTGGTCCAGTTGACCGTGAGACCCAGGCTTTCCAGACGGCTGAGGAGCACTGTTCTGTGAGATTAAAGTCCTATCTCTGACTGTGCCAGAATCAGCCAATCATCCAAATAGTTCAAAATCCGCATGCCCTGGTTTCTCAGGGGAGCGAGAGCCGTGTCCATGCACTTTGTGGCTCAAAGGACGGAGAGACAGCTTCGGAGTTGAAAGCTTCGAGTTGAGCCCGCAGGGTCGACATTGGAAGCTCCTCACAGAGGGCACAGCCCCCCAACGAGAGCGCGAGGGCTGCGTGTTCTTGTCCCAGGCAGAGAGCGCAGATCACGTGGCGGTCTCCGGCGCTGAGCACCCTCATTGGACGTGACGTCACGCCAGGCTCAACGATAGGCTGCTGCAGTTGCCGCAGAGCAGCCAATGAGCACGCAAGATAGCCTGCTCTAGGCCTGCTAGCTGCTGCACTGCGTTGACAATAAATACAAAATTAAGGATAATTTTTGGCTTCAATATCTCGAGAAAACATGACTTTACCCGTAGCGTAAGCAACTTATGCAATACGAGAGAACCTCTCGTAAGGGAACCACATGTACTAAATGAGGCAAGGGTTTAGAGTTAAATTCAAGCTATTTTAAGACAAATAATTTTTTTCAAGGAAAAAACTTTTAAATATGTAATTTTGGTGATCAAAGTTGAGTTTTAATGGATACAATTATTGACTACAGGGGGGCTTTAAGAAAGCAGAATTTTTACGTGGAGACTAAATCCAAATCCTTATGATTGCCATCTCTCTCGCTTGCCTTCTCCTTTCGACTGATTTTCATGATCTCCCCCTCGTCCTCTCTCTAACCAAATCAATACCTCCTCCATTCCAGCATCTTTCCTCCTCCTTTCCGTCCCTCCCCCCATTTTCCTGAATCTCTATGAATAACTTTTTTCTCCCTCTTCTGAACACACTGCAGTGCCCTTGAGCTCTCACTCCTCTCATTCTCTCTCATGCAGAACACAGAGTTTGGCAGTTATGTTGCAGTTATGTAACACGCTGCTCTTTATAACACGTTGTTGAAAGGTGCATTGCTTAGTGATCATTATATTTGCCCTGCAGCATCAGGAGACAGGAAACAAAATGAGGGGATATCCAGATGCAAAATTAAGCTGAGCGCCATTACATCAACCTCATTTGGCTATTGATACAAAATCCAGGATGATGTGAATCTGGATTTGATTTTATGATTCCCCATTAACAAACCGTGCTAGCACAGCCTGAATCAAAAGAAAGTAAATCATATCTTTAAAATACATTCTACTGCAGTGGTTCCCAACCTTTTTTTGTCTGAGACCCCCTTTTTCCCAAGAAAATATTTTAGGGCCCCCCTTTACATTTAATGATATTGTCGCTCTTGTAAGCATGCAGCAAGGATGACAAAATGTTTTGTTTTTAAACAAACAGTATGTTTATTACTATAACCAGATATGTTTATGCACAAATAATAGTGTATAATATTGAAAATACTAAAACAAAAATATCAGTATTCACACTGGTGTGTAGAGAAAAAATAATATAGGCTATAACAAAATGACTGGTCTCTGGGACCTCGTTGAAAACCCATTTTTTGGTCAGCCCGGGGATCATGAATAAAATTAGCTATTGAAATATGATCGTTTGGCGCTCTAGCGATTAATAAACATGCGTTTATTAACAGAATAATGCATCTTGCGGAAGAACATTGTAGCCGGAGCTACTTCTCTCGGTTTATGTCTATGACGAGTTCCGCAGGCACTGGGCTACACCGCAGCATACCCGAACCAGTGTAAAATAGTCCCAATATAAACACGTATTATAGGTGTACCATAGTGACTCAGGATAAGACAAAAACACGGTTTGGAAAATGGATTCATGATGTACTCGCTCATTATATAAATTTAGTAAATTTTGAACACAAAAAAAAAGTTACGGACTCACTGTTCAACACTTTTCAAAATATGACATGACTCCCCAAAGAGCTCGCTGAGGCCCCCTTGTTGGCCGCGACACCCCTGTTGGGAACTGATGTTCTACTGTATATTGCAAGGTCCAAAAAAGCTAAAAAAAGAGCTAAATATTACCAAAATAATTCATTATGAATTAATTTCATTATGACAAAAATATAGTTTTTAATAACAATAATGTAAAATACGGTTTAATGGCCGGTAAGAAATACTTATTGGTAAGATTTACCAGCCATTGGCAGGTGCTTTTTTTATTCATTTATTTATTTTATTTCAAATGTAACAAATACCATCAAGAAAGCCTAAGTCATATTTAACCACAAATGGTGGTAATAATAATAATAATAATAAAAATAAAAATAAGTCTATTTTTTTCTATTTTAAATTAGATCTATTTTTAGGACCATAAACATAATCAAATTCTCTTTAAACAAATAATAATTAAATTAATAATAAAATAAAATAAATCATTTATTTTTTTCGATGAAATCACAAAACTATTAGGACCATTAAAAATATTAAGAATTAAAAACAAATGTAAAAGAAAAGCCTCAATGCACATCACAGTAAAGAAGAAATTGTGCCTAATTTTCATGAAAAAAATGCCACAATTCATAGATCTTAATGCTCTTAAAAATAAGCTTAATTTTCTTAATGCAAAACATAATTACTATTTTTCCTTTTGATTTTGGGGTAAAATGTGACCTGAACATGTGTGAGATTCACTCTGGTGCTTGTGTCTTTCAAAACGCATTAGACAGCAGTTCAGTCCGGTGGAGGTTTTCCCTGCTGACTGGGCAGTTAGGGTAAATCTAAGGAAACACGCATACTACACACACTCAGCACTTTGACCCCGCAGTGACCCTACGATGACGATGATGTCATATTGACATTGGGACACATCACTAACCAGCTTCCTGCAGCAAGGAAGTGTTTTCCTATGACTATGTCTCAGTAATTTTGCTTCATTCACAATCAAGACTGCAATTCTTTGTACTGAAATGTACGACTGCAACAAAAAGCAGCAAAGATTTTGCTGATCAAACAAAAGCAATTTGACCGTCTTCTGCTGCATAGTCATGACTTTCATTAATTCAAACATGTTCAGTCCCGAGTATATGCCATATTTAATTTGTCCATTCAATAGATTGTAATATGTTAAGGTCCTACATCATGTCTAATTACCAGAATTTCCACAACCCAAAGTGTTTTATAAACTAAAAAAAATATTCATATAGTTAATATAGTTGATTTTTTACAATGTTTTTGAAAGAAGACTTTTATATTCACCAAAGCTGCATTTATTTGATCAAAAACAGTAAAAGTACAACAATAATATTGTGATATTACGGTTTAAAATCTGGTTTAATGTGTTAAAATGTAATTTATTCCTGTGATGGCAAAGCTGAATTTTCAGCAATCAAATTCAATACTAGTGTCTTCAGTGTCAAATGATCCTTCAGAAATCATTGTAAAAAATGCTTATTTGCTGCTCAAGAAACATTTATTATTATTATCAATGTTGAAGACAGCTTTTTTCAGTATCCCTTGATGAATAGATCAATTTAAATGCTGAATAAAAATATATATTTAAAAAAAAATTCTTTTACGACAGCACACCATAATGTATTACTTGTGTATTACTAATGTATTACATAATGCGTCTCAATGGCTCATTTTCATTCAGGTCAAATTAAATAGTTAAAGTTTAAGGGAATAGCTCACTTAAAAATGAAAATGTTGTCATCTTTTACTCACCCTCAAGTTGTTTCAAACCTGAATGAATTCGTCTGGTTACCGAAATTCTTCAAAATATCTTTTGTGTTCAGCAGAAATTCATACAGGTTTGAAACAACTTGAGGGTGAGTAAAGTTAAACAATGACAGAATTTTCATTTTTTAAGTTAACTATTCCTTTAACTCTATTATTAAACTCCCTGACAAAGTGGCTGTAAATGTAGAAGGTTGATTAATATTGTATATACTGAACACCATATCATGACTATAATTCACAATTACACCAGTAAAGTGTACATATATCACAGTAAGCTAAACCGGACATATTTTTACAGTTCATGTATGAATAATATCAATGAATTTTCAAACTAAATTGCATATTTAAGTCAGCGGAAGGATTACAGGAACACATGGTTCTCTGGCAGGTATTTTGGTGATAAAAACCTCTCAAGAAACATACGAACAATTTTTTTCTGCACTTGCCAAAATGACAGCATTGCTGCAGTCCTAGTGCATACACACGAGCCGATCTCTGTATGCAGAACTATCAATCTAACAGACTCGAGCATCTGAACCTGTGAGTTAATATCAATGTAAAACGGTTCCTCCAGGTTATGTGGATTGGCCCTGAGGCGAACACATCTTTCTTCTCTTCTGCTCAACAGCAAAAAACACACTGAATTAATGATGGCTGCTGCAAGCCGCACAGAACAGCCCAAGGGCCAGACCAGAGGGATGAAATATCCCTGATTGATTCCTGAACATAACACAATGATTTGACCGGTTTTACGGTTATCAAGTGGTGTGGTGTGTGAGGAGCACCACATAGGACTAGAAGACCCACACATACTCAGGCCCCATCCACACTACTACGTTTTAGTTTAGAAACGGAGACCTTTTGCTACGTTTGCACCTCCCGTCCACACTAAAACGGCAAAAACGAAGACCTAAAATGGAGCAAAAACGAAGACCTAAAATGGAGAAGTTTAGAAACGCTGCAGACCCCGTTTTGCGTTTTGAATCTCCGGAGGGCGTTTTAGTGTAGACGGGTTAAAACGGAGGACTTTAGAAACGATGACGCAGAGGCTCACGCTCGGCTCTTTGATTGGGTGTCATACAACATAAGAAAACATACAACAACAGCCTGGACTACCAGTTACGTTAGTGCAAGTAAATTCTGCATTTTACAATGCTATAACTGCCTACATGCACCGGAGGCAAGCTATTATTCCAGTGATCTGTGACTCCGTGTGCAGCGGCGGTATCGACCATACATGGAGCGTCGGTTTTGGGTTAAGCCGGGAAGAACCAGCGCATGGTGAGATAATTTTATCAATGAAGTTGTAGTTCCTGAAGAATGGTGCGAAAACTTTTGAATGTCCAGATCGGCACTTATCAACCTCAGCAAAATCTGAGGAATAGTCAATCTGTTTTCTGTTTACACCGGCACGCGCATGCCCAGTGTAGGTGAATGGTGAAGTGATCCACGTTTTCAGTCGTTTTAATGTGGACGGAGATCAGTTCTAATACGCAGCTGAAACGCTGGTGTGGACAGAGATCGTATTCGTTTTAATTCTCCGTTTCTAAACTAAAACGCAGTAGTGTGGATGGGGCCTCAGAAAAATAGTCAAATTCTAGTAAAGAGCCTGCAAAATGAATGCATCTAATGTCTGTTTATCTACCTAGTAATACCCTAGCAACCACCTAAAACATCCTAGTGACCACCTAACAACACCCTAGCAACCACGCACAATGGATGTACTGTATGTGCAAACACCCCTCAGATTTTTTTTTAGAAAAATGAAATGTGAAAATCTATTTGTTTCCTATAATTCTTTGTTTTGACTTTTTTCTGACTTTTTTCTCGCAATTGCGAGTTAATATCTCACAATTCTGACTTTTTTTTTTGCGTGATATAAATGAACAATTGCAAGTCAGAATTGTGAGATAAAAAGTTCTAATTATCTCATCTTATCTTAAATTGATCTATTCTGCTGCGGAAACACGCTTCCATAGTGGGAAGAGAGAAGGGTGACAGAAAAGAGGGTTTTCTGCGCACAAAGACACACACAGGGTGTGAGAGGAACCCGTAAAGCACAGGGGCATCTGAATTATTTAGATAATAAGAGCTCAAAGAGCTGCTGTGTTTCTGCGAGTGTGTATGCCAGTGGGCATGCTGTGGGGACAAAACAGTCTCTGCTGTGAGATCCAGCTGTGTGAGCTGTGCAAACAGTTGGAGAAAGACAAGCTAACCTGTACCACAGTGCGCGCGCACGCACACACACACACACACACACACACACACACACACACACACACACACACACACACACACACACACACACACACACACACACACACGTGTCATGGGCTACTGTCAAAGACAAACACATTCACACAAACACAAAGACCATCATGCACCTTAGAACATATCGGCTGATATATTTGACCTTTTTAATTAGTCTATAACTGTGCCCAGTTTAACCTGCTCATATCTGTTCAAAAACAGTTAAAAAAATCCACTAACAATCCACTCAATAGATTTGGGAACTGACATGCAGTAGGGCTGTGCCAATACCATCATATATCTATATACTGTAATACTTTATGTCCTTCAGATTCTTGTATGAATTACAAATAATTATTTATTGTTAGGGGTGTAACAATATATCGCAATTAAAAAATGCAACAATATGTATCGTGTATAGTGACAATATGTATTGTGTATAGTTCACCCAAAATGAAAATTACAGTGTGAGAAAATATGTTTTCAGAGTTTTACTTCTAAACTTCTATAATGTTGAATATAATGTATAATAATGCAATGGGGGAATACTGTATTTGTGGGTCCTCCTGATAATGCCAAATTCTTATGTTACCAGTAAAAAATGGCCTACATTATATTAAATATATCTAGTCAGTGAAAGGGTGCAGACATATTTGTCTAAAATAGTTCTGTATTTTAAGCTTGAATATTGAATATTTTTATTCTGGTGTCACCATTGTCTGTTGCATTGGGTTACCAGCACCAAGTCCAAGCCTATGTAATACCAAATTTAGCATTTAAAGCAACAATCAATTTTTTGTTAACTTTTTATCATATGTCTAGGAGTATCGCAATAATATCATATCGTTAGTTCAGTATCGTGATATATATCGAATCGTTACATGAGGGTATCGTTACACCCCTATTTATTATGCTATATAATATATTATTTAATGTAAATCTAATTTTATCCATTTTTTATTTATATATTCTTTATAAATTTATATTTGTAAAAAAATTAAATAATAGTCAGACCGATACTATGAGTCATAAGAGAGATTGAAACAATAGATTCACACTGGGCTTTTCTCATGTGTGAAAAATGAACCAATTATATTCTATGATGTATTGAATCCTATATCATGACATCGTTAGCGATGACCATGCCTTTTATACAGCTCTGTGGAATACTTGATTCTGATTGGTCAATCGTGCCATCCAGCGGTATGTTATTGTCCAATAACAACTGGTAAAAACTGATAACAGGACCATCGGGGTAACTGAAGTCAGCGCTTTATGCTTGCTAAGAACAGTTTTTTCCCGTGGAAGTTTTGAGAGCTAATAAAAAATAAAAACTCAAATCAATATTTTGTGTACAGTAATTTAATTGTGTCATCCAGTAAAGCGGACTCGGACTCTTTAATTTAAACACAGCTGTTGCCATTTTTGCGACGATTGTTTTGTACACTGTAATGGATTGTAAACAGGTTTGCATATATTTATCTCAATATCCCCATAATTAATTATGTGGTGAAATGAGTGTAATAAGTGGTATGACTGTACCGTATTCCTTAAATATCAGTCTAGTTTGAAGTTTCCACTTGCTGGCAACTGCTTTCTCCTCGGAAGCTTTGCAACTAAAGAGCTAATAAAATATTTCAACTCAGATCAATATTTCATTTGTATTTATTTACTTATGTGGCAAATAGCCGTGTAATAAGCGGGATAATGCAAATTCAGCTGGTTGTTATCGCAGAATAAACCCCTTTAGAGTAACGCAAGACCCCAACGCGAATGCCAGGGTTTATTCTGCGATAACAACTGGCTGGATGCACATTATCCCTTACATAATATAGCAGGGTATGTCAGATCATCTCAAAACAGCCCTGATTAATCTGGCCAATGTATTAGTCTATCACTAATTGACTGCTTGGCCAAATAACAGAGCTCACAAATTAGGCTATGTTTTCAAATGCTTTTGAGTGCATAAAGTAATTACCTGTAGATTCTTAAACTGATTTTACAGCCGGACCACCTAAATGTTATTCAATGAAACCCATTCATTTGTGGTACATCTCGTCGACTGCAGCATTGAATGAAGGAATGAACTACCTGACATTCAACCACGACCTGAATGAATGAAAATCCTCCCAGACAGTCTTGTGTTTAACAAAGCCAACCTCATTTCCCAAGCTGCCTGCTATGCTGAACCACCGTAAATTCATAGCAGTAACCCAGAGCGTCTCTCCTTCCCATCCCCCTCACATCATCTCGCTCACCCTCTCTTCCTTTTTTTGCACTTGCCAAGGTCTATAAAATCAGTACGAGAGGAATTACTTTGATTTACAGTAACATTACAGATTCAAACTGCAGGATGCTGAGAGATGGACAAAGAGGGACAGGAATCGTTAATAACTCCGCTTCCAATTCCAAGTTTTGAACAAGAACAGGTTCTCTATTCCCGAGAGTAATAATGAAAGAAACAGTAGGACAGACAAAGAGAAAGCTACTCATTCGCCGGTGCCCAATCACATGCGAGTTTCTGTCATATAATTTGGTAGTAGAAGCAGCACGTCAACAGCTGAGAAGGTAATTGGGATTCACACATAAAAACGTTCATTCAAAGCAAAGGACACATGCGTATCCACACACACAGTCCATAAATACTGCATTCCTATATATGCTTTCTGGTTTCACGAGATTTGCTATGATTCATCTACATGTCAGCTCTAATACAGACTATAAGTGGGATTTTTTATATCCGTTTCTCATATTTATAGCAGGAAACTAACACAACGAACATGTTGTGTATCACTTAACAGTATCAATTTCATGTGATTTTACAACCACATAATTTTGGTGTTCATTCCAAAAATACCTTGTTGTCTCAAAATTAAAAGGTAGGGCTAAACTGAAATTAACATTCTGGGCCGCAACCGAAACTTCAGGATGCACTTGGCTAAAAAACTAAAACAAAAAGAAATAAATTATTAATTCAAAATTATTTTATAAATCAACACCCAAATAGCTAAAACGGAGTTGTACACACATTTAAATTGCACAGCAGTATTTATAACAACCTTTTAATAACAGAATTGTTTATACTCTAATTTGTTGGTGAAATATATGAACATTTATATGGCAATAAACTGTAATAACTTGTGTTCATGACAGATTTATTCACTTACAGGTTAGTTTATATCACTAACAGGTTAAGCAAAAATATAATGAATATGCACATTTAAAATAAGTGTTTTTTCGGTAGACAAAAATTCAGTGCATCCCTATTAAAAGGAATATTTAGGTTTAAAATATAATTTAAGCTCCATATTCACATTTTTTGGGGATTACTAGAAAGTAAATCCAGCAAAAGCATGGCAAGTTTCATACAATACATCCACAGAAACTATACATGGCAGATAAGTATAACCAGAAGTTCAATATAGAAAATAGCATGATTTAGAATAGATAACATAAATAATTAATGCTGATTAACTATTGCAAATATGCAGAAAGGGATAGTTTACCCAAAAATACACTATAATTCAAAACAGCGTTGTCAAAATTATTTTTATTTTTAAATTTTAAAAATGTTTAAATACAAGCCTTTCTGCAGTAATGGTAGGATCAAATTTTACCAGGTTAATTTTATAACTAACTTTTCAGTTGATCTATTTTAATGCAATGTTTACAACATTTTAAAGCTATACTAAAGTTTTAATGTATTTACAAATAATTATTAATAGCATTAGTAATTAACTAATAATTTTATTTTATTATTTTCAAAAGGCTAAATTAAAATTAAAATAAATAGTTACAATAGTTTTTGCAATGGTACCAAAATTGGTACAGAGAACGGGAACATTTTGGTATTGAGACTACCTCAAAAGTTTGAGGTTGGTATTTTTTTTAATGTTTTTGAAAGAAATCTCTTTTGCTCACCAAGGCTGCATTTATTTGAACAAAAAAACAGTTAAATCAGTAATATTGTGAAATATTATTAAAACAGTTTTATATTTTATTCCTGTGACGCAAAGCTGAATTTTCAGCATCATTATTTCACTCTTCAGCGTCACATTGATCCTTCAGAAATCTTTCTAATATGCTGATTTCCTCCTCAAGAAACATTTCCTATTACTATCAATGATGAAAATGTTGTGCTGCTTAATTGTTTTGTGGAAACCAATAATTATTAATTTTTTTATTCGAAATAGAAATCTTTTGTAACTAGAGATGCATCGATTGATCGGCTGGTGACCGGAATCGGACGATTTTAACGTGATCGGCACACTTTAATGTGTGCGCAAGCCTGACATATTCCGATTTTTTTTTTGCCGGTAAAATGCAATCAGGAGCCGCATGATGATTAACATCGTGCAACATCAGCATCCCACGTGCACACGGAATGCACATGTAGGAAACCTTGTGAATTACGGCCGTTTCACACCGCAAACGTGAGCAGCGCGGTTTTTTTTCTCTCCGGTGTGCATGTAAATCAATGCGTGCATTCACACCGAGAGCAGGAGCAGCGCGTGAGCGTCGAGTAGGAGCGTCACGTGAGCAGCAGTGAAGCGGGGTTTCTATGGCGTTATTTTTTAGTCAAAAGTTATGAGCGTGTAAGACATGCTCACGAGCACATTATGTTATTTCACACGCGCAAAAATGAACCTTCAGCTGGCATGATAAAAGTACTCGCGCACAAATTCAACAACCGAGAGGTGTACAGGTAGCTGCGAGCGAGCGCCTGGCATACTCTCATAGGTTAACTCTGCTTGTACAGTGGAATCCTGCTCGCGCGCAGCGGGCTTCTGCTCGTGGAGTGCTGTTTTGCTCGCGCAGTGGATTCCTGCTCGCTCAGCTGATTTCTGCTCTCTCGAGTCTACATGACTTTTGACAATTTGGGGGCGGAAACCAAGGAGGGCACTGACCCTCTTATGATTGTTCACTTTCATCGTAATCGCAACCACAGGGACATCTTTGTACCTTGATGGACAGCTCTCATTTCAGGAAGTCAGAGTCAAAGGATCTGACGGAGTTTTTTTTTGTTTGTTTGTTTTTTAAAATGAATTTAAACTGTATATAAAATCCTTAAAAACTTTGAAAGGTCCTAAAGCACAAAAATATATGATACCCTAAAACACTTCCCAACTGAGATAAATGGATGAACAAAGACTGAATTCTCCCCTTATGTCATGTTATATTATAATTCCTTACCGTTTATTTATTAAAATGTTTATTTTGCTTACAAATATCCTTATTTTTGTACAAAGACTACATTTATATTCTTGTTGTATTAAGAGCTGCTCCCTCTGACTATATTGTCCTTGTATCCTATTCTAAAGAAAAGTTATGCAGCCATGTTTGTCTGTAAATCTTGATATTTCAATAAAAATAAAAAAAACTCCGTCAGATACTTTGACTCCGTGCTTCCTGTAATGAGAGCTGTCAATCAAAGTACAAAGATGTCCCTGTGGTTGTGATTACGATTAAAGTGACCAATCATAAGAGGGTCAGTGCCCTCCTTGGTTCCGCCCCCAAATTGTCAAAAGTCATGTAGACTCGAGGGAGCAGAAATCAGCTGAGCGAGCAGGAATCCACTGCGCGAGCAAAACAGCACTCCGCGAGCAGAAGCCCGCTGCGCGCGAGCAGGATTCCACTGTACAAGCAGAGTTAACCTATGAGAGTATGCCAGGCGCTCGCTCGCAGCTACCTGTACACCTCTCGGTTGTTGAATTTGTGCGCGAGTACTTTTATCATACCAGCTGAAGGTTCATTTTTGCGCGTGTGAAATAACATAATGTGCTCGTGAGCATGTCTTACACGCTCATAACTTTTGACTAAAAAATAACGCCATAGGTTTCGGCGCAGAGTCTATTTTTGCCACGCTGCTTGCGCTCAATTAAAGTGATTGTTTAGCCTGGCTGGACATGTGGCAGACGAGAGAGCAACTGTTTGCTGAGAGAGCAAAGTGATTGCAATAGGCCTGTGTGTGTGTGTGTGTGTGTGCGTGTGTGTGTGTGTGTTGAGAAACATCTTTATACTGCAAGGCTATATTTATTTTATTTGCTATTTATATATTATGTTATTGCTATTAACTGTTTTCATACAGAAGTTTAGTTTCCTAAATAAGTAAATATATCACTTTTTTTTTAGTTGAATATTTGGAAATGAAAATGGTTCTTCCATACCATAACACTGCACTAGATATGTGTGCATTTCCCACACCAGGAGTAATAATTTATATAGTTCTATTTAATTTTATTTGCTCAAAAAATGTTCTAGGTTCTATGTCAAATGTTCTATTAAAGAAAAGATATAAAACAAACATTTGTGTTTGCTGTAAAGTGGTGCGGTATATATTCCATATATATGCAGTATCGGCAGGCCAAACTCATGAATAATCGGAATCGGCCTAGAAAATTGTAATCGGTGCATCTCTATTTGTAACATAAATGTCTTTACTGTCACTCTTGAACAATTTGATGCATCCTTGTTGAGTAAAAGTATTCATTTATAAAATAAAAAAAAGAGAAGAAAAAAACGAAACAAAAACTGACCCCAAACTTAAGTATACTTTTGTTTTCCACCAAAGAAAGTAAGCCATACAAGTTTGAATTGATATGAGGTGGAGTACATTTTGTGAACTATCCCTTTAAGTGATACTGAATGTTTCTCTAACTGGGTCAAGCACTAACTTTTGATTTGCACAAGAGAAACCTTCTGACACAGCTGCAGTTAATGCTAGTAATTTGTTACAGGTTTAAAGGTGCAGGAGCAGAGAAAAGATTTCACCTGAGCCATCGGGAAACCCAAGGTAAGCCCTTTGAGCCTTAATTTCACACTGACTTCATAAAAAAAAACACCTATTAGAAGCTTAATTAGCCATTCAAAAACAACAGTCACACAATAGGCCCTTCCCCTCCCAGCGGCTCCCTAACGGGACCTGAATGAGAACAGGACATGAAGGGGAGTGCCCCTCTCCCAAAAAACGCCATTGTTTTAACTGCCCTGCAATAGCTTGTCCTCTCTGATTCTAAAAAGGTCTATTCTGCCTCAAATCCTGCCTTTCACCGAGGCACAACCTCCATTTTGTATAGGACATTATCCAGCAAACAATTGCCTCAAAACCAACATGGTGTGCTGAGATGCCCCTGTCAGTATTCAAACCCCGGGTTCTTCTGTTGCTGCTTTCTCCTTCAATTTACCCCCGACATACACACACAGCACCACAAACGACGGCACCACAAGAGGTGCATTTTCCAGCCTCTTTCCTTTCTTCACCTTGACATTTTCTTCCTCCATGAGAATGGAGAGAATGGTTTTCTTATCAAAGGGCTTTACTGGAACTACTACTCACAGCATACTATTTTTGTAGTATTCATTGTGCAAATTGCACAAGTTTACGTGAATTTGATGCAGATGTACAAGTATGGAGGTGGTAAGATTTTTTTAAATGTTTTTGAAAGAATCCTCTTATACTCACCAAGGTTGCATTTATTAGATCAAAAATACAGTAAAACACTAATATTTAAAAGTGTTCGGATTGATCAGGGGCATCCTTGATAAATAAAAGTATTAATTTCTTGCTTAATCCAGACTTTTGAATGGCAGTTTACCTAAATGACCCACTACATCTGCTGCATCTCATAATGCAATGTACTATACCATACATTTCCAGTGTGACAAACAGGAAGCAATATCAACTATGATTTTTAACATCAACTCATTGGCTTTGAAACAGAATTTCAACAAATTACTCATACCATATAGAGACTTTCTCAAATTGGACTGCTAAATTTAGTAACATACATACCACGGTTGACTATTATTGAATAGTTAGTACTGATTTACATACTATTTTGTAGTATGAAAAATGTAGTGGTAGTATTCCATTCCAGACAACTGCAATTAGTTCAGATCACAACATAATGGTTTCAAAATGCAAAAATTTTCACAATTCATTTAAAATTAAAATAAAAGCAGAGCCCAGTATATACTGCATAGTTTGCTAATTATTCCATTGCAAACATATGCATTCATTCCCGTTCTCTGTCCTTTGTCTGTCAAACAGTCTTTCGTCATGCCGCTTCATTCTTCAGATGGTTATGTGTGAGGGAGTTCGTGCTGAACATGCTCAGTACTTGTGACATTAAATTACATTTGGCAGCCTGTACAGCATCCAAACACACACAAACTGAGTCACTCTCTACTCAAAGTCCACATTTACCTATATGTGTTGGTTCAGCAAAATTTCTGTGCAAATTGTGACAATGGACAGAAACCAGCAGCTGGCGGAGACCATACCCCCCCTCCCCACACACACACGTTGGGTTTCCATATTTTATAGGGACTGTCCAGACATAATGATTTTATATTCTACAAACAGTATATTCTATCCCCTACCCATAAACCTACCCATCACAGAAAACTTTCTGCATTTTTACATTTTCAAAAACATTATTCTGTATGATTTGTAAGTGGTTTTCTTTGTGGAAGAATTCGGTCCCCACAACCTAGGACCACACACACACAGAGAATAAACACAGCTATAATTTCCTTCACCTTATCAATGGATATCAGAAACAATCACACATTCAGATGATCTGACGGGCAGCTGTTGGACATGAAAACTGTCTGCCATCTGGTCAGACCTGAAGGCGAGACTGTGTGTGTGTATATGTGTGTGCACTGCCCGAGGGTCTACAGTACTGCTGAGAGGGCGATAGAGAGCAGATGTGAGTGATTGAGGGGGGAGGGGAGACATATTATCACTCCCCTGAATACAATCTAATAATCTATAAACAGCGACAGTCTGCATGTTGGTTTGACTGTTGTTATCTGCAAACAGACAATCTTAGAAGTCGTTGACATAACACGTTGCTTCTTGTTTCGGACTTGACTGACAGACTGGCATTCTTACACTGCAAGCTTCATGTTTTCTGACCTTAAATTTTTGCAATTATTCTGCTTATTGTACATAAAATACAATAAGTTTATATCAGTAGTCCCATATTCATAATTGTGATTACACAGTCTGTTTATAAAGAGAGAGAGAGAGAGAGAGAGAGAGAGAGAGAGAGAGAGAGAGAGAGAGAGAGAGAGAGAGAGAGAGAGTATCTTGCTTATTAATATAATTACAGTAGTAACAAAACAATACTCCATATAGGGTGCATCTCAATCAGCTCCCTAGTTGAGTAGTCAGGGCACTTATCAGGGAGTCGGCCAATTCAAGGGCTGTCTCAATCACAAAATCCTTCCAGTACACTGAAACTTCGCTCCCAAAAAGGTCCCACAATGCACTGTGAAAACCAGGAAGCGTTGATGCTAAAATGTTGCACGAATATGTAACAAGCAAAATAGTTATTATAAGGTGCTTTAAATAACATTAAAACAATGTCAGAAAGATATCAGTTCTGCTATTGTTCATAAATACCATTAGTGATGATGTACAATGAGGACATTATGTGGCTGGAAATAGAGTCATCAGTGTCCCAATGTGTAGTGAGCCAGGGTCCTTACATTCCTTACCAGTGCCCGAATTAATATACTGATTCACGACCTAGGAAGCTATAGGGAGCTGATTGAGATGCACCAGACGTCTCTTTTTTTACATTTGTGCCCCTGCCCTTGAAAAACTCTCTGCACTGCCAGACAGTTGACGGCACCCATTGACTTCCATAGAATTTTTTTTTCAACAAAAGAGAGAAACTCATACAGGTTTGGAACAACATGAGGGTGTGTAAAAGATGACAAAATATAAATTTTTGGGCAAACTATCCGTGGTTCCTTACTCAACCTGCGGTGCTGTAAATAACTACTACATAACCTTCATTATACTTACTTTAAACGCTTCTAAACCACGTGTTACACGTCACAGATGTGAGATGTCTTGAAATAGACTTGAATGAGTATTTGGGTGGATGTGAGCATATGTGTTATGTGTACGTATGCGTTTATGATCTGTAGTTTATAGTAGCTAAATTACAACAGCTTTTCAAAAGAGCCAGAGACTCCTTTGTTTACTCCCTTGAAAAGGAGACTAATCTTTTTTCATTTTAATATGTTTGGGGTGACAAAACCAGTAGGAGTTTCATTTTTCCCAAAGAGAAATTCAGCAAGGCAGTGATTTCAGTGTCAGCCCACAGAAAGTCCAAAAATATGCCCATCCCGAACCGTCTTAGCCTACAAGCCACTCGGATGATGTTTAGTAGACGTTTGTTCACCACTTCTCACACGGCATTCGTAAGTTCCCCACAATGCTCACAATTAGCATCGGCATCATGCCAAGCACACACTCACTCACTAACTAACATCAACATAATACCTGTTAATGCCACTTTGTGATACAATTTTTGGTCTAATTTCTCACTAATTCCTAAAAAGAAACATTAATTAGGCTTTGAAAGCTTTAAAAGACAAAGATACATACAGCCACCTCTTGTAAGTCTTTAAACAAAAGAGCATGAAAATTAGCAACAAAGAAAGTAGAATTATATGGACTTTGTAAGGATAATCTCACTTACGCTAGTAAAGTCCTGCTTTCACTAGCTGGTTATTATCCTCTTAAACACCTTTTGCTCTGATTCTAATCTTCGAGTCGTGCTGTTTGCGAGGTTGATGGCATTTGCGAAAACCTGAAAAACATACGGTAACACTTTAGAATAATGTCTCATAATAATGTTTTGGTTAACATTAATGTTAAAAGCTGTTTTTGGACTAATGAGGACGGTTTGAGTTTTATAGTACAATGACCTCAATATTGTACAAGATTTTACAGGATAAGTTAGGTAAAAAGTAATCTAAAAGTAATCAAAAAGTAGTCTGATTATATTACCTGAAATGTGTCATGTAAATAGGTTACATTACTAACTACAATGTGTGCAATGTAATTTGCAATCAATTCCGTATTCACAAACTCTGCACAAAAATCTTCATTATGACCATTGAAGGTTTGTTTTCCAAATGACAAGATACTCATGTTCAATTACACATTATTATATTATACATTATAATATTATATTTGATGTTACATTTTGCATGTTACTGTTAGATGATCTCATGAGGAGACACTGATACCTTGAAACGGAATCACATATCTAATGGGATTTACCTGTAGCCACAAGGCAGAATCTCTGAACATTTTCTGCTCCTGTTTATCAGGGGAAACCAACATCCCCTCAGGGTGTGTGTGTGTGTGTGGTTAATCTGAGGCCTATAAGCACTACTGCAGTGAATGTATAAGCTAACACACAGCTGAGAGGTGCTGCGATCATAATCCTCTCATTTCACTGTGGATTTGGCTCACACACAGACAGTTCATCAAAAAACATCCATCCATTTTTCCACTCAAAAATAAAACAACCTCCGATGAAAAAGGAGTCCCACAAAAGACGCATTAATGCAGAAGTGCACAGACAAGTACTGTGACAATTAACACGTTGCCACAGACTTACACTTTAACATGTTTGTGGCAAACTGCAGACTTTTCAACACTGGTGGGAAATATCAGCAGCCCAATTACTGAGCACTGAGAGTGTGGATAAATAAGAGGTTCTCGCAAAGTCTGGAACTTGTTCAAGGGAAACGTAGCAGTGAGTTTTGTCGAGATGGTACTAGGGCTGCACGATATTGGAAAAAAAATCGGTATTGCGATATTTTGTTTTTCTACATTAAATATTGCGATATGAAAACAACTTGAATAGCTCTATTTGGAAAGAATCAATCATTCTAGAATAATTGGTGTGATTTTTTTAGGGGAGTGAATATGCATAGAAAATGGTAAACAAATTACAAGCATAGATACATTAGAAAAAAGATACACATGAAATAAACTGCTTTATGTTTTCCAGTTAAGTCTTAACAGTTTGAATATTCAAATGTAATAACACATGGTCTTCACTGTATAAAATTAAATTTAATTAAACTTATTTAAAGCTTTAAAAAATGATTTTCTCTTTGTATTTTGTTGTTTGATTAACATTAATGACACAAAATGAAAGCAGCCTAAAGCCCAATTTATACTTCTTCGTCGAACTTACGCCGTAGCTACGCCGTAGCTACGCCGTAGGCTGTGCGTAGCGTGCGTACCCTTCGGCGTTCCTTGACGTGCACCTCTCCAAAAATGTAACAACGCGTCAATTCTACACGGACGCAAGCGCTGTGATTGGTCTGCTCAAACCGCTTCCTCGGGTTTCACATGCTCCCTCTGCGTGCGTCAACGAGGACAACGACGCAGAAGTATAAATTAAAACCAAAGCGTAGGCTCCGGCGTAGGTCCGACGCAGAAGTATAAATCAGCCTTAAAATATCTGCTGCTGTCTAAGACCACTTGCACAGATCCAAAATAATGATATGCATCCGTTTTCTTTCTTAATTGTTTATATTCATGTAAGGCGTAAGCAACTGTGTTTATGAGGGTAAACGCAGAGATGGGCATTTTAAAGTGTCAGTTTACCCAAAAATGAATTACTCACTCTGATGTCGTTCCAAACTCCTAAGACCTTCGTTAATTTTTGGAACACAAATTAAGATATTTTTTTAGCTCTCTGACCCCTCCACAGACAGCAATTAAACTTTCAAGGCCCAGAATGGTAGTAAAGACATCATTAAAATGGTCCATGTGACTACAGTGGTTCAACCTTAATTTTATGAATCTCACCATTGGCCGATGCGGTTCACGAGAGAAGCATGACGCATGCATGTGATGCTGGCCAATGGTGATTCGGCATTCGGATGTAGAACGTAAACAGTGTAGGAGATTGACACAGATGATAAGAAATTGTTGAAGTTGTTATTTTTGTTTGTTTTTTGCACACAAAAAATAATCTTGTTGCTTCATAAAATTACGGTTGAACCACTGTAGTCACATGGACTATTTTAATGTCATCTTTACTACCATGCTGGGTCTTGAAAATGGTTATTATATTGCTGTCTACGGAGGGGTCAGAGAGCACTCCGATTTCATCAAAAATATCTTAAATTGTGTTCTTAAGATGAACGAAGGTCTTACAAATTTGGAATGACATGAAGGCGAGTAATTAATGACCATTTAAATTTTTGGGTGAACTAACCTTTTAACAAAATTTTGCTTGTATAGGTATCCATTCAATCGTAAACCTTGAGTGCCATCTACACTACAGTTCTCCAGGGAAATAATTAAAGAAGACAAACACTATGACACTAATGAACACCAAAATGTGCTGCACACATATACTTTCCTTTTACAGCCATGATTCTTTATATAAAATAATCAGGATTACTAAATCTAAACCATTAAACCTCAACTGGTAAATTTACGTAAACTATTCTGAAGAAAATGTGTAGCGCACAATGCGTTATTGGTAGTTGCCAGTTGCTAAGGTGTTCTGTGTGTGTTTTAGCACGTTGCAAGGTGGTTATTTACTTTTTATTTTTATTTTAAGTAAATAACCTTGCTGGGTTGCTAAGTGGTTCATTTTAAATTTTCATAATAAATTGTAAAAAAAAAAACGTTAAAAAGTAGGGATCCACTGATACCATTTTTTTCAGGACGAGCCCTTTCATTTTTGATACTCGCCGATACGATTTCCGATACCTGTATTTTCATAACATTAGTATTTTTTTTCAAAATATTGGGTAGAGAAACCAAAAGAATATGAATCACATTAGTTGGCTTAATTAGTTTAGCAAATAGATATTTCCTTCAGTTATTTTCATGCTTAATTATGCCTGTTAAAATGTATTGTATAAATGGTAAATGCATTTATATAGCGCTTTCACAGACCCAATGGCCACCAAAGCGCTTTTACATGTTGCCTCACATTCACCCATTCACTCACTCACTCATACACCAACGGCGGTGTCAGCCATGAAAGGCGCCATCCAGCTCGTCGGGAGCAGCTGGGGTTAAGTGTCTTGCTCATGGACACCTCGACACTTGGTCAGGTGGAATCGGGGATCGAACCACCAACCTTTCGGTTTGTAGACAACCTACATGAACCACTGAGCCACTGTTATAAGCTTACTGTTCATTCTATTGCTATCAAAAATTCTATTGCATATTCAAAATGTGCTTCACTGCACTGGCACAGTAATCACATATACATATACATATATATATATATATACATATATATACATATATATAGAAGTTTATGTCTAGGAAATGCACAGTTGACACTGAGCTTGAGTTCAGATGCAGATAAGATTAACTTTTATTAACAATAGTAACATACAAAAACCCTAATTTTTTATTCAAAATAAATAAATATTCTATATATATATATATATAACTGAACTTATTACTGCAGGTAATTTTTGATTAAATTGCCTTTATGTTTACAATCCCCCCTACACCCCCCGCCTGCATTCCAGCACCTGTCACTCCTACAAACGAGGACAATAAATCCTTTAATAATGACAAAACCACACATGCTTCAGCATACTTGCAGCACAATACATAAACCTTTTATAACTCTCAGTCGATAGCGAGCTTTTCTATACAAATTGAATTTCGAGCTGATAAAACTATCAATGAAAACAAATGAAGCGTTTTTTTTTCTGTGTCTGTTCAGCCCTAACGTTAAGACCATCTATCAGAAAAGCAATTGACACTTTTATTGCAGGAATGGTGGATTGGAGAGCATATGACGAGGAAGCCGTCTGCAATGATCCAAGCATCACCGATTCAGACCATCGTCACAGATTTTAATAAACATCAGATTTCTGGCCTTTGGATTCTAAACACTTCCCATTTTTGTTGGGTAACCTCACATTACACAGTCTGTGTTAATTTCGGTTAGAGCTAGAACAATAAAATTATTATTATTGTAATCAATAATATTAAGAACAGTCAATAGTGATTATTTTTACATTTAAGGCTCCAATTATGATTTATTTCTTGATTTTGGCACAATAATAAACATTTTAATGTTTATTAATTATCAATATGTAACATGGACTGCAATGTAAAATGTCACCCATTGTTATATCAACTGATGGAGTTAATATTGTTTTGCATTCCCTTACAAAGATCCCACATACTGACTATGAATGGCTGTAAATATGAAATGAATTTCATAAACACGAACAGAAATGGTCTGCTTTATGTTCAAAAGCACACGGACTTGTATTCGATACGAACCAATGTGCTGTTTTCCTTTGTATCAATCAACCAAGAATGCAATGATAAAAATACGCCAAATTAAAAAAATGATAATGGCATGAAAGAAGAAAACATCGTGAATCAATGCAACAAAAAAGAGAGAAAGTAGCACAGGCGCTCGAATGCGCGTTACAGTGTAACGCTGAACAACAAAAGATCTTTATTGCGTCATAATCGCTGTTATATTGTTGCACATGGATGCGTCTGAATTTTTGATCGCGCTTCGTGTTTCCTCATAACAGCGTTTATGATTTGATCTCTTGTGTGTTTAAAGGCCCCAAACTCCTCCAGACACCATTTTGAGTGTCTCAGCTCTATGGAATGTCCAAATGCATGACAAGGGAATGAACAAAGTCAGCATGAAAAAAATCCATCTCATTCATGGATCCGTCCGGAAAACGGCGTTACCCGATATTCTAAACTTGAATAGGTGAAGCGAGTGCATTTGTTTTCTCTTCAATCGCCATCAGACAGAATTAGAAAGAGCCTCACCATCACTAACACACATTGGCAGGAGAAAAGCATTGCTGCTTTTTGATGGTGGTGAAGGTCTAATGGTGGTTGGATGGTGTTTCTGGACTTTGAAAATCACTACACTACTTAGGAAATCAAACTACATAAAATGTTACTTACCGGTATGCGAGGGTTTAAATAGGTCTCCCTGATCCAGTCTGTGATCCCGGTTTAGAGCGATCTTCTGGGTTGCTGAGGGTCAGTCTATTCTCCGCGAGTGTGAAGGTTTCCTCCTCCGGTTGATTTTTCAGGCTGTATGGAAGCACATAAAGCGATGGGGGATGGGGGATGCCAGAAGAGAAGAGAGGAAGGGAGGGGGATAGAAAGAGAGCGAGCGAGAGAGGGGGGCAGCTACATGGAAACACAAGGGGAGGACCTCTGTGTCTGACGCACCAGTCACTCAGTGCACCATCCATTCGCCAAATGCACGAGCAAAAATCATCCAATATGGCCAAATACGAATGCATGCGTGTGCATGGAACTAAACCATACTAAATTTTGCTCTAACAATCCATATGCATAAACATTCGTGTATGTGTAGTATATGTGAAAACAGCCTAAGCGTCAGATTATGTACGCACTTTTTTCCCGCATGTATGCATTTTTTTTAGTGTTGGTGTATATTTTAAGCAGGGAATGTAGGGCTTTTATTGCACAAACATCAATTTAAGATATTTATATTATCATTAACAAAAACATCAAAAAAATAATATTTTTATTGATCATATATGAATATTTTATTATTTTTTATTATTTTGTATTTCCATATATTATATTTAATATTTAGAAATATATCATATATTTTCTAAAAATAAATAAATAAATAAAAATAAATAAAAAAAGTTGATAGTGACGAAAATTTATTTGTAATGTATTTTTCTCAGGCAGCCTATAAAACGAATAATGCATACCAATTCTATTTTACAATTGATCATACAGTTGTTATTTTTTCCCTTATATCATGCATACTATAAAATGATATACATTTATATAAATTATATATAAAGATAATTATAAAATAATAACAAAAACAAACAATATATAATTATATAATATAATATAGAATTTTTTAACAACAAAAAAACAACAACAATGCCACCTTGTGTTTCGAACATGATATAGCTAAGATCACGTTTCATCTGTATCGCTTTTTCCTTTGTGTTCTTGAGAAATTATTTGAAATGTATATCCAATATATATTACATAAATTCCCTTACAAAAAGGAACTTAAATACTGAATAACAGTAGCCTATTATGTGACATGGTCTAGGTAGGCCTTATGGCATGCCTAATTACATGTATGTATGTAACATTACACAGTAGCCTAGGCTACTGCAAAGAGCACAATGCTATTTCCATCATGGTTTAAACATGAAATCACTGTAATACATGTTATTTCATGATAATATATATATATATATATATATATATATATATATATATATATATATATATATTTTTTTTTTTTTTTTTTTTTGACAGTATAGATAGAGACCATAGATAGAGACGAACGTCAGACCAAAGAGTGTCAGCAGAGCTCGAGTTATGAGATTAGAAACTCAACAGCGCCCTCCTCTGACAATGAACAGACTGACAGGCAGTCTTATGAATTTACAGTGAGAGGGATCTTACAAATACAGGACATTTGGATTAGAGTCTCTTACTTACAATAATTTCTTAAAAGCAGATCGAGGATACAAATAACTGTTTCACCACTTCCTAAAATATTATGCTAGTTTCCATGCTTCTTGAAAGTACCTTGGAGCCCCATTGTGTAAATACCATGGCACATAAATCAGTCTCATAAATGATTTTTGCCATACCATGGTATTTCCATGGTACTACTATGAAAAAAAAATAATTAAAAAAATGGTAGCCTACTATGGTACATGTCCATAATACTATACGTTTTATATAATAATAAAGGATAGGCAAAGTAGTTAAAGCTCTGCAGGACAGTAGACCAAACACATTTTAGCCCTATCAAACCTGCAAGGTTCAAACTAAAGAACACAAACGACAGTAGGCTATAACCTTTTAAGATTAAGGGTACTGCAATTCTGCAAATGATACTTACTTATTTATTCTATAAGTAAGAATTATATTTGTATGTTCTATTATACAAAAAAGTATTTTCTATTATATAAAGTGTCTCTTATCTTTTAGACAGCTGTTTGCTTCTTAAATGTACCTAATTCATCCATTATTTATCATCTTTAAGTGTGTCACAATCCCGGTGTTGTGCCTGTTTTGTATGGAATTTTATGTTGAATGTTTTTTATGTCCCTATTGTTTCTGTTTATTCCTGTGTCTTGTTCATGTGGCCATGTTTGTAGTTTTGCAGTTTTCCATGTTGACTAGTCTTCCCCAGGTGTGTCTTGTTGGAGGGAACTCGACTGCGTCGGTGACCCAAATCAGATCCGAGGACCGGTGTGTCATGATAGATATAAAAGACGCTTACTTCCATGTCCCCATCTTCCCTCAACAAAGGAAGTTCCTGAGGTTTTCTTTCAGGGGCAAAGAATACCTATATCGGGTGCTTCCATTGGTACCAATACCGGGTGCTTCTAGCTCTATCAACCCGCACGTTCACGAAGTGTATAGATGATGCTCATGTGTAGATTTTTTCAAGATGGCGCCGCTGTGTTTGGCAAGCCGTCTGTCGCTCTCCCTATTGTGGATTATTTTCAGTATTTTCTGCTTCTCTGTGATCAAAACGTGGCCTACAACTTTTATTTATGATCGGCAAATGTTGCTAGATTTGAAAACTTCAGTCATTAATATTAATAAGGATTCATGGAACGGTTCTCACTCGTTCTCCTCATCACCCTGGATGAATATCCCGGAGCACCTGTGCCGGCACACCTCTAATCTTCTTCGCAAAAAACGCCGTAGAAGACGCGGCAAACGAGGAGGTGCCGCTACTAGATTGAAAGCCAGAGTGAATTTTTCTGTCTGCTGTGCTGCACGGGATCTACCTTACCGGAGTCGTTGGATTCGGCCTATTGTTCCTGACTCCCTCAATGTTTCTATGGTGTGTCTACTTCCCCAGGCTCGTCGAGGTGGAGTGAACCCTCAGTTTCTGCACCCGCTAAACAGAGGGATTCAACCTGAGAGCGATTCTCTGCCGCCAAGGATGGCATTACTTAATGTGCAATCCTTGGTAAATAAGACTTTAATTTTACATGACTTTTTTATTTCACAAAACCTGGATGTCCTGTTTATGACGGAAACCTGGACTAAATTGGGGGACTCAAGTCCTTTTTCTGAACTTGTTCCCCCAAAATTGCTCATTTTTTAATTCTCCATGACACTCCGGTCGCGGGGGAGGTTTGGCCGTTGTTTTTAAAAACTCTTTTCAAGTCCGCTTCATTCCGACAGACGCTTACACAAGCTTTGAGGTTCAAATGTCCTTAATGAACACGGAAACTCCAGTACTATGCGCAGTTGTTTACCGGCCCCCACAGTTCAACAATCTATTTCTGAGTGAATTTGCGAACTTTTTAGGGAATGTAGTAGCAATATATGACCGAATTTTACTGCTTGGTGATTTTAACATTCATATCTGTTGTCCTAATTAGCTGCTAACCAAAGATTTTTGTAATCTATTGGATTGCCTTGATTTTTCTCATTATGTACAATGTCCTACACATGTTCATGGTCACATCTTGGACTTGGTCTTTGCTCATGGATTTTCTATCACAGATATGGACATAAGAGACAATGGATTTTCTGATCATAAATCCGTTACTTTTACAACTGCCCTATCTTGTCGATCAAATACGAATCCGGCTCAGACACATTGGGTTCGTTATTTCTCATCCACAGCTAGTGTGGACTTTTCCACTGCCTATAAAGCAGCTAATGAACTACTAACTACGAAACGGATCTCTGAATCCCCGGACGCTGATGCATGTCTAAGCTTATTCAATAATACCTGCTTGGACATTGTTAATATCATTGCTCCTTTAAAATATAAACGTTCTATAAAAAAATGTTCACCTTGGGTTAATGACTCTATCCGCTCAGTCCGACAAAAGTGTAGACGAGCAGAACGCAAATGGCTCAAGGATCGACTGCAGGTGTCATATGATATCTTGAGAGAATCTCTTCATGCTTTCCAGAAAGCTGTCAAGTCTGCTAAATCAAAATATCTTGCTGAAATAGTCTCCAAAAATCAGCATAGACCAAGAATTTTATTTTCCACAATTGACTCCGTTTTTAACCCTGTGGCTGATGCTTTCCCCACTGTGTCTGACTCTTTATGTGAAAATTTTGCATCTTTTTTATCACAAAGATAAGAAGGTTAAGACCAGAAACAACGCAGAGCTCTCCTGTTTTCCGTGCAGTGCCTAGGTGCCCAGCTACATGGAGCATGTTTGATCCCATTTCATTAACTACCTGCAAAGACATTGTTGAACATCTAAAACCTACTTCCTGTCCTAATGATACTATTCCGTCATACTTTTTTAAGCAAATTATTGATATCATAGGGCCTGATCTGCTATTTTTTATCAACTTTTGTTTGAACACTGGTATGCTACCAGATTGCTTAAAACATGCCACAGTCACTCCCCTATTGAAAAAACCTAATCTCGATACATCTGATTTAAGTAACTTCAGACCTATTTCTAATCTTCCATTTATTTCGACAATCCTGGAAATGGTCGTTCTCAATCAATTACATTCCTACATGAGTACAAATTAATTATATGATACTTTCCAGTCAGGATTTAGGAAACTGCATAGTACTGAATCCGCTTTACTGAAAGTCACTAATGATATTATGCTGGCTACGGATACTGGGAGTGCTGTTGCCCTGGTCCTCTTAGATCTGAGCTCTGCCTTTGATATGGTCGATCACTCAACCCTTATTATTAGACTGAAGAATTTAGGCATTCATGGCACTGTTTTAAATTGGTTTCAGTCTTTTTGAACTAATAGAACATTCTCTGTATGTATTGAAAACTGCACTTCTTCGGCAGTACATCTTTCCTGCGGTGTACCTCAGGGATCCATTCTAGCTCCGATATTATTCTCTCTTTATCTGTTACCACTGGGTTCTATTTTCTCTAAACACGGAGTGTCATTTCATTTATATGCCGACGAGACCCAATTGTACTTTCCATTTAAGCAAAACAATTCAAGTTCTCTAGAAGTCCTTCTTGCCTGTTTTCAGGAAGTGAAGCTATGGCTTACACAAATTTTTTTAGCTCTTAATGAAAACAAAACTGAAGTAATACTGTTTGGACCAAATGATCGCTACGACTCTGGTACTTTAGATCTTGATGAGTTAAATCCTTATGCTACGTCATCAGCAAAAAACCTAGGTTTCCTGTTCGATTCAGGCCTTAAGTTTGCTCAACAAATTAACTCTGTTGTTAAATCCTGTTTCTTTCACTTACGACGTCTCGCAAAAGTAAAATCTCTTCTCTCTTCTTAGAATTTTGAAATAGTCCTTCATGCGTTTGTCACCTCACGACTAGAATATTGTATTGTACTCTATTTTGGAGCTAACCAATCATCAATTGGCCGCCTTCAATTAGTACAAAATGCTGCTGCCAGGCTGTTGACTGGTAGTCGAAAGTTCGATCACATTACGCCGATCCTAACTTCTCTAAATTGGATACCAGTTGGAAAGAAAATAGAGTTCAAAATGTTAATCTTTCTTTTTAAATCATTACACGGCCTAGCACCGGGGTACCTATCGGACCTATAACACTACCACAATCCACCCAGGTCACTTAGGTCTAGTAACCTTGGATTGCTGTCTGTACGTCGATCGAGACTGAAACATCGAGGTGACCGAGCCTTTGAAATAGCAGGCCCCAAATTATGGAATTCCCTACCATTATCAATTAGAACAGAGTCGTCAGTTGGCACCTTCAAATCAAAGCTTAAAAGACACTTTCTTAATGCTAATTCTTAATCTACTTTCTTAACCTGTAACTGTATTGTATTCTATGTGTTATTTATTTTAGTATCCCTGTATTCATACTGAATGCACTTGCAATTTTACTATATCTTTGTATTGACTATTCTGTCCTGTTCAGCACTTTGGTCAACCATGGGTTGTTTTTAAATGTGCTCTACAAATAAATAATGAATGAATGAAAGATGCAGCTCTGGCCCCGCTCAGACTGCAGGGACGCATTCTGCATACGCATTCTGAACTACATCGACGACTGGCTGATTCTGATGGAATCAGAGCAGTCAGCGGTTCGACATCGAGATGTCGTCCTCGCTCACATGAAGAAACTGGGGTTGAGACTAATGCTAAGAAGAGTGTGCTTTGTCCACTACAGAGAACCACTTTTCTTGGTGTGATATGGGATTCAGTCACGATGCGAGCACCTCTATCATCCGTTCGTGTAGCTGCTATCCTCACAGCCACAAAAGAGTTGAAACTGTTGGGCCTCATGGCAGCAGCGTCCAATGTGATACCTTTGGCCTATTGTACATGAGACCCTTGCAGTGGTGGCTCACAACCAGAGGGTTCTCCTCGAGGGGAAACCCACTTCGTACGATCAAAATCACGCGGTGGTGTCTCCGCACCTTGGTTACATGGAGGAAACACTGGTCCCTATCCCAGGGTCTGGTGTAAAGATTACCAATATCGGGTGCTTCCATTGGTACCAATATCAATATCGGATGCTTCTAGCTCTATCACCCTGCACATTCACAAAGTGCGTAGATGTAGTACTGGCCCCGCTCAGGCTGCAGGGCATTCGCATTCTGAACTACATCGACAACTGGCTGATTCTGGTGGAATCAGAGTAGTCAGCGGTTCGGCATCGAGATGCAGAGTCCAATGTGATACCCTTTGGCCTATTGTACATGAGACACTTAGAGTGGTGGCACACAACCAGAGGGTTCTCCTCGAGGGGAAACCCACTTCGTACGATCAAAATCACGCAGCAGTGACTTAGTTACATGGAGGAAACACTGGTTCCTATCTCAGGGTCCGGTGTTGGGAGCTCTTTGCCATTGAGCTGCTATCTCGACAGATGCTTCCCCCACCGGCTGGGGAGCGGTAATGGAAGGCCGCTCAGCACAGGGTCTGTGGATGTTGAGACCATTCTTAGCTCCAGAGCTCCAGCTACGAGAAAATTATAAGCACTAAAGTGGAGAGTTTTCACGTCTTGGTGTCACCTGCATCAGTGGGATCCAGTTTACTGTTCAGTTAGTACAGTACTTGAGTTTCTCCAAGATCGCTTTGCATCAGGTTTATGTCCATCTACCTTAAAAGTCTACGTGGCGGCTTGGGACCTGACAATAGTTTTGGAAAGCCTTTCAGGGGCCCCCTTTGAGCCTCTAGAGTCGGTTGCAGAGAAATTTCTGACATTTGTGACCATCTTTCTTCTAGCTATTTCATCCCTCAAAAGTGTAGGAGACCTTCAGACACTTTCGGTTTCTCCCACTTGCCTTGAATTTGCATCCGGGATGGCCAAGGCATTCTTAGTCCCTAAAGTGCCAACCAATATTCCGAGGCCTATTGTGCTGCAGGAGTTCTGTCCTCCTCCGTTTACCTCTTCGGACCAGGAAGAACTGGATCTCTTGTGTGGACACTTATATCCACAGGTCTGCCCCATGGAGAAAATCTGATCAGTTATTTGTCAGCTTTGGATCACCTAAAAAAGATCTTCCAGCCTCTAAGCAAACAATCAGTAAGTGGATAGAAAGTGGAAGTGGAAGTGGTCAGAGCTCATTCTACTAAGGGTATGGCAGCCTCTAAAGGACTTCCGTTTCCGGTGAGAGTACGCTTTGCTACCGCTTCTCGCTTGAACTTTTTGTTTGTTTGTTTGTTTTCGCATCTAGCGTGTCATCTTCTTCCTTGCTGAACTGCTGAACTGTTGTTTGCCTGGACTGTATTATTGTCATTTCCCTGTGGATTTTACTGTGGATATAACGTGGATACTGACGACTTTCCACTCATCACTAGCACTCATCCAACTCACACTGCTCTGTTGCTGTTTGCTGATCTTCGCACTACCCAACTGTACCTTCTACGTAGGTGGCTGGTGAGTCTCCACTCCCTCGCTCATCTATCGTGGACAGTTTTTTTTGAATGGTCGGTAACCCCCTATCATTCAATTAATCTAATAAGTTCTTCATGCTGCGTTGATCGTGCATTACCAGCGCTGAGAGTGCTGCGATTTCTTGCAGTCTATTGCAAGAGAAGTGCATTCTTAAATTGCCAGTGATGTCATGTTGTCTCTACATATCCACGGTCTAATTATGCATACTGCATGCAACGTCCCAGTCCCTATACTTCTTAAGAGTTTTTACTCTGGGATTATTACTCTGCTGTGTCATACCCATGGCGCTTAACTACTCGCAACTCCAACTGCGATGCATGAAAACTCATCCTCGTCTTGATGCGACTACACACAGGCTCTGCAAGGAGCTCGGGATTGCTAGACGGCCGCACTATGTCCATCGTTCCTGTCGCCTCCATTTCTCATTGCGCTGCTCGTCGTCTTCAGCCATTCCCTCCATCTGGTCGGATATTCTATTCTATGCTGCCGTCAACCCACCGTGGAATAAATCTTACCTTATTAAAAACTGTTCCCTGTGATCTGTCTCGGACTATTCTACATACACGCAACAACTCCGTGTTTCATCCTGCAGTTGCGCTGTTTAACTGTCGGTCTCTCACAGATAAGGCTACTGTGCTTTGTGCACTACTAACTGAGAAAAACTTTGACATCTTACTCCTCACAGAAACATGGCAAACTCCTAATGACTATTTCCACTAAAATCTTCTCACTCCCTTTGGATACAGCTACCTAGCCAAACCTCGTTTGACATCAAGGGGTGGTGGCCTGGCTGCTATTCATTGCAGAAACATTCCAGTCAAAACAATTGACTTTCATGTGAGTTTAACTTTTGAATATCTAGTTCTCAAAATGTCTGGTACATCTCCAATGATCTTGATTCTCCTGTATCGTCCACCTAAAGCTATCTCAAATTTCTTCAGTGAACTGCATGAACTGTTAACCCTTTTCTCTGCCTTATCCTCTTGTGTTATACTACTTGGTAATTTCAACATACATGTTGATACTGTTTGTGTAGAATCGCGCGAACTCTTGTCACTATTTGAATGTTTCAATCTTGTACATGTCGATTTTGCTACACACTCAAAAGGTCACACACTGGATCTTGTCTGCACTGCTGCTCTACATAATGTTTCCGTACTTGGCTCTCAAATTGGACTGTCTGATCACCTACTCATCGAACTAAACTGTGAAATGCCTCTTCCCCCCCTCAGGGTGAAATCCACTATAACCTACCGCAACCTCAATTCTGTTAATCCTTTACTGTTTTCTGAATCTATACAAACCCATCTCTCTCATATTACTGAACACACAAATTCTTTTGATATCCTTACCAAATATAATGGCTGTATTTCCACTGCCCTTGACAAACATGCCCCTCTTAAAAGTAGAGTTGTACCTTCTACACACACGTCTTCCTGGTTTACCCCTGCACTTCGCAATCTAAAAACAGCTGGACTTCGTCTTGAACGCCTTTACAGGAAAAATGGTTTGACTTCACCTTACTGCTTAAACTGACCATATCCAGTTGTACAAATCTGCTATAAACACTGCACGCTCTAGTTACTACTCTACTATTATAAATAGTGCATTCTCTCGACCTAAAGCACTGTTTTCTGTAGTCAATAAACTCACCAATCCTCCTGCACCTGCCATTAGTAACTCAGCAGATCTCTGTGAGTCATTCCTACATTTCTTTCTAAATAAAATTGATAGCATTCACAATCATTTCCCATCCAAGATCTCTCCTGTCTCCACACACGACTTCCCCACTGCTCTTACACCTGGTACTCTCACTGATTTTTCCAACCCCAACCCCTGGTTATATCTCCTAGTTAATCAGCAAAGCAAACGCATCTTCCTGTCATCTTGACCCCGCTCCCACTACTTTACTTAAAAAATGTGCACCTGTTATTTCTCTGCCGATTTCACTTCTCATCTCCCAACTACTAAGTACTGGTTCTGTTCCTCTGGAATTAAAAACTGCTGCTGTCACTCCTGTCCTAAAGAAACCTGGCCTTGACTCCTCTGACATGGCCAACTACAGAGCAATCTCAAATCTACAATTTCTTTCGAAACTGCTTGAGAAAGTGGTCGCTGCTCAACTTCAAACACATTTGTCCTCTAACAAAGACCATGAATGTTTCCAATCCGCTTTCCGTACCCTCCACGGCACTGAGACAGCTCTTCTTATGGTTGTCTATGATCTCCTTATGGCCCCTGACTGCGCCTCCACCAGTATTCTAATTCTTCTAGATATTTCCTCTGCATTCGACACAATCTCTCACGGTATTCTTATTTCGCTACTCTCTGCTCTTGGTATTTCTGGTACTGCCCTATCCTGGTTCACCTCCTACCTGTCTGGTCGCCAGCATTACATCTGTATCCGCCAAGCTAAGTCCACTACTGCCTCTGTCCTACACGGTGTTCCCCAGGGTTCTGTTCTTCGGCCTCTTCTCTTCATTATCTACATGCTCCCATTAGGTAACATCATCCGTCATCATGGCTTTAAATTCCATTGCTACGCATACGACACCCAACTATACATCCACGTAATGCTCCTGTGCCTACAAATTCCATATCAGCCTGTATTGATGATATAAATGCTTGGATGACCAGTAATTTTCTCAAACTCAACACTGATAAAACCGATCTACTTCTTATTGGTTCACCTCAAATTACATCCCGTTTCTGTGTTGACAACGTTAATATTGCTGGAGTTTTGGTTCAACCTTCCACCACTGTCAAAAACCTTGGTATAATCTTTGATTCCTCTCTTTCCTTCCTTCCACATATTTCCTCTCTCACTAAGTCTGCCTTCTTTCACCTTCGTAATATCGCGCGCTTACGTCCATTTCTGAATATCAGCGATGCTGAAACCTTGGTTCACGCTTTCATCACATCACGTCTTGACTACTGCAATTCTCTTTTCTATGGCTTACCCAACTTATCTATAAATAAAATCCAATATATTCAGAACTCCGCAGCTAGAGTCCTTACATACACAAAGAAATCTTCCCACATTACTCCCATTTTACGCAGACTTCATTGGTTACCGGTACGCTTTCGTATTAAATACAAGATTCTACTTATCACATTCAAAGCACTCCATGATCTTGCCCCCCCCCCCATCCCCCGTTTATATACCGCTATCTCAATTTATTTATTGTTTATATGTCATGTTCTATGTCATGTTTATTTGTACATTATTGTAAAGCAACCTTGAGTATTCTGAAAGGCGCTATATAAAATAAACGTATTATTATTACTATTATTATTAAAGCCTTATTATCTGGAGTTTCCCTTCAAGAGTTTTGTGACGTGGCAGGGTAGTCCTCGCTGCTCACATTTGTGAAGTTTTATGGCCTGGACCTGGATGCTGCCCCAGGTTCTCAGGTGCTTTTTACTTAGATTGCCGACAGTTTCACATACAGGCAATTGCATGTCTGCTGTATTGGGTATTCTCATTCCCAAGGCATCGTCAACGCAGCGTCTCGTTCCCTCGAAAGGGAACGTTTCAGGTTATGACTGTAACCCTAGTTCCCTTAGAAGGGAACGAGACGCTGCGTCGCCCTGCCATACTTCCTGCATCCCTGTGATCGACTTTGCTTCGGCTCTCGAAGATAATGTCGGTTGCACCGGATGTGCTTTTATCCTTTCCTGGTCATGACATCACCCGGCCGTGACGTTCATTCTTTCCATTGGACTAGTTGACATACTTGCTTCGGACGTAATCACGTGGAGGCGTTCCCAAGGCGTCGTCGACGCAGCGTCTCGTTCCCTTCTCAGGGAACTAGGGTTACTGTCGTAACCTGAGACGTTATCTTGTTAAGATTGTTTGCCCCTGTGTATAAATAGCCCTTGGGCCCTATTTTAACGATCTGAAACGCAAGTGTCAAAGCGCAAAGCGCAAGTAACTTTGTGGGCGGATCCCGGCGCTGTTGCTATTTTCCCGGCGGGATAAATGCCTCTTGCGCCTGGCGCAAATCTAAAAGGGGTTGGTCTGAAGTAGCTTCATTATTCATTGGTGTGGTTTGAGCGTAACGGGAAACAAACCAATAAGAGCTTTATATCACATTCCCTTTAAGAGCATGATGAACAAGGTGCGCTTGTTCCATGGCGCAATACTATTATAACGGCGCATTTACCAGACGTGCTTCAGAATCGGTTCACAGCCGAGGAGATCGATGTTCTCGTCAGGGCCGTAAAAGAAAGAGAAGTGACATTGGGATTTGGGACAAACCCACCCAAATTAGCTTTGGTTAAACATGCATATAATAATTTGAGTAAATGTGTAAGCTTTATGCCTATTTTCCCCATCGTCATGGACACAACAATGATTTCCCTCGTGTTTTAATATTTTTCCTTATAATAATGTATAATTTGCAAAAAGTTAAATGCATCTGTATAGATGAGAGAATCATCTACAGTGTATGCGTGTTGTTCACACTCTGTATTATGGCCAAGCATGCGCGCTTAAAATAACATCTGAATGTACGCACAACGTGCCACTGACTTTAGACCAGGTTTTTTCTGGTCAGTGGCGCAACTGTTTTATAGAACAGCAAAATAGCATGAGGGAAGGTTTGCGCTGGAACACGCCTCCTCTTTGCGCTGAACCGCCCCGGGGAGCGCAAGTGTATTTCTTAGTTAACCGATGTGTGTCTGTGGAGGGAAAAGTCCGCTTTGCGCGGGTGCAAAATAGGAATGATACATGCGTCAGTGTACAAAGTCATTTGCGCCGGGTGCAAGATAGGGCCCTTTGTGTTTCACTTGTTCTCTGTCAGTTGTCATACCATGCATACGTGCTCGAAAAAATGCTCTGATACCAACAACCGAGACCATGCAGTGTGTGCACAGTGTTTGTGTCCAGTAGGGATGGGCAAATGAAGCCTCATGAAGGACTGAGCCTTTGCCCTGATTGTTCCAGGAAAAGATGCGAAGCATCAAGAGTGTCGAAAACAGCGCCATCTTGTGGCAAGTCAAATTTATAGCAGCCATAAACCCAAGTGTGCAGCGCCGTTGTTTTATCTATTAAGCACAAATACAAGCCTGATAACGCTAAATGTTCAGTTTTCTGATAATGTAATTAAGTTGGCTTGTGAAAGCCAACTTACTGAAATCCTATTTAAACTTCTTCTTCTTCTTCTTCTTCTTCTTCTTTTTCTTAACCAAAATTTTCTGACTCTAACTCCTCCTAGAGTTTTAACTCTACAAACTCCAAACTCGGGTCAGACTTTCAGACTGTTCTGACTCGAGTTGCTATATCTTTTCAGACTGATTTGACTTTCAGTTTTCTTAAGAATTAATATTAAAAACCATAAAAATCCCATTGACTTCGATTGCAACAGTTCAAATTGAGCCAAGGCTACAGTGGCCCAGTAGTGTACAACACAAAAACTCAAATTTAAACTCACTGAAGCCCTAGATTCAATTAAACAACCATTCTATATGTACTAATGAACTTATCTATCTATCTATCTATCTATCTATCTATCTATCTATCTATCTATCTATCTATCTATCTATCTATCTATCTATCTATCTATCTATCTGTCACAGAGGAGGCTCCCGTACCACCTCCTCTCTGCCACCAGAGGGAGCCTTCTCCGGAATATTAACTATTGGCTCTGAACTCAAATTCCCATAATACCTCTTACCTGGGACTGATTGCGCTTCACACCTGCACTGCATTTACACACACGCATAAAAGACACTTCCACTCACCACTTCTCTGCGAAGTCTTGATTTGCCCTGGTGATCACTTCTGAGCGTTTATCTATTGTCTTGTTTATCTGGTTTGATTTTGGACTGTTTCCTCATCTGTTTGATTGTTATCTGCCTGGCCTGACTTGGACTTGTTCTTGGACTTTTGATTATCGCTGCCTGCCCCGAATTCTGCCTGTTGTCTGGATTACCCCTGCTGTTCGATCTACCTTGCTCTGTCTGCCCTGTTTGACCCCGCCTGTACGACCTTCCTTATTAAAAGCTGCAAATGGATTCTGCTGAGTCTAGTGAATCATTACAGAAGACTTCGCCGACAACCGATCCAGCAGCAGTCATGCAATTGACCACTGAGCTCACAACCCAAGCTTCTCGTCTGGACCCTGCATCTCCAACAATTGAATCATTTGACTACACTCACTGGACAACTTGTACGAGGATTGCAGGAACTTCGTACAGCAGTCGTTAATGCACCAAGTACTCCCGCCGCCCCACCACCTCAAAATGATCCTTCAGATACAGTGAGTACATCAGTTAATCCTCGGCTCGCTTTCCCTGATAAATTTGATGGCACTCCTACTAAATGTAAAGGTTTCCTACTACAATGCACGCTCTTCGTTGACCAACAACCAACTCTTTATTCCACCAATGCCAGCCGCATTGCATTTGTCTGTTCTCTGCTCACTGGCAGAGCACTAGAGTGGGCTACCGCCGTTTGGAGACCAGAGGGCTCCCCGTTTGCTTCATTTGAAGACTTTATTCAACAGTTTCGTCCAAGTTTTCGAACATACCACAGAAGGAGGAGATGCTGGAGAACAACTCTTAAAGAGATACTCCAGGATTTAGCATTAAGATTTGTATCAGTAGAAAACCAGTAGTATTTTCGAATTACCTTGCTCCCCCCCCCCTCATTTCCCCCTGATATGAGAGATTTATGTATTTTTAGTCTGGAAAAAATCCTCCGATGACGCAAAAATCGTCATTTTGCGTCATCGGATTATTTTTGGGCCAGAGGCTTAAAACTACAGCCAGTACTAGTAGCTAGTTCCGCATGTTTTCACTACGCCCATATGGGGCGGGATCTCACTCACAGAAAGTAAGATATTGTCAGCCATCTTTCTGTAGAAGCTAAGCTAACAGGCTCTTGCTCTGTGTATAAAGTTTGTATAGTGGGCTAATCACGATTGCGGAAGGTAACGTTAGTTTAGAAGTTGAAATGACAGAAGGGGATTTCGAAGATCAGTTGCGCGAATCTGATGCTCGCGGCTACCTGTACGAGCCGCAATACAGCGATGAACAGTTGCGGGAGATGGAGGAACAAGATGCGGCCGGAGCAGCTGCTGCAGCAGGGGAGCAAGACCTGACTCGAGCCCGGCCAGACTCCAGCTGGGGCGGACTGGAGCTGTCAGTGCTCTCGCTGTGCGCCTATGGAAACAGATAGAGAGTCCTATTACTGTCGCGAATCTCAACGATCCCATTTTCTTCTGGACGAGATAAATTGGAAACGCCAGCCAAAGCCCGCAGGGACAAACGGACGGCTTAGTGTAAAGTGAGTAACGTTATTTGGTTTGTTTTTCTTTTTTTTACCAAGACGTAATGTACAGAGTTTGGACACCCGGCATTATCACAATGTTCTTCCCTCGTAACGTTAGTCAGCTGAGCTATTGTTGTTATATTTACATCTATGATAGTATAGTGTGTGCAAATAGTTCGCATTGCTAACGTTGTGCTTACTGTTTTGTAGACAATATCGCCTAACAGCCTATCGTCACTTTATGGAATGGTTCCAGCAAGGCGAGCGACTTGGTAAAGACTATCGTCTCGTTTTACCCACCTGTGTTGTCCAGGACATCAGACGGAAATATCCAGCTCCTGACTGACAATACTGTGAATGAATATAAGGAAACAGCCGAAGCTCTGGAAGAGCTTTGAGTGTAAAAGTGTTAATATTAATTTTACGTTAATATAAAAGTTATAACTCCCATCGGTTGTGGTTCTTTTTATAAACCTTTAAACCTTTACTGTTACTAGAGTATGTATTAGCCTAGAGAATGTGTGGAGAAATTTTTCGGATACTGCCGCCTGTAACCGGTAGGCGTGGTTTGGGAGTGGCCTGGCCTCGTAAGGGCAGCAAAGCAAGTGCATTCTGGGAGTTGTTGTCTTTCAGCCACATGAGTAAAAAATACATTTTCTGCCTTTTCTCAGTCTAGAATGCTTCAATTTAAACAATAATTTCACATTTCTACTATATAAATGATCACTATTAAATACACATTCATCTTCCCACAGCTGGAGTATCCCTTTAACTCTCACCCAGGGGAGGAAAACTACAGCTGAATATGCTCTCACGTTTCGCACGCTCGCTGCCCAAACCAACTGGGTCGAAAATACATTGAAAACTCTCTTCAGGAAAGGACTAACAGTTGAACTTCAGTCCGAGTTAGCCTGTCGAGACGAGGGAAAGAACTTGAACGAATATATAGCTCTGGCCATTCAAGTCGACAACCTTATGCGGTCCAGACGTACCACCCGAGCACCAGTCCATTACTTACCTGAGGCAGCAGCAGCTCACGAACCTATGCAGATCGGATTCACTCATCTTACTCCAGAGGAACGTGAACGTAGAATGCAGAATCCGCTGTGCATGTACTGTGGTCAACCTGGACACATGAAGCTCTCCTGTCCTGTCCGACCTTCTAATAATCGCAATCAATCGGTGAGTCATCAGGGAGAACATCTAAATTCTGCATCCAGTTTCTCTCTCCCCATTCGTTTGACCACTCAAGATCAAATTACTGATACTACCGCATTGATAGACTCTGGAGCAGCGGGAAACTTCATTTCTCATACATTTGCCAAGCAATGTAACCTCAAATTAAACCCTTGTCATTCTTCCCTAACAGTGGAGGCGCTAGATGGACGTCCCCTCGGAGAGGGCAGGATCCAGCGTGTAACGGAGAGAGTAAAAATGCACATTGGGTCTCTTCATTCCGAGTACATCCAGTTTTACGTCATCCATGCTCCACATCATTCCATCATTCTTGGTCATCCCTGGCTTCAAATCCATAACCCACACATTTCCTGGAGAGAAGGTCAAATAATTCACTGGGATGAGACTTGTAACAACCGCTGCCTGTCCAAAGTCACTCGAGTAACCTGTTCAACACCAGAATCTGTCACATCAGACCCCGAACTGGGAAACATACCCTCTGCATATGCCGATCTCTCTGAAGCCTTCAGCAAAGAAAAGGCCTCACAACTTCCTGAACACCGCTCAACCGACTGTGCTATTGATTTAATTTCCGCTACTACACCCCCAAAAGGAAGAATATTTCCCCTATCTCAACCTGAATCTGAGGCCATGAAACAATACATAGAAGAAGAGCTTGCTAAAGGTTTCATTCGACCTTCCACATCACCAGCCGCCGCCGGCTTCTTCTTTGTGAAGAAGAAAGACGGGGGACTCAGACCATGCATCGATTATCGAGGATTAAATGAGAACACTGTCAAATATCGTTATCCTCTACCTCTTGTTCCAGCCGCCTTAGAACAGCTTCGTCGAGCCAAATACTACACCAAACTCGACCTGCGCAACGCTTACAATCTTATCCGCATACGTGAAGGTGACGAATGGAAAACTGCCTTTTCCACCACTAGTGGGCACTATGAGTACTTGGTTATGCCATTCGGCCTGTCAAACAGTCCTTCCGTCATCCAGTCCTTCATGAATGACGTTTTCCGGGATATGCTGGACAAATGGGTGATCGTGTACATTGATGATATATTGATATACTCAGACTCACTGGAGGAGCACACTCGCCAGGTCAGATCAGTTCTCCAACGACTCATTCAATATCATCTCTATGCCAAAATGGAAAAATGTGAGTTCCATCAGACAAGCATATCCTTTCTGGGATACATTATCAGTCAGGAGGGAGTAGCCATGGACGAGAGGAAGGTAAAAGGAGTGCTGGATTGGCCATTACCCCAGACCATAAAAGAATTGCTAAGATTCTTGGGATTCGCAAATTTCTACAGAAGATTCATCAGAAACTTCAGTCTCATAGCCGCTCCTCTAACAGCTCTAACCAAACAACACAACTCTCGTATACTGTGGACCCCCGAAGCACAACAAGCATTCCAAGATCTAAAGACACGATTCACTACAGCACCCATTCTACGTCACCCTGACCCGGAACTCCAGTTCATCGTAGAAGTGGATGCTTCCAATACAGGAGTGGGAGCCATATTATCCCAGCGACAAGGGAACCCAGCCAAGATGTATCCGTGTGCTTTCTTTTCCCGCAAACTTACCTCAGTTGAACGTAATTACGATGTTGGCAACCGTGAACTATTAGCCATGAAATTAGCCTTAGAAGAATTGTGTCACTGGCTAGAAGGAGCTAATCAACCATTCATCATTCTCACTGACCACAAGAATCTGGAATACCTACGATCAGCCAAACGTCTCAATCCCCGTCAAGCTAGATGGGCTCTGTTTTTCACCAGGTTCAATTTCACCGTCACATATCGCCGGGCACCAAGAACACCAAAGCTGATGCCCTCTCTCGGCAAACTGAGGAGATAGCCCAGAACTCCAATCCTGAAAGTATCCTTCATGAAAACCTGTTAGTAGCCCCTGTCCAGTGGGATATCATAACCGAGATTCAACAAGCAAACCTTCAGATACCCACCCCCACCGAATGCCCAACAAACCTCCTCTTTGTACCTGAAACACTACGGCCCCGTCTCCTCGATCAAGTCCATTCAACCCCAAGCTCCGGTCATCCCGGAATCACTGCCACTATTCAACTACTCCAAAATCAATTCTGGTGGCCCACCCTTTCGTCCGATGCCATCAAACACGTTCAAAGTTGCATCAACTGTCAAACCTCCAAATCACTCCGAAGATTACCTGCTGGTCTTTTACGTCCTCTCCCAACACCTCAACGACCATGGTCACACATTGCTGTTGATTTTATCACTGACCTTCCCAATTCCCAAGGCTACACCACCATTTTCACTATAGTGGATCGATTCTCCAAGGCCTGTCGACTAGTTCCCCTCACCAAGCTTCCCACTGCCTTCGAAACAGCAGAACTCCTGTGCAACCAAGTGTTTAGATTCTATGGATTACCTGATGATATAGTATCTGACCGGGGACCTCGATTCACTTCCAGAGTATGGACTGCTTTCTTCAAGCATCTGAATGTGAACATTAGCCTCACCTCAGGCTATCATCCCCAGTCAAATGGTCAAACAGAGCACCTGAATCAAGACATAATCCGCTTCCTCCGAACTTACTGTCAACAACATCAACATGACTGGAGTAGATACTTATTTTGGGCCGAATACGCCCAAAATTTGCTGGTTAAACCCGCAACTGGCATCACCCCCTTTAAATGCATACTCGGCTTCCAGCCTCCTCTCTTCCCATGGTCTGGTGAACCCACAGAACTCCCATCCGTCACGGAATGGTTGCACAGCAGCGAGGAGGTCTGGGATCAAGCTCACACACACTTACTGCATGCTATCAGACGTCAAGAACAACAAGCCAATCGCCATCGTCGCCCCGCTCCGGAATACCAGATCGGCCAATGGGTATGGCTATCAACCAGAGACTTACGACTCCGACTTCCATGTCGCAAGCTCAGTCCCAGGTATGTTGGCCCATTCCAAATTGTTAGACAAATATCCCCAGTATCATTTCGTTTAGAACTATCGGCTAATTATCGTGTTTCTCCTACTTTTCATGTTTCTCTGCTGAAACCTGCTGGTGGTCCGAGGGGAGAACCGGAGGAGGGGGCCGCCTCTCAGAACCCCCCAGCTATACTGGTCGACGGCGAGGAGGCGTACCAGGTGCACAAGTTGCTGGACTCCAGACGTCGGGGTAATATTCTCCAGTATCTGGTTGACTGGGAGGGGTACGGTCCGGAGGAGCAATCCTGGGTCAATTCAAGGGATATCTTGGACCCCACTCTTACTGAGGAGTTTCATAGGATGCACCCGGAGAAACCGGCCCCCCGACCCCGTGGAAGACCCCGACGTCAGTGGCCTCCTCGCGTCAGGAGCCGCTCGCAGGGAGGGGGCTCTGTCACAGAGGAGGCTCCCGTACCACCTCCTCTCTGCCACCAGAGGGAGCCTTCTCCGGAATATTAACTATTGGCTCTGAACTCAAATTCCCATAATACCTCTTACCTGGGACTGATTGCGCTTCACACCTGCACTGCATTTACACACACGCATAAAAGACACTTCCACTCACCACTTCTCTGCGAAGTTTTGATTTGCCCTGGTGATCACTTCTGAGCGTTTATCTATTGTCTTGTTTATCTGGTTTGATTTTGGACTGTTTCCTCATCTGTTTGATTGTTATCTGCCTGGCCTGACTTGGACTGTTCTTGGACTTTTGATTATCGCTGCCTGCCCCGAATTCTGCCTGTTGTCTGGATTACCCCTGCTGTTCGATCTACCTTGCTCTGTCTGCCCTGTTTGACCCCGCCTGTACGACCTTCCTTATTAAAAGCTGCAAATGGAATCTGCTGAGTCTAGTGAATCATTACACTATCTATCTATCTAATAATCTTTCTTTTGTTTCTAACTAATCTTTTTTTCTTTCTAACTAATCTATCTATCTTTCTTTCTTTCTAAATAATTTTTCTTTCTTTCTTTCTTTCTGTCTACTTAATCTATCTTTCTTTCTAACTAATCAATCTTTCTTTCTTTCTAACTAATCTTCTTTTTTTCTAACAAATCCATCTTTCTTTCTAACTAATCTTTATTTCTTTCTAACTAATCTTTTTCTTTTTAACTAATCTATCTATCTTTCTTTCTAACTAATCTATCTTCCTTTCTTTCTAAGTAAGCTATCTTTCTTTCTGTTTCTTTCTTTCTAACAAATCCATCTTTCTTTCTAACTAATCTTTCTTTCTTTCTAACTAATCTTTCTTTCTAACTAATCTATCCTTCTTTGTTTCTAACTAATCTTTCTTTCTAACTAATCTATCTTTCTTTCTAACTAATCCATCTTTCTAACAAATCCATCTTTCTTTCTAACTAATCTTTCTTTCTTTCTTTCTAATCTATGTTTCTTTCTTTCTAATCTATCTTTATTTCTTTCTAAATAATCTATCTTTCTTTCTAACTAATCTTTCTTTCTTTCTAACTAATCTATCTTTCTTTCTTTCTAACTAATCTATCTTTCTTTCTTTCTAACTAATCTTTCTTTCTTTCTAACTAATCTATCTTTCTTTCTTTCTAACTAATCTATCTTTCTTTCTTTCTAACTAATCTTTCTTTCTTTCTAACTAATCTATCTTTCTTTCTTTCTAACTAATCTATCTTTCTTTCTAACTAATCTACCTTTCTCTCTAACTAATCTTTCTTTCTAACTAATCTATCTTTCTTTCTTTCTAACTAATCTTTCTTTCATTCTTTCTAACTAATCTTTCTTTTTTCTAACAAATCAATCTTTCTTTCTAACTAATCTTTATTTCTTTCTAACTAATCTATCTATCTTTCTTTCTTTCTAACTAATCTATCTTTCTTTCTAACTAATCAATCTATCTTTCTTTCTAATCAATCTATCTTTCTTTCTAACTAATCTATCTTTCTTTCTTTCTTTCTAACTAATCTATCTTTCTTTCTTTCTAACTAATCTTTCTTTCTTTCTAACAAATCCATCTTTCTTTCTAACTAATCTTTCTTTCTTTCTAACTAATCTATCTTTCTTTCTAACTAATCAATCTATCTTTCTTTCTAACTAATCTATCTTTCTTTCTTTCTAACTAATATATCTTTCTTTCTAACTAATTTATCTTTCTTTCTTTCTAACTAATATATCTTTCTTTCTAACTAATCAATCTATCTTTCTTTCTAACTAATCTTTCTTTCTTTCTTTGTAACTAATCGATCTTTCTTTCTAACTAATCAATCTTTCTTTCTTTCTAACTAATCTTTCTTTTTTCTAACAAATCCATCTTTCTTTCTAACTAATCTTTCTTTCTTTTTAACTAATCTATCTTTCTTTCTTTCTTTCTAACTAATCATCTTTCTTTATTTCTAACTAATCCATCTTTCTTTCTTTCTAAGTAATCTTTCTTTCTTTCTAACTAATCTTTCTTTCTTTTTAACTAATCTTTCTTTCTTTCTTTCTAACTAATCTAACTAATCTATCTATCTTTCTTTCTTTCTAACTAATCTTTCTTTCTTTCTAACTAATCTATCTTTCTTTCTAACTAATCAATCTATCTTTCTTTCTAACTAATCTATCTTTCTTTCTAACTAATTTATCTTTCTTTCTTTCTAACTAATATATCTTTCTTTCTAACTAATCTTTCTTTCTTTCTTTGTAACTAATCGATCTTTCTTTCTAACTAATCAATCTTTCTTTCTTTCTAACTAATCTTTCTTTTTTTCTAACAAATCCATCTTTCTTTCTAACTAATCTTTCTTTCTTTTTAACTAATCTATCTATCTATCTATCTATCTTTCTTTCTTTCTTTCTAACTAATCATCTTTCTTTATTTCTAACTAATCCATCTTTCTTTCTTTCTAAGTAATCTATCTTTCGGTCTTTCTAACTAATCTATCTTTCTTTCTAACTAATCTTTTTTTCTTTCTAACTTTTCTTTCTTTCTTTCTTTCTTCTAACTAAACCATCTTTCTTTCTTTCTTTCTTTCTTTCTTTCTTTCTTTCTAACTAATCCATCTTTCTTTCTTTCTAACTAACTAATCTTTCTTTCTAACTAATCCATCTTTCTTTCTTTCTAACAAACCCATCTTTCTTTCTAACTAATCCTTCTTTCTTTCATTCTTTCTAACTAATCTTTCTTTCTTTCTAATCTTTCTTTCTTTCTAAATAATCTATCTTTCTTTCTAACTAATCTATCGATCTTTCTTTCTAACTAATCTCTTTCTTTCTAACTAATCTATCTTTCTTTCTTTCTAACTAAACTTTCTTTCTTTCTTTCTAACTAATCTAACTAATCTATCTATCTTTCTTTCTTTCTAACTAATCTTTCTTTCTTTCTAACTAATCTATCTTTCTTTCTAACTAATCAATCTATCTTTCTTTCTAACTAATCTATCTTTCTTTCTTTCTAACTAATATATCTTTCTTTCTAACTAATCTATCTTTCTTTCTTTCTAACTAATCTTTCTTTCTTTCTTTGTAACTAATCGATCTTTCTTTCTAACCAATCAATCTTTCTTTCTTTCTAACTAATCTTTCTTTTTTTCTAACAAATCCATCTTTCTTTCTAACTAATCTTTCTTTCTTTCTAACTAATCTTTCTTTCTTTTTAACTAATCTATCTATCTTTCTTTCTTTCTTTCTAACTAATCATCTTTCTTTATTTCTAACTAATCATCTTTCTTTATTTCTAACTAATCCATCTTCTTTCTTTCTAAGTAATCTATCTTTCTTTCTAACTAATCTTTTTTTCTTTCTAACTTTTCTTTCTTCCTTTCTTTCTTTCTTTCTTTCTTTCTTTCTTTCTTTCTTTCTTTCTTTCTAACTAAACCATCTTTCTTTCTTTCTTTCTTTCTTTCTTTCTTTCTAACTAATCCATCTTTCTTTCTAACTAACTAATCTTTCTTTCTAACTAATCCATCTTTCTTTCTTTCTAACAAACCCATCTTTCTTTCTAACTAATCCTTCTTTCTTTCATTCTTTCTAACTAATCTTTCTTTCTTTCTAACAAATCTATCTTTCTTTTTTCTAACTAATCTTTCTTTCTTTCTAACTAATCTTTCTTTTTTTCTAATCTATCTTTCTTTCTTTCTAAATAATCTATCTATCTTTCTTTCTAACTAATCTATCTTTCTTTCTAACTAATCTATCTATCTTTCTTTCTAACTAATCTATCTTTCTTTCTTTCTAACTAATATATCTTTCTTTCTAACTAATCTATCTTTCTTTCTTTCTAACTAATCTTTCTTTCTTTCTTTGTAACTAATCGATCTTTCTTTCTAACCAATCAATCTTTCTTTCTTTCTAACTAATCTTTCTTTTTTTCTAACAAATCCATCTTTCTTTCTAACTAATCTTTCTTTCTTTCTAACTAATCTTTCTTTCTTTTTAACTAATCTATCTATCTTTCTTTCTTTCTTTCTAACTAATCATCTTTCTTTATTTCTAACTAATCATCTTTCTTTATTTCTAACTAATCCATCTTCTTTCTTTCTAAGTAATCTATCTTTCTTTCTAACTAATCTTTTTTTCTTTCTAACTTTTCTTTCTTCCTTTCTTTCTTTCTTTCTTTCTTTCTTTCTTTCTTTCTTTCTTTCTTTCTTTCTTTCTTTCTTTCTAACTAAACCATCTTTCTTTCTTTCTTTCTTTCTTTCTTTCTAACTAATCCATCTTTCTTTCTAACTAACTAATCTTTCTTTCTAACTAATCCATCTTTCTTTCTTTCTAACAAACCCATCTTTCTTTCTAACTAATCCTTCTTTCTTTCATTCTTTCTAACTAATCTTTCTTTCTTTCTAACAAATCTATCTTTCTTTTTTCTAACTAATCTTTCTTTCTTTCTAACTAATCTTTCTTTTTTTCTAATCTATCTTTCTTTCTTTCTAAATAATCTATCTATCTTTCTTTCTAACTAATCTATCTTTCTTTCTAACTAATCTATCTATCTTTCTTTCTAACTAATCTATCTATCTTTCTTTCTAACTAATCTATCTTTCTTTCTAACTAATCTATTTTTTTTTCTAACTAATCTTTCTTTCTTTCTTTCTTTCTTTCTTTCTAACTAATCCATCTTTCTTTCTAACTAATCCATCTTTCTTTCTAACTAATCTATCTATCTTTTTTTCTAACTAATCTTTCTCTTTTTCTAACAAATCCATCTTTCTAACTAATCTTTATTTCTTTCTAACTAATCTTTCTTTCTGTCTAACTAATCTATCTATCTTTCTTTCTTTCTAACTAATCTATCGTTCTTTCTTTCTAACTAATCTTTCTTTATTTCTAAGTAATCATCTTTCTTTATTTCTAACTAATCCATCTTTCTTTCTAACTAATGTATCTTTCGTTCTTTCTAACTAATCTATCTTTCTTTCTAACTAATCTTTTTTTCTTTCTAACTAATCCTTTCTTTCTTTCTTTCTAACTAATCCATCTTTCTTTCTAACTAATCTTTCTTTCTAACTAATCCATCTTTCTTTCTTTCTAACTAACTAATCTTTCTTTCTGACTAATCCATCTGTCTTTCTTTCTAACAAATCCATCTTTCTTTCTAACTAATACTTCTTTCTTTCATTCTTTCTAACTAATCTTTCTTTCTTTCTAACAAATCTATCTTTCTTTCTTTCTAACAAATCCATCTTTTTTCTAATCTATGTATCTATCTTTCTTTCTAACTAATATATATTTCTTTCTAACTAATCTATCTATCTTTCTTTCTAACTAATCTATCTATCTATCTTTCTTTCTAACTAATCTATCTATCTTTCTTTCTAACTAATCTATCGATCTTTCTAACTAATCTATCGTTCTTTCTTTCTAACTAATCTATCGTTCTTTCTTTCTAACTAATCTATCGTTCTTTCTTTCTAACTAATCTATCGTTCTGTCTTTCTAACTAATCTATCGTTCTTTCTTTCTAACTAATCTATCGTTCTTTCTTTCTAACTAATCTATCGTTCTTTCTTTCTAACTAATCTATCGTTCTTTCTTTCAAACTAATCTATCTTTCTTTCTAACTAATCTATATATCTATCTTTCTTTCTAACTAATCTATCAATCTTTCTTTCTAACTAATCTTTGTTCTATCTTTCTAACTAATCTATCGTTCTTTCTTTCTAACTAAACTATCTATCTTTCTTTCTAACTAATCTATCTATCTATCTTTCTTTCTAACTAATCTATCTTTCTTTCTTTCTTTCTAGCTAATCTATCTTTTTTCTTTCTAACTAATCTATCTTTTTTCTTCCTAACTAATCTCTTTCTTTCTAACTAATCTGTCTTTCATTCTAACAAATCTATCTATCTTTCTTTCTAACTAATCTATCTTTCTTTCTAATTAATCTTTCTTTCTTTCTTTCTTTCTTTCTTTCTAACTAATCTATCTTTTTTCTTTCTAACTAATCTATATTTTTTCTTTCTAACTAATCTATCTATCTTTCTAACAAATCTATCGTTCTTTCTTTCTAAGTAATCTATCGTTCTTTCTAACTAATCTATCTATCTATCTTTCTTTTTAACTAATCTATCTTTCTTTCTAACTAATCTATCTTTTATCTTTCTTTCTAACTAATCTATCTATATTTCTTTCTAACTAATCTATCTTTTATCTTTCTTTCTAACTAATCTATCTATATTTCTTTCTAACTAATCTATCTTTTATCTTTCTTTCTAACTAATCTATCTATCTATCTTTATTTCTAACTAATCTATCTATCTTTCTTTCTAACTAATCTATCTTTTTTCTTTCTAACTAATCTCTTTCTTTCTTTCTAACTAATCTGTCTTTCTTTCTTTCTTTCTCACTAATCTAGCTTTCTTTCATTCTAACAAATCTATCTTTCTTTCTTTCTAACTAATCTTTCTTTCCAACTAATCTTTCTTTCCAACTAATCTTTCTTTCTAACTAATCTTTCTTTCATTTACACTAATCTTTCTATCTATCTATTATTTATCTATCTTTCTAACCAATCGTTTTCTTTCTTTCTAACTATTCTTTCTTTCTAACTAATCCATCTATCAAACTTCAAACTACTTTAAACTTCAAACTACTTTAAACTTATTCAAACTCTCTGGTCTGGCTTTCTCAAGCCAACTTAAAGTTTGTCTCATCAAACTTTTTTTTCTAGTTTACATATTAAAGTGTAGCAATAAATTAAATGTAACAATTATATTAATAGCCTACAAATTATAAAAAATACCAATAGAGTTACTTGATGCAAGTGAATGGTAGTCTAATTATGTTATGGTTTCTATGCTGTTTATATGGCAGAATATATGATCATGTAACAAAGGCTTATATATATATACTAAAATAAATGTATTATATGGACTTAAATTTCCATAAACCTGTAGAGTATTACATTATAACATTCCGACATGCAAAGTAAAGCATTCACGTGACTGGAAAGAAAGTGAGGCTTTTTTTTCGTTGTTCACGTGTTTCTCTGAAAACAATACGCGCTCCGGCACGGAGCTTTATGAGAAATTGTGATGCGATCTCAATATGCGCTTTGAAGCTTCAGTGTCATATGTAACATCACTACTGTCCAGACAAAGTAACACAGACAACAGAGATTATAATGGGGATAAAAAAAGCCTGTTTATGAAGTGAAAGTATCTAATTTGTGGAATATTAAACGAAATAGCAATGCCTATATAGCTGTAGTGCGCAAGCTAAGCGAAAAATGCGCGGTGGATTGAGCCCGTGGCACAGACGTGCGAGCTTGTTGAGTGCATCCCTTTTTCACAGACATCAGTGGAAAGTTTGTAGTTCAGTCGGATATGTCAATGGCAAAAAAGGTAAACGAGTCATGTGTTACTAACTTTAACTGACGGGAGAGAGATATGGATGCTGTTGCCTGCTCTTGTTTGCTGATCGTCCATCACTACTGTCCAGACAAAGTAACACAGACAACATAGATTAAATGGGGATAAAAAAAAGCCTGTTTATGAAGTGAATCTATCTAATTTTTGGAATATTAAACGAAATAGCAACGCCTATATAGCTGTAGTGCGCAAGCTAAGCGAAAAATGCGCAATGGATTGAGCCCGTGGCACAGACGTGCAAGCTTGTTGAGTGCATCCCTTTTTCACAGACATCAGTGGTAAGTTTGTAGTTCGGTCAGATATGTCAATGGCAAAAAAGGTAAACGAGTCATGTGTTACTAACGTTAACTGACGGGAGAGAGATATGGATGCTGTTGCCTTCTCTTGTTTGCTGATCGTCCAGTCAGGACACGTGCCATTTGGATAAGTTAAACATGAACGGTTTTATGATTTATGTTGTAAGGGGTGTACAGTTAAAGACCCAGAACCAGATATGAAGAATGAAGACCCAGAGTCAGAATTATAAAAAATTAAAGAAAATATTTACTGAAGATAGTTTGCAGTTTCATCAGCAGAAGTCAGCTTCAATACTCGCACAGGAGTTCGTAGGCCGCCCCCGCTTACAGTTACAAAGATCACAGCAGTTATACGATTTCCAAGGTCTAAGCTACGTCATTGCTTACAGGATGAATGATTCTCATTGGCTATGAAATAGATAAACACAGTAATTTTCCACACATATACAGATAGACTGAAGCATATCTCCATCGATTATGCAGCTGAAGTTAGGCACGTCATGACCTTCCAGGTCGCAGATTTGGGTTGCTGGGCGCCAGCATGTCCAGAACAACAACACAGTCAATCTCCAATAATGCCAGTGGTTCCTTAACCTGTAACCAAGAAGACTAACACACACACCGACACACAGCTTTTCCAAGGTTGGATTTGGCCAGGCTCTCACTATAAACAGGAGAGTCCTCTCAAAACATCAAGATAATGCGTTCTTTCTCTCAAGGATAGCTAAACTTTAGTCTAACTGGAAAGTAAGGCTTTAACAAAGAAATGGCCCCTTAAACTATTGGCTTCAATGACCCATATATGTTTTAACACATTGAAGACCTTTCTCAAACACAAAACAAGTCCCTATTTCAGTTCTGGAAGCTGGGTTAAATAAGCAAGCACTGCATTCAGATATCAAATACAGACATTAAAGAATACATGAAAAGAACATTTCAGTAATCACACTGGTAACTTATATAAATAAAGTGAAATCTCCAGAGAAGTCATTCAACTCATTTGATATTTAGAAGGAAAAATATTGATTAATACCTTAATTATAATCAATCATTACATATACATTGAAGCAGCAGTGGATTCCAATCCACCCCCTTCAATGTATAAAGACATTTGCAGGGCAAGAAGTTTGCGCGCCCCCCGAAAACCACGTCTCAGTGTTTGCTGTCTCAGACTGTATTATTTGGAAACAGATGACTAGAGTCTCGGATCAGCTGTAACACATGTGGGGCTCGTTTTAATTATGAGCCCCAAGCTCTGAATGCCAAGAGCAGGGCACACGCTGAGCTAGTGAAAGGGCTGCTGCAGCACCGGGGATTTTACAACACAAAACATTCCCTATAAGCCCAAGTTATTAAATCAAACGAGTGGAAGGATAAACTGAGCTAGTCATACCTGCGGCGCTACGGTAAAACGGATAACCAAGGCAGACGTCAGGTCACTGGGCAGGTAAACAAGACAACAGTTGCGTGCCGGTGACGTCACTTGTCAAACGAAAAGTCCCAGTTTATAAAGGGGCTTGGCTATCGCGGTTAGCTCGCAGTTAACTGCAAAGAGCCACTCACAGCACAGAAAATTAAGTACCACTTGGGGAGGCATGAGCCAGACAGCTGCTCATGCTGTTACATTAGCAATCTGTGTGGACAGGCCAGGCCAGAAGAGAATTTCTTTAGCACATTGTTTGGATTTCTCAATTCCCATGTGGCCTGAATGCGTTGAAGCATCTCTTTTCTTTTTATTACAATCTTTTCTCATTTGAAGACCATATCTCCCATCTCCGATAACTCATCTCTATGATTCCAGTATTCTAGGATGGCTGTAGGGCATCGCTTTCTTACGGCAGGCCATCCTTCTCTGATCACTCTCCTAAGTTTGGACATTTGGGCATCTCTTTCTGTTTTTTTGGGGGGGATATTGCTGAGCTTCGCATCACTGACAGAGAAAGCACTGAGTACTGTATGTACTTGCACATCCATCTCCTCACTGAGGCTGTGATCAGTGCAAGGCAGCGATTTTCTTTAAACGTGTCAGCCACTGGAATATTTTTTCCAGGGATGTGTACGATGGTGAAATTGTACTTTTGCAATTGCCAGATCATCCTTTGCAGTCTTGGTGGTGCTGCAGCTAGTGGCTTTCTGATGATCGCTTCCAGGGGTTTATCGGATTCCACTGTCATGTACCATCCATAAACGTATTGATGGAACCTTTTGCAACCCCAGAGGATAGGCAGGAGCTCTTTCTCGATCTGAGTGTAGCTTATTTCTGAGTCCGTGAGTGACTTTGAGGCATATGTGAGTGGTTCACCTTCCTGCAGCAACACTGCACCTAATCCATATTTGGAGGCATCCACTTGCAGTGTGAGGTCTTTGCTGGTGTCAAAGAATGACAACACAGGTCCTTGTTCTCTGGTGATGTCTTTCATCTTTGGGAAAGCTGCATCATGTTGCTTGTCCCATACAAACTCATTGTCATGCCGCAGTAGCTGTCTCAGAGGTGCATTTATGTCTGAAAGGCTTGGTGCAAACTTTGAAAGATAATTGACCATGCCAAGTATTGTTTCAAGTTCAGCACGATTCTTAGGTGGTGACATCTCTTTTATGGCCTCCACCTTGTGAGGGTCTGGTTTGATTCCATCTTTGGAAATACGGTGGCCGAAATGGCTGAGTTCCGGAACGCAAACAGTTCTTTTCTCTGGATTAAGGCGCACCCCTTTTTCTCGTGACCTTTACAGCATCCTTCTGAGATTATGGTCATGTTCCTCCTTTGTCTTTCCGTAGACCAAGATATCATCCACAATGGCCACCACTCCAGGCAAACGTTAATCTCATCCATTTTCTGCTGAAAAATTTCCCGGGATGAGACAATGCCAAAAGGTAGGTGACAAAATCGGTATCTATCGAAGATCGTATTGAAAGTGGTCAGTTTCGAGACTTTTGCCGAAAGCTTGATTGCCCAGTAGCCAAATCTGGCATCCATTACACTGAACTAATGGGCTCCTGCCAACTTTGGTGTGGCATCATCTAATGTAGGCAGAGGATAGTTTGACCGCTTTATAGCCTTATTAAGATCCCGTAGATCCATACAGCCTCTCAGCTTGCCAGTTTTGGGCTTCTCGACAACGCACCAGGCATTTACCCAATCTGTTGGCTCTGTCTCTTTCACATGGAGACCTCTATGGAGTTCAATGACGGTGGGTGGGTGAATGACTGGCGTGGCTTTGGGTCCAGCTGAATGTTGCATTCTATTCAATTCAATTCAATTCAAATTTATTTGTATAGCGCTTTTCACAATACACATTGTCTAAAAGCAGCTTTACAGAAAGTGCATTTCGGAAATGTACATAGAAAAATACAGTTAGTTAATCATGTATTAATTTATGGCATAACATATCGCCGGCTTTGAGTCGTCTCTTCACAGGCATTGAGTCGTCTCTTCACAGGCGTTGGGGCATCTGAAGTCTCCGTGAGAGGCTGGATACAAACTGGAGCTGACGAACGCTATTTACCTCGGGACTAGCGTCCCGAGATAACAGCAGAAAGGCAGATGGGAAATAATTAGCATAGCTGATGTTCATAATGTTAATGCATTCGAACTGATTCAGCAGTAGTATTAAAGGTTAAGCATTAAGTGAATGCTTGGTTAAAGAGATGCGTCTTTAATCTAGTTTTAAACTGGGACAGCGAGTCTGAGTCTCGAACAATATCAGGAAGGCTATTCCAGAGTTTAGGAGCTAAATGCGAGAACGCCCTCCTCCTTTAGTGGACTTAGATATCCTAGGAATGACCAGAAGCCTCGAATTTAGTGATCTTAAAGAGCGCGATGGATTGTATGGCGATAGAAGGTCTGTTAAATACACAGGAGCTAAACCATTTAGGGCTTTATAGGTCAGTAGGAATACTTTGTAATTGATACGTAACTTAATAGGTAACCAGTGTAGAGATGATAAAATAGGTGTTATATGATCATATTTTCTTGATCTAGTAAGAACTCTAGCGGCTGCATTTTGCAGTAACTGTAGCTTATTTATTGAGGATGCAGGACAACCAGCTAATAAACCATTACAGTAATCTAGTCTCGAGGTCATGAATGCATGAACTAACTTTTCTGCATCAGAAACAGATAGCATGTTACGTAGCTTAGCAATGTTTCTAAGGTGGAAAAAGGCTGTTCTTGTAATATATGAAATATGATTTTCGAAAGTCAAGTTGCGGTCTAGTATAACACCCAGGTCTTTTACTGTAGTGGATAAAGTAACAGGACATCCTTCTAAATTAAAGTTGTATTGTAAGGGATTTTGTGGGTAGTTTTTTGGACCAATAAGTAGTACCTCCGTTTTATCTGAATTTAATAGCAGGAAATTACACGTCATCCAGCATTTTATATCATTTAGACACTCTGTCAATTTAGATACGTTAGTGTTTTCATCTGGTCGTGATGAGATATATAATTGAGTGTCATCAGCATAACAGTGGATATTAATTCCATGTTTTCTTATAATATTACCAAGTTGCAGCATGTATATTGAGAATAGCAGAGGGCCTAACACCGATCCTTGCGGCACTCCATAGTCTACTGACGTTATCTTAGATTTTTCCCCATTCAAACAGACAAAATGGTAACGGTCTGATAAGTACGATCTAAACCAGCTTAATGCCTGTCCCTGAACACCAGTGTAGTTTTGTAGTCGATCCAAGAGTATTTAATGATCGATAGTGTCGAACGCAGCGTTAAGATCGAGTAGAACTAGTATTGAGATACAGCCTTGGTCAGAAGCTAAAAGTAAATCATTTGTAATTTTAACTAGCGCAGTTTCTGTGCTATGATGCGGTCTGAATCCCGACTGGAATTTTTCATAGATATCATTTTCTTGCAAGAAAGAGCACAATTGAGCGGACACAACTTTTTCTATTTTAGACATAAATGGAAGATTTGAGATGGGTCTGTAATTTGCTAAGTTATTTGGATCTAATTGCGGTTTCTTAATGAGAGGTTGTATTACTGCCAGCTTGAATATTTTTGGAACATGACCTAAAGATAAAGACGAGTTAATAATATTAAGAAGAGGCTCTTCCACTACAGGTAACACTTCTTTCAGTAGTTTAGTGGGTATTGGATCTAATAAACATGTTGTTGGTTTAGATGCAATGATAAGTTTATTTAGCTCTTCCTGTCCTATAGTTGTAAAGCGGTGTAGTTGTTCTAGAGCCATAATTGAGGCTGAATCATAAGACATCATAGAGGATTGTATATTTACAATTGTGTTTCGGATGCTTTCTATTTTCTCATTGAAGTAATTCATAAAATCATTACTACTATATTGTAACGGAATATTTTGCTCTGGTGATGTTTGTTTATTTGTTAGTCTAGCCACGGTGTTGAATAAAACCTTGGATTATTTTAGTTATTTTCTATTAGTTTGCGGAGATGCTCAGCCCTGGCTCTTTTTAGAGCCTCCAGGAAAGAGACCAATGCCTTTAAACACATCAGCAAATTCATCTATTATCGACCCAGAATCTCTCTCCAAGGAGGATACAGACAGCACCATCTTAATCATGTCTAAGTCTAAACATGCTTTTAATCCAAGCACAGGTGGTGACTAGGTGTCCACAATAAAGAAGTCTTGTGGCATGGCATTCTCTTTATATTTGAAGTGCATTTGGCATGTGCCTTCAACTGCCAATGACTGTCCATCATATCCTGTGAGCTTTGTGTGAGTAGGCTGCATCTTTGTCGCAAATTTTTTTAAATCTCTTTCAGGTATTACATTAACCTGAGCACCCGTGTCCAGTTTAAAATTCAACGGTGAGCCATATACTTTTATTTCAATTTCAGCAAAAGCTTGCTCTGATGAAGTGAATGAGTTTGCACTTATGACAGAGTCAATAAAGAATTCACTACTCGCATCTGGGAATCCATCTTCAGGTTTTTTTTTCACTTACATAGTGCAGAGATTTTGATTTAGACTTGCAAACATTTGCGAAATTATTCCATTTTCCACATTTAGCACACTGCTTTCCTTTTGCTGGACATGTCTCCTCCTTTTCTGATCTTTCACGCAGTATCCACATGTATGGAGGCATTCTGTATGTACACTGTTTTTGAGTTTTTCCTGATTTTTGCATGCTTTCCTATCGCATGCACTTGTTGCTCCTGATCTGCGTTTGTGCTGCCGGTGGCCATACTTTTCAATTGAGCCTGTGCAATCTCATGCGATCTGGCAATGTTGATTGCTTTTTCTAAAGTTAATTCCGCACTCTGAGTATTTCTCTCGAACATTTGGGGAATAAATGCCGAAAAACGACACTCACCATCTCCTCTGGATTAGTGTAGCCACAGTCTTTAACGAGCAGTCTGAGTTCAGTGATGAACTGATCAAATGTTTCCGTTTCCTGATCAAAGCGTTTTCTTATTGAACTTGTATCTGGCAGAATTTGGGGTTGCTTTTGGTACTTCCTAAGCTTCAAATTTGTCATAGTAAGTTCTGAGCAACTTAGCTTCATCCACGGTGAGAGTCCATGTGTTATAAATATCCCGTCCTTTTTCTCCAACCCATAGAAGCAAGTAGCTGCTTTTCTCCCTCTCCTCCTTGCGGCGATACGGTCCCGAAAACATCAGTTCAACGTGCTGCTTAAACTTTCTCCATGCATCGGGAAGATTCTGTGATTCCCAATCCATTCACAGTGCAGGCACTCCGGCAGCATACATGTTCTCGATTACTCTGACACCATTTGGAAAAAGATGACTAGAGTCTCGGATCAGCTTTAACACGTGGGGCTCGTTTTATTTCTGTATCCTCTGGCATACACTGCCTCACATTAACTTGTGTTCACCCACTGCCCTCTAGAGCCTATATGCAGGAACTACAAACCTATATTCTAACAACATTGAATATTACACAGACAGTGCAAATACTGAATTAAATTATTTTTCATGTCTTGTGCTTGAACGGACGAATTCATACAAAATGATGTAAAAACGTCCCTCTTGGCGAGTATCCTAGTAAACATTTACAGTCAGTTATATCTAAAGTGAACCTTGACAGAAATATATTTGTTCTTAAAGGGACAGCAGCCTAATAAATCTGCTGCTGAGTTTAAATGTTAATCAAACAAAGGTCAAAGAAATCACTAACTGCTCTTGCCTGAATAACTTTTGTAACTTTATAAAGATCCATCTATATTTAATTTATACAGTGATGAATTTGCAGTGTTATTTTACATTTGATTACTTTATTCAAATTTCTGTATCTGAAAACATCTCAGGTTACGTATGTAACCCTGGTTCCCTGATAGGGAACGAGATGCTGCGTTTGAGACGTGGTGGGAACGCTCTGCGTGATTACGTCGTGAAGCACGTGTAAAATCAGTCCAATGGAAGCCCGCTACATCATAGACCAGGAAACTATAAAGCAACCCTGAAATCAGACGCGATAGCTTCTGAAAAACCTGAAGCAAGTCGATCAGGGCATGCAGGAAGTATGGCAGGCAAACGCAGCGTCTCGTTCCCTATCAGGGAACCAGGGTTACATACGGAACCTGAGACGTTCCCTTTCAAGGGAACTCGAGCTGCGTTTGAGACGCGGTGGGAACCCCATACCCACTACGCCATAGTGACAAATGCCCGTTCTGTGTGAAGTCCTGCGCACACTAAGAAGCAAGCAACCTCGCCCCAGGAGTGGAGAGGTCAAGGTCATAAAACCTGACAAATGTATGCGGAGAGGACCATCCTGACGCATTACACACGTCAAGAAGGGAAACTCCCGAAATTAAGGCCATAGAGGCCGCCATACTCCGAGTAGAATGGGCCCGCACAGCCATAGGTGAAGGCTGTCCGGCCGCTTCATAAGCCAATGAAATAGCCTCGACTATCCATTTACTCATTACCTGCTTAGATGTGGGGCATTCTCTCTTGAGTGACCCAAAACAAACAAATAGTTGCTAAGATTTACGCCACAGGTCAGCTCTGTGAACGTAGGCATCTAAAGCCCGGACTGGGCATAACAGGTTAAGCTGTTCCTGGTCAGGGGTATTAAATGATGGAGGATAAAAGGCCTGCAGCACTATTGGGCCCCCAACATTCAGTGGGACCTTAGGAATATAACCCGGCCTGGGGTAGAGAAATGCCTCCACCATATCAGATGCAAATTCCAGACATGAAGGAGCAACCGACAGAGCATGTAAATCACCAATTCTCTTGATAGATGAGATAGCAAGGAGAAATAAAGTCTTTAGAGTGAGGAATTTTTCTGAAACGTCCTCGATGGGCTCGAAGGGAGCTAAAGCCAGACCCTCGAGTACAATGGACAAGTCCCAAGCCGGTGCTCTAGAGTGCAGTGCAGGTCTCAACCTCAATGTACCACGGAGAAAGCCAGTAATTAAAGGGTTTCTCCCGATAGAAGTACCCCCCAGAGGGGTGTGGTAGGCAGATATAGCCTCCACGTAAACCTTTAGGGTGGAAGGAGATAACCTGGCCGAGAAACGGTCTTGCAGAAAATCAAGAACTGAACCAACAGGGCAGTTAACAGGATCTAACTGACGTTCAACACACCACGTGGTGAAAAGTTTCCATTTTAGCGCATACAGCCTTCTCGTGGAAGGAGCTCTGGATTGAAGAATGGTTTCTACAACATCGGTCGAAAGACCGGTTTCCCTGGGCCTGGCCCCCTCAGAAGCCAGGCCCACAGTTTCCACAACTCCGGCCGAGGGTGAAATATCGACCCCCCGGCCTGGGACAGGAGGTCCACCCTGAGTGGGATCTCCAAGGGGGAGCCGTCCAGCAGAGACACCAAGTCCGAGAACCAAACTCGGGTCGGCCAATAAGGGGCTACTAGTAGCAGACGAGCCCCTTCTCGGCGAACCCTCTCCAGAACCTGAAGCATAGATATCGGGGGAAAGGCATACAGGTGCAGCCTCGGCCACACATGCACCATCGCATCCAGACCGAGAGGAGCTGGGTGCGTTAGAGAGAACCACATGGGACAATGGGTTGAATCTGATGATGCGAAAAGGTCTACCTGAGCACGACCGAACTCTTCCCACAGGAGCTCCACCACTTCGGGGTGAAGTCTCCACTCCCCGGGCCTCAGCCCCTGTCTCGACAGAATATCTGCTCCCACATTCTGACGCCCCGGAATATATACCGCTTTGAGCGACAATAACTTCCCCTGGGCCCATAGGAGGATCTGATGAGCCAATTTGCAAAGATGACGCGACCTCAGACCCCCCTGATGGTTGATATAGGAGACATGATGGCTTCTCAGGTCTGGCAGGAAATATTTGAGTGCTCGAAATGCCACTCATGACCGCCCCCCAGCCCGTGAGGGAAGCATCCGTCGAAAGCATGACGCATCGACAAGGAGCCCCCAACACTGGGCCCTGGGCGAGGAACCAAGGTTTCTTCCACATGACCAAGGCACGAAGGCATAGCCGCGTGACTTTGATCTTGCGGAACGGATTTCCCCTCGGAGAAAACCCCTTGGTCCTGAGCCACCACTGCAGGGGTCTCATGTACAGAAGGCCAAAAGTAACAACGTTGGACGCAGCTGCCATTTCTGAAACTGTTTCACAGTGAGTGACTGGCCTAGTTTCACATTCTTTGCGTCTGTGAGAATTTCAGAAATACGAGCAGGAGACAGGCGTGCCTGCATTGTGGTCGAATCCCAAATTACACCTAGAAAAGTGTACACTCTTTTTGGTGTTGAGCCGTCCTTCAAGTCTATTGAAGGACAAGTCTTCAAGTACGCGTCCTTCAAGTCTATTGTGACAAACCAGTCCTCGGACTGAATCTGTGATAGAATCTGTTTGAGTGTAAGCATTCTGAACTTGAGTTTCTGAACTCTGCTGTTTAACTGGCGCAGATCTAGAATATGACGCAACCCTCCATCCTTCTTTGGAACAATGAAGTAACGGCTGTAAAACCATGACTCTCTGCTGGGAGGAGAAACCCTTTCTATAGCTCCTTTTCGAAGAAGTGTCAGTACGTCTTGCTCCATAACTAGATCCTGCTGTGAGTCCATCGCCGTGGGGAGGACCCCTGGAAATCTGGGCGGACGAGAACTGAACTGAATTCTGTAACCCTTTTCTATTATGTGCAGGACCCATAGAGAAATATTTGGCAGAAGTTTCCACGCTGCCAGAAATTCCGATAATAGACCCAGTCTCTCGAGACTGGCCTCTGGATTTGATTGAACAATCATTTCGGCGCCCTGAAGCGGCGAACCGGCAGGTAAACAACCGAACTGACCATTCTACAACCCTCCTCAGAGGATTGCACGGGGACGCTGACACCTCAGCGCCCTGCAGCGGCGAACCGGCAGGGAACAACCGAAGTGGCAACGCTGCGGCTCTCCTCGGATAGTCGCCCCCCGGAGGGTGCCAAGGAGGGATGGTTCCTCAGAATCGTTCCTCCCTGGAGGGGACCACCCTCAGAAGCCTGATAGCCTTGGCGTCAGGACTTCTTCTTAGACCAAGCTCTCCTAGAGATAACAGTCCTCAGATCTTGTCTACCCCTAACAGGCTTGGGCTGCGACCGCCACTCAGGAACCGTAGATTGAGGAGGTGTCCGAGCGGCGACGCTCTGTTTTTGCTGAACTCTGTGAGCGGAGCTCGTAGACGGACGAGGCTGCTCAGACTTTATACCACAAGCAGCCTCGGGGACACTAGACCGGCGAGGAAGAAACCTCTGAAACGCAGCCGCTTGTTTCTTATTTTCTTGAAACCTATCTACGACACAATTTATAGCGTCGCCGAACAGACTTGTAGGTGACAGCGGTGCGTCCAGAAGAACAGATCTATCTTTATCCTTTATTTCAGATAAATTTAACCATAAATGGCGTTCTGTGGCCACCAAGGCTGCCATAGAGCGGCCCACAGACTTGGCCATCTCCTTGGTGGCCCGGAGAGATAAATCTGTGGTGCGACGCAATTCTCGAATTGCGTCAGCACTAACTTCCTCACAATCGTCTATGTCCCTCAGCAGGTCAGCCTGGTACGCTTGGAGAATTGACATAGTGTGCAAACATGCCGCGGCCTGACCTGCAGCCGAATACGCTTTACCCACCAACAAAGATGTATTTTTTAAAGGTTTGGTGGGTAACGTCGGGGCTTTCAGAGGAGAAGATGACTCAGGGGAAAGATAACTCGCTATTGTATCTTCCGCACGAGGCATAGATAAATAACCAAAGTGCTCAATACTTTGAATTTTGCTATAATTACTAGTCTGAGGGTTATGTACTCTGAAAGATGCCAGTCTGATCCACGATCTCGACACCTCAGTGTGGAGATCGGGAAAGAACGGGAGTTCCCGACGAGGAGGTTGTGATCTAGATGGTAGAAAACGCTCATCTAACAGACTTTTTCTAGATACCACATCAACATCATCGACTGGCCAGTCAATATTTAATTTAGCTACAGCACGAGATAAAACCTCCATAAGCTCCTCATCAGCAGGGGTTTGAGCTGGCGAACAGTCAAAATCCCCCATACTCGCGACATCCAGATCCTCAGAACTGGATAGCCGCAATATTGGTGCCCCAGCCCGGGAAGGAGAAGCCGCAGAGCTGGCTCCTTCCTGGGCAGAGACACCGGATCCAGCAGGTAAGGGCTGAGAAAGGGCCGGGCCCGTCTCAAGCCCCGCTACTAGATCCATCTGCGAACCCCAGATGAAAGTCGACGCTGAGCCTCAGCAGCAGCAGGACCCGCACCCCAGGGAACACGAACTGAACCGTCCTCCTCAAAGAACGATCGGCGGGAGCGGAGCGTCTTTATAGATAGACTCATACAATGCTCACAATCAGCCCCTTTGAGGACTGACTGGGCATTCTCCACTCCCAAACAAACAACACAAAGCTGATGCGTGTCCCCACCCGTGATATAGCGAGGGCAGGGAACAACACACCGTCTATTATCTTGCTTGCTCGCCATTTTATATGATAGATATATGAATATATATTGGGCTTGACAGACAACAATAAATAGACAAGGACAGATATACAGAGAGTGCTTGCTGAAGGTACAAAAGCTATCGCGGTCTGATTTCAGGGTTGCTTTATAGTTTCCTGGTCTATGACGTCACCTATGTCGTAGCGGGCTTCCATTGGACTGATTTTACACGTGCTTCACGACGTAATCACGCAGAGCGTTCCCACCGCGTCTCAAACTCAGCTCGAGTTCCCTTGAAAGGGAGCTACTGTTAGACCTAGGCCTATCTGAAAACCCCCCAAAAACACTGTTTATTTCATTTGTAGTCTTTATTTGTTCTATTGTGTTTATCTGTGCTATTTGTAATTTGATTGTTTGTTCTTATTTTATTACTGACGGCTTACTTGTCTTTAAAAATTTTGTGAATTTACTATAATTAGACTAGTAGATTTTGCTCTTGTATCAAAATTGGAATAGATAATTGTGGTATTTCACTGGTATCCATTTGAACCACTGACAGAATCCTTAGCACTAAGCACTTACAAGCACACATCTCTAAATATGGACTGTGCTATTAAATGAAATATAAAATATGATAGAGCAATAGAATGTACAGTGGATGTACAGAAAGAACAGTGAATGTAACAAACTCATACAATATATTTTAGCAGTCTTAATTAAGCATGAAAATAATAATAGCTGAAGGAAATATATATTTACTAAACAAATTAAGCCAACTAATATGATTCAAATCCTTTTCGTTTCTTTACCCAATATATTTAAAAATTACAAATGCAGTGAAAATACAGGTGTAAGAGCCAAATGTGTGTATCTTTTATTTTGGGCCACTAGATGGTGCTGTAGGCTCATGTATATATGTGAGGGGTCAACAGGTAGTAGGGAGGTGTTGACCCGGAAGGGCAAACAAGTTTTTGACCGCTACGGCGGAGTTTGATGAATGCTGTTGTCGTGTGAAGTTCTGGGAATCTTCGTGCTTGTGGACCTTGTGTGCTGTGCAGTTATGTGGAGGACAATAAAGATGGTAATATTGCAACGAAGACGATGCCTATGGAGTTACTCTGCACGTAACAACAACAAGTTCAACATTAGCTGCCTGGCGTGTCATAACAAGTAGCTACGGGACAACAACTCTAGCACAGTATTAGACTGGCTATTATACTGTCAAAAACTTGTCCTTTTTTGGACTTTCTTTGAACTTTGATGCCTTGGGAACGGAGCGGCAAAGACGTCGTTGGACACCAGCGGCAGCTGAGGAGCCGACCGGGGCGGTGGAGCACCGCAGCCGGAGGAGCCAAGCTGGAGCACCACGGAGACTCTTCACGTGTCAGGTTGGACGACGGTGAATTACAGTAAAGGCGCCCAACGAGGTATGTGTAGCGCTACACCTTTTGATGGCCAATTGTGTGCACACATTAAATCCAATGCATTGGTATTTGCGGTTTGCGGCGTTTGGAAGGTAAAGTTGAGTGTTGCCCTTTTTTCGTTTGAGGCACATAAGTGACTTTACTTGGCGGTGCGCTGACTTCAAGTGAACTCTTATTGCGACGCGCGTTACCGACTGTTTATTCGTAACGGAATCACGCACTGTGGAAATGGAGAACAATACTGAGACTGAACAGATGGCGTGTGGGGGGGAAACTCAAAAACGCACTGTTAAGTTAACAGAAAAGGCCTTGATCGAAAAAATTGATAAATTGCAAAACGAACGAAGGTTAAAATTAAACAAAATGGGTAACATAAGACGTGAGATTCATGAGTTAATGTCTAAAGGTGATAACTCAAATGTATTAAGTACTGTGGATGTGTTAAAAGGGGCATGTGATGATGCCAAAAATTTACATGAGTCCTTGTTGGAGTTATTGCCATGTGATGAAAAAGAAAAGCATGAGATATGGTTTAAAGCCAAAATGATTCCCAATAATGAGTGTGTTTGTAGTGTGAATAAGTGGCTCTCTCAAACTGAAACCAACAAAAATGATGATCGTTTTGATGATGATATAAGTCCTCATGACAGTGTGTCAAATGTTGGCAGTAGACAGTCACAAAAAAGTGTTAAATCCAGCACCATTTCATCTGCTAAGCTGAAAGCAGCAGTTAAAAGGGCCTCAGTATTGGCACATGTGAAAGCCATGGAAGAAATACATGCTATAGAAGAAGAGGAGGAGAAGCTGAGAAGAAGGAAGGAGCTGCTTGCATTGAAGACCGAGTTGGTAGAATGTGATTATCAAATGGAAATGTATAACTCTATGCTGGAGTCTTCTTCACAAACAAAGTTAACTGGAACGAACTCATGTTATAAAAGGAGATCAAAGGGAGTGGTAAAAGAACTGAATCCCGTTGCCAAAGAGTTTATACCTGAAAATGATGTTGAAATTCAAATAATTAAAAATGACAATAAAATGCAATCTCAGCAACGAAATGAACCAAAGGTGGCATTAATTGAAACTAAACTTGTGGATGTCAGACCAAAGAAAACTGTGACAGCAACACCCCTTGTGGTTGAACAACATAAACCCAGTGGAACTAAACTGCAAAGGGAGCGTTATACACACAATGAGAACATAACTCAATCAACAACCAGTCTACAGTTACCTGGAGAATTTCTTACCATCATGAACAGACAAACTGAAATCACAGCAGCCATGGTAAAGCAGCAGCAGTCAATGACTTTACCATCACGTGACATTCCTGTATTTGATGGCGATCCTCTGCAATACAGAGCCTTTATTAAAGCATTTGAACAAGGAGTGGAAATGAAAGCAACTCAAGCTGACAGTTTGTACTACTTGGAACAGTTTAATAGAGGCCAACCTCGTGAGCTGGTGCGCAGTTGCCAACATATGGACCCGGATCATGGCTACACAGTAGCAAAGACTTTGTTACAGGAACATTTTGGAAATCCATACAAAGCTGCAACTGCATATATTAACAAGGCCCTTTCTTGGCCGACGATAAGAACTGAGGACACAAGGGCATTGCAGAGTTATTCCTTATTTCTGCGTGGTTGTTGTAACGTGATGAACGAGCTGGAATATGTGCAAGAGCTCAACATGCATGTGAATATGAGAGCAATTCTTGCAAAACTTCCATATAAACTACGAGAGCGCTGGAGAGGTAAAGCCTATGATATCATGGAGACAACTGGATATAGGGCTGGATTCAATGATATGGTTGCATTTATAGAGCGTCATGTCAAGATCTTGTTAGACCCGTTTTTCGGTGACTTACAAGATTATAGTTTAAGTACAACACTTCTTAGTCAGCAACAGCAAAGGCCACACCTGGGTACCAAGATTAAAAGAAATGTCGTGGCCAGCACTGTAACATCTGTGAGTGTTCCTGAAGAATCCAAACAGACATATGTTGCAATAGAAGGAAATGAAGATGAGCCTTGTGTTTGTTGCTCACAAATTCACACATTAGGGGATTGTAAACAATTTGAAAGAAAACTGCACAAAGATAAAATATTTCTGTTAAAGAGAAGAGGAGTGTGTTTTGGCTGTCTGCAACGGGGCCACATCAGCAGGAATTGTGTGGAACGATTAACATGTGAAATTTGCAACAAAACCCATCCAACAGTGTTACACATAAACCAACAAATGGCTCCCTCTGAGCATGAAGCAGAAACATCAGAACCCCTGCCAGTTTCACCCACAATATGTGGCCATACAGGGGCCGGAAAGGATCGTGGCATGCTGTCAGTGCTTCCTGTAAAAATCAAGGCAGTGAAAGGTCAGAGTATTATCCAAGCATATGCGTTCTTGGATCCAGGCAGCACCGGTACGTTTTGTTCTGAACGGCTGATGCATGAACTGAACCTCACTGGAAAACGAACACAAGTCCTGCTTCGAACAATGGGCCAATCTAAAACGTGTTCAGCATTTTCACTGTTTAATCTTGAGGTGGCAGGGCTGGAGAGTAACACATTCTATCCTCTGCCAGAAGTCATCACGCAGAAACAAATGCCTGTCACTAGGGACGACATGATAGCATCTGAAGATCTAGTAAAGTGGCCGTATTTAACAGAGGTTTACATGCCATCCATTCACTCTGAGGTTGAACTGTTGATTGGTGTTAATGCCCCCAAGTTATTGGAACCCTGGGAGGTCATCAACAGTCAAGGAAATGGTCCATATGCTGTCAGAACTGTTCTTGGCTGGGTGGTTAACGGTAAATTAGATGGCAATGATGAGCAGGAAGTCTCATCGGTAACAGTAAATAGAATATCAGTGACCAAGTTGGAGGAACTGCTCAAGAACCATTATAACCATGATTTCTGTGAGAACTCAACCAACAAACAGGAAATGTCCAGAGAAGATCTAAAGTTTCTCAGCATTATGGACACATCTGCAGTAATGCAGGAAGGAAAGTATTGCCTGAACCTACCTTTTAAAAGGATGGATGTCGGTTTACCAAATAATCTTGTTGTGGCCAAACAAAGAATACAAGGCCTTAGAAAGCGATTTAAATTCAACCATCACTTTCACCAGGAGTACGTAGAGTACATGAACAACGTCATCTCATGCTGCTATGCAGAGCGTGTACCTGAACATCTGTTGCATTGTAACAATGGAAGAATTTGGTATATCCCTCACCATGGAGTCCATCACCCTAGAAAGGGATCACTACGCGTGGTGTTTGATTGTGCTGCAACATTTAAGGGAGTGTCTCTGAATAGTGAGCTATTGTCAGGGCCCAATCTCACGAGCACACTTCTGGGCGTCCTCATGAGGTTCAGACAGGAACCAATAGCCATCATGGGAGACATTAGAGCCATGTTTTATCAGGTGCGTGTGCCTGAAGAGGACAGAGATTTCCTCCGCTTTCTCTGGTGGCCAGAAGGAGACACTACACAAGAACCAGTGCCTTACAGGATGATGGTGCATTTGTTTGGAGCCGTTTCATCTCCAAGCTGTGCGGCCTATGCCTTAAAGAGAACTGCCAAAGACAATCAGAATGAATTTCCAGTAGAGGTCACAGAAACTGTTAGACACAACTTTTATGTTGATGATTGCCTAAAGAGTTCAGCTACAGACAAGGAAGCAATCAAGATGATAAATGATCTCGTTGCGCTGTGTGAAAGGGAAGGCTTCACGTTGGAAAAATGGATAAGCAATAGTCGCGTTGTTCTGCAAGCCATCTCAGAAGAGCAAAGAGCTAAGGATTTAAAGACGTTAGATCTGGATATTGATAAGCTTCCAATGGAAAGAGCTCTGGGTCTCCAGTGGTGTGTGGAAAGTGATGCTTTCAAGTTTAAGATGGATCTGAAACATCAGGCCCTGACCAGGCGTGGAATGTTGTCCGTCAACAGTTCTGTTTTTGACCCGTTGGGGTTCCTTGCGCCAGTGACATTAAAGGCAAAAATGATGCAGCAGGAACTGTGTAAAAGAGGCTGCAGCTGGGATGATGCATTACCTCAGGACGTTTTACACCAATGGAAAAGGTGGCTGGAGGGGCTGACTCTGCTGGCTGCATTTAGTGTGGACCGGTGCATAAAACCTGTCGGATTTGGAGCTATAAAGCATGCACAATTACACAATTTTTCAGACGCCAGTGAAGCAGGCTATGGCACTGCTACGTACATTCGTATGACAAATCATGAAAACATCATCCATGTTGCCTTTCTCCTTGGCAAGGCCAGAGTAACACCACTGAAGACCATAACCATCCCACGGCTTGAGCTGTCTGCAGCCGTTCTAGCTGTAAAAATCGATGCTATGGTCAAGGCAGAGCTGAACATACGACTGGAAAATTCTGTGTTCTGGACTGATAGCACATCTGTGTTGAAGTATATTAATAATGAGGACAGGCGCTTTCACACATTTGTGGCTAACAGAGTTGCAACCATCAGAGAATTGTCTGAGCCCGCTCAATGGAAACACATCAGCACAAAGGAAAACCCAGCTGATTATGTGTCTAGAGGACTGAAGGTATCAGACTTCCTGAAAACCAGTGCGTGGTTAGAAGGACCAGCATTTTTGCGGAAAGAAGAGGAAAAGTGGCCTGAAATTGTGTTGGAGGTGGCTTTGGATGTTGGAGACAAGGAGGTTAGGAAGGAGGCTGCAGTTTACGCAATCAGCATTGACACTCCTACTCCCTCAGACCAGCTTATTGCGCACTTTTCGGACTGGAGGAGACTTAAAAGGGCAGTGGCCTGGTACTTGAGGTTGAGGAGTGTGTTGAAAGAGAAGTGTAGGTGTAGAAAACAGTTGGACATTCCAGTGAGAAAAAATACAGTGGTGCACAAAATGAACACAAGAGGGCGCCAGAGGACCACTAATGACCCAAAGAGCAGCAGGCTGTCCACGGCAGAGTTACAGAGTGCAGAGTTCTTCGTCATTTTGTACTGCCAGCAACAAAGGTTCAAGTTTGAGATTGAAGCTCTATCGCAGAACACCAGAGTGAGCCGTCAGAGTTCCATCTATGTGTTAGATCCTGTTTTGGAGGATGGGCTTTTGAGAGTTGGAGGCAGACTTCACAGAAGTGCAATGCCAGAGGAATCTAAGCATCCAATAATCCTGGCCAAGGAGCAACACATCTCTGAATTAATCATCAAATGCTTTCATCAAACTCTTGGACATTCCGGACGAGCTCACACTCTGTCGGCTGTAAGAAGAAAGTTTTGGATTACAAAGGGAAATTCTGCTGTGAGAAGGATTATTGGACAGTGCAGTATCTGCAGGCGATACAATGGGCGTCTCTTAATGCAAAAAATGGCTGACTTACCTGCTGCAAGGATTCTCCCTGACCTTCCCCCCTTTACCAACACAGGGGTTGATTACTTTGGACCAATTGAGATTAAAAGAGGAAGAACATATTGCAGAAGATATGGTGTTATATTTACCTGCCTGGCGAGTCGAGCCATTCATTTGGAGGTAGCAGCTACTCTTGACACTGATTCCTGCATAAATGCGTTAAGACGATTCATCAGCCGAAGAGGACAAGTGAAACATCTGTGGTCCGACAATGGAACAAACTTTGTTGGAGCTGAGAGAGAACTGAAAGAAGCTCTTGTCAAACTGGACCAGGACACAATAAATTCATTCTTGGCACAGGTAGAAATTAATTGGACTTTTAATACACCTACTGCCTCCCATTTTGGTGGTGTTTGGGAGAGAATGATCCGATTGGTGAGAAGGGTGCTGAACTCAGTACTGCGTCAACAAACCCTGGATGATGATGGGTTAAATACAGTGTTGTGTGAAGCTGAAGCCATTTTGAATGATCGTCCTATTACAAAACTCTCGGACGATCCAAATGACTTGGAGCCTTTAACACCAAACCATCTGCTCCTGCTTATAGGAAAGCCATCATTTCCTCCTGGGATTTTCAAGCCAGAGGATCAGTATGGAAGGAGGCGATGGAAACAGATTCAATACCTGGCTGACCTTTTCTGGAAGAGATGGGTTCGAGAATATTTACCCTTGCTTCAAGAAAGACAGAAATGGAACGAGAAGATGAAAAATCTTGCTGTTGGAGATGTTGTGGCCATTATGGATCCATCTGCCCCTCGAGGATCTTGGCCTCTTGGAAAAGTTGTGGAAGTTTTTCCAGATAGTCACGGCCTTGTGAGATCTGTGAAGTTGAAAACTAAATCCAATATTATTGAGAGACCAATTTCTAAGCTTTGCATGGTATATGGAGTCTAATTACTATGTATAAGCCACATGTGAGGAACTCATTTGGTCTCCTTTATGGTTATTGTTTGAGAAAAAAAATAAAATAATAATAAATTGTCATGTTTGTTTATCATGTCAATTAGGGGCCGGTGTGTAAGAGCCAAATGTGTGTATCTTTTATTTTGGGCCACTAGATGGTGCTGTAGGCTCATGTATATATGTGAGGGGTCAACAGGTAGTAGGGAGGTGTTGACCCGGAAGGGCAAACAAGTTTTTGACCGCTACGGCGGAGTTTGATGAATGCTGTTGTCGTGTGAAGTTCTGGGAATCTTCGTGCTTGTGGACCTTGTGTGCTGTGCAGTTATGTGGAGGACAATAAAGATGGTAATATTGCAACGAAGACGATGCCTATGGAGTTACTCTGCACGTAACAACAACAAGTTCAACATTAGCTGCCTGGCGTGTCATAACAAGTAGCTACGGGACAACAACTCTAGCACAGTATTAGACTGGCTATTATAACAGGTATCGTATCAGTATTGGCAAAGTACCAACAAGTTCATCCCTAGTTGTTAGATGTAGATGTTTGCTGTTTATGCTCTCATTCCGTGTTTCCTAGTTTATCCTTTGGATTATTAAACCCAAACTACATGTGGATCCTCATCTCTGCCTGCCTTCCTTGATTCCCCCATTTCATAACAGCTGACTGACCACAAAATGGATCCAGCAGTTAGAATCATCCAACTACGTCAAGGTAATCGATCTCTCAAGGATCACATCAATGTTTTCCTGGACATTGCTAATTCCTCTGCCCTCCCAGACTTTGCTCTAATTGATTTATTTTGTTATGGTCTCAATGATTATTATCAACCAAAACTGAGCTGAGATAGTCCTCATGGGTCGCTGGCCAAACTTCTGGACTATGCACACTTTTGTTGAGTGGTTCCTCCTTACTGTGGTGGAAGTAGAAGAGGACACTTAACCTAAATATTTTTTGGGAGGGGGCAGGACATAGCTAGGTCTGGTGGCCAAGGAGCTTGGCCCACCACGGTCACCAGCATGTCCAGTTATAATAGTCACTTGTCCCGTGCTTTCCGTACCTTCCTGTCCGGTTGTCCCCGGATTAGAGCCTTTCCACAAAATGGCAGCCGCACCAGAGCCTATCCACAACATGGCCGCCACACCAGAGCCTGTCCACAACATGTCCGCCTCACCAGTGCCTTCAGTCAACATGGTTGCCACGGCAGAGCCTCATGCCAGAGTCTCCAGCCATCATTGACATCACGATAGAGTCTTCAGCCATCATGGACGCCACATCAGTGTTTCCGGTCTTCATGAACGTCACATCTGAAGCTTTCAAGGCGATTCCTAGGCGTTTGAGACTGGAATCCAGTTTGGAGGACACACCACTTACATCGGTGCGAGCAGCTGGCATCTCTGCGGTGGTACCAAGCCTGGGTTTTCAGAGGTGGTCCCACCAGCAGTTGCACTCCCTGTTACGGCGATGGCCATTTTGTGTGTTTGGGCTGCACACTGCTCTCCAACCCATGAGTCCACTCCAGAGCCCGCTCCAACCCATGAGTCCTCTCCAGAACCTGCACTAGCCCTTGGGTCCGCTCCAGAGCCTGCTCCAGCCCATGAGTCTGCTTCAGAACCCGGTCCAGCCCATGAGTTCGCTCCAGAACCCAGTTCTTTGACCAATGAACTTCCTGTTTTTCCTGACATGACCAAGGAGGTTGCGCCTGAGTTACCTGTCTGCCCTGATGCAACCACAGAGGCCGTCCCAGAGTATCCTGTCTGCCCTGAAGCGACCATGGAAGTCATCCCTGAGTTTCGTGTCTGCCTTGATGTAACCCTGGAGGTCGTCCCTGAGTTTTCAGTCCGTCTCAACATGACCACAGAAGTTGTTCCTGAACTGCTTTTCTGCTTTGACAACTACTTCCTGTTTGCCCTGTTATGACCACAGAGGTCGCCCATGAACACTCAGTCTATCCTGACCACATAGGTCATCCCTACGTTTTCCTGTCTGCCTATATATGACCATGGAGGTCTTTCCAAAGTTTCCTGTTTGCTCTGAGCTTCCTGTCTACCTAGATATGAGCACGGTGGTCATCCCAGGGTCTCCTGTGTGCCCAGAGTTTCCTGTCTACCCTGAGTTTCCTAACTGCCTAGATACGACCACTGAGGTTGACCATGAACTTCCTGACTGTCTCGTCTCGGCCAGAGAGGCCATTCTAAGTTCCTGAGTCAAGGCCGATAATCCCACGATTAAAAACTTTACCTACTTTGGCATGAACATTTCCCCTAAATGTCATGCCTGCCCTGTTATGGCCATGGAGGCCATTACTGAACTTTCTGCATGATCTGACATGGCAACAGAGTCCAACCCTAACCTTTCTGTGCTTTTTGTTCCAGTCTCATCTGCAAAGCCTTAGTGGGTTTCAGTCCTCCCTGTCCTGCCATGGTGGTCTACTGCTACGCCTTGGTGGACTTCAGCTCTACCTGATCTGCCGTGGTGGTTTTAAGGCCCGTCTGCTCCACCATGGAGGTCATAAGTTTCATCAGCTCAGTTAAAGTGGTCTTTAGTCCCGTCTGCTACTGCTTTGGCCCTCCTTCCCTCGCCCTATTCCACCTCCACTCCACCTCCCACCTGGACTGTTTTGGAGCGTCTGGAAGCCGCTTTTTTGAAGACGGGCTCTGTCCCGGTGTTGTGACTGTTTTGTATGGACTTTTATGTTGAATGTTTTTATGTTCCGATTGCTTGACTCCTGTGTCTTGTTCCTGTGGCCATGTTTGTAGTTTTGAGGTTTTCCCTGTTGATTAGTCTTCCCCAGGTGTGTCTTGTTACTTGTTATCCTGTTAAGCTTGTTTGCCCCTCTGTTTTACTTGTTCTCTGTCAGTTGTAGATGTATGATTACTGTTTATGCTCTCATTCCGTGTTTCCTAGTTTCTCTTTTTGATTATTAAACCCTGACTGCATGTGGATCATTTTCTCTGCCTGTTTCCTTTGCCTGCCTAAATGCCCAACTGTAACAAAGTGGAACCCATAATTTCAACTCTTAAAAATGTTCTTAACTGTTGTTGGCATGTTTTGTAGGCTTATTTAATTTTCTGCCTGTTACTCTAAATGGTTTATTCTTTATCTCATTACATAAACTTTATGACTGTTGATTCTGCTGTAAACGTCAAACTGTGACAGAAAATACTCCCTGCTATGACACTGAATCCCCACAAGAGGGAAATGAGGCTCTATTTTCTATTGGGCCAGAACATCTGGTGGGCTCCACCCAAAGTACTGTGGCCTTAGCTTGGGAACAATTTCAAAAGTCTCACATTTTACTTATGTACCACAAGTGACATAACAGAGCATATAATGTGCTTTTATTGAGGTCAATGAAACTTTAATTTGATATTTAATATGATCCTAATTCAGAAAAAGGGGTTCCCAAACAGGATTATTTGAGATTTGTTCTGGTACATGGTGTGAATGTGTCAAATAAAACAAAAGATTATTGAATCACAAGATAATACTATTTCAGACTTATTCAAAATTCCATGTTGTTTCATTCAATGTGTTATTTGCAATTATGGTAAATCTTTATTTTATTGTGTCCTTGTTACATACAGCATGTTACATGTTGCTGTAGTAATAACAATAAAGTATGCATTGCAACCCTAAACTAAACCCTATTCCAAACCATACCATGTAGTAAGCACATGTTGTTAATTGATATTAGTCAGAATGCAAATGTATAATTATATTGTAACAAAGACACCATAAAATAAAGTGTAACGGGAGTGCAGGTTCTTTTCACTCATTTGTTTATGCAGTCAATAGATTTCTCTTCATCAAATGTTTTCTTTGCTTTCCCAAAAACAGTCTCAGATGGTGATACTATGGAACTTTATTAATCAGTATCACTGATATCACTGACAAGTAAAACAAAAACTTGAATAAATTAATGCAAATACCACGGTAAATGGATTTCATATGTGCCTGCCTAAGGTAAGCTGGTATGACCTGTTCAACCTGTAATTAAAGGGATAGTTCAGCCAAAAATGAAAATTCTGTGACAAAACAATATATTTTGAAGAATGTCGGTAGCCAAACAGTTGATGGGCCCCGTTGAATTCCATAGTAATTTTTTCCATACTATAGAAGCCAATGCGGCCTATCAGCGGTTTGGTTACCCATTTTCTTGAAAATATCTTCTTTTGTGTTCAGCAGAAGAAAGAAATTCCTACAGGCTTGGAACAACTAGAGGGTGACTAAATGACGACAGAATTTCCATTTTTGGGTATACCATCCCTTTAAGATAAGCACTAATAAAGATATAAGTGCTTATGTTTGAGGGGTTAATTCCAGGGTTCGAATTATGATTTCATCTTTCTGGGGGTCTCTTTAAAAAAAGAAAAAAAAGTAACCCACGAGCAGGCGTGGTGTATGTGATAAATAAATAGCTAAATACTGCACTTCATTATTTTGAGTTCAACGTACGCTTATTAATACAGGAGTAGAGAATATTTGGGTGGAGTTCGTTACCTCTAGGGGGGTAGGAAAATTTGGTAAATTTTAAAGATAAATTCATTAATCTGGTGCACTTTGAGTCACCCGAACCCGCTGTTAAAAATAATCCAACCGCCCAAACATATGATATTATTTGATTTAGATCTGCATCTGATCATCATTACAATTTTTCAAATTCTCAATGTTAAGCATGATAATATGGTAAAATATCACACTGAAGTAGGCTGATTTAAAATTAACATTTATTTAAATTAAAAGTTATTCTTTGGCCAAAATTACATTTCCTTAATATCCTAAACAGAGGCTTTTTACTCCCTTCAAAGTTAAATTTTCAATGTTTCATTACATCACTGTTGGCAAACACTCTTATCAGAATAAATTGTTTACCTTTAAAATGGGGGATTTTTCCCTCTAATTTTATGTAGCCTATGCTCCATCTTTCTTTTAAAATATTCCTTAATTTGATCAATACATTAAATCAGAATAATAAGACAGTAGGCTGTTACCAATCAAATTAAATAATTTACATTGAAAAATTACAACTGTAGTAAATGCCCTGATATGTTTTCCTTGATTGATTTTCTCTAAAGATAATTACGTTGTTGAAAACGAAAGTAAAAGAGTGACGCTCATTTCGTTTTACCATGATAAGAGTTCCGTGTCTTTATTAAAATCAACACATTATAATGTGTTGACAGTCATCCATCCTCGATTAATTTGAATTTAGGCTAATTTTTTTATTATTTGTCTCGCCTGACCCGCGCAGCACTATCGGCAAACTTAGGCTATGTTTACACGGAAACGATCTGAAGAGAAAACGCAAAAGTGGCGTTGCGTTATCACTTTTTATTCTGCGTTTAGACGAGCGTTATCGGGGGAATATCTGAGAATATTTTGTACAACTGCTGAAAAGACTCTTGTACGTTTATCAGAGCTGCTATGGCAACTTGAAGGTCCAACGTATGGAAATAATCCGGAATATTGGGGTTATTTTCCTGTAATGGCGCATGCCTGTGACGTAAACACGTACGCGACGAGAGCCACAGTGAGCAGATTTGCTTTTTTACTGTTTAGATGGGAACGTGACGGTGGATCGTTTTTAAGATTTCCACTCTGGAGGGTGGTTTCACTTTTTTGCGTTTTTAAGCCTCCAAAACGCCGTCGCCGTGTAAACGAAAGGCACATCCGATAAAATATTTTTACGTTTTCACCCAGAATCGTTCTCGTGTAAACAGGGCCTTAATGGCCACAGGCCGAGTTTTGTTGAGAGCCGGAGGCGGCTGCCTCGTAATTCCATGCAGGAAAACCCTGAAAGGAGTTCGCTAAAATATTGGTGGGGGCCTACCTAGCGTCCCCCCAAATCATTTTTTTGCTAGTAGCTACTTTGGTGTATTTAAATGTCTGAAACCTAAAATAAACATTATGTGGTTAAAAACATTGAATAGTTGTGATATATTGAGCGCATCTGTCGAAAGCACTTTTGAATTTAGCAGTTGATCACGTGATGCACTATGAACTTACGTGAAAAAGGGTTAACAAATATGCCTTGATTATTGAAGGAAAAAGTGCTTTATTTGTAATTTAAAATGATGGTGCTGATGATTTTTAGAGCCCCCACAGGTGTAGGATTTTACTGCTCATACTCTCTCTATGGGAGCTCAGCTCCCACTGGCTCCCACGTAATTCGAACCATGGTTAATTCCATCTCTTCTCTCCCTGAAAACAGAAAGAACACGATTCTCTTGCAGAAGTGTCCACCCCTGAAGTTTTCTGATGTATACATAACAAAGTCTGGCAAAGTCAGACATGACAAGGTGCCACTCATTATCCTAACACAAACAACACTGAGCAGAACCGTGTTTAACAGGTGAATGAATGCAACACAGGTGTGGAGAGCAGAGGACACTGCAGTATGCTACTCAAAAGTGTTAATGCATCAACCCTCATCTGAGGAGGCAAAACGCAACATACTCTGCACCGCTGCGTGTGACAAAAGTAATGAATGAAACAGCAAGATCAAAAGAACTAGTTGAATCAGCCAGTGAAAAATATAATTTTCATTCCTACTAAGATGACATGCTCCTCACAAAAGTGTCCAGAAATTTATTCGACACAATCTTTACAACTTTCATTTTGCAAGTGACAAAATCAGACCGGTTTGTTTCAGGTCGGCTTATGGATCCACAAGACTAATTTGGCTTAAAAAAATGGAAAGATTTTCTTACTTAGTATTTTTGGCCTGTTTTTGATTACAAATATTTCAAAATTCTTAAATCAGCATGCATTTACTCAGAGAAAGAAAATGAATTAAGATATTTCTGTCATGACAGATGTGTTTGGCTGGGTAATGGATATGATAATGCTGATATGTTTGGTCTAGGTGGAATAGATCTGCTACGCTGCTGCTGCTGTTTTTATTGCTGCTGCTGCAGCAGAGCAAGTACATGACTTGCTACTGCCAATACATTCCCTACACGCTGCTGTGAGCAAGTAAGACATGCTGCTGTTGTACAATATAGCATACATTAATTACCCGTAGCAGATCTATACTGGTGGAGCTGGGGAATGTGGAGGATTTCTGAAAGCACACTGGAACTGCTACAGCAAATGCTGACCAGGTATTTGAAAGTTGGGCAGCGAGCTCATTGGTTTCTGATACAGCAGGAACCAATCAGCTGTTTCCTATAGAGAATAGTGTGATTGGTAAGCATATTGAGTTAAGAACCTAGAAGCCTGCACCATCTAGAGTTCCATGACGGAACTTTGTATTTAAAGGTGCAATGTGTAAACATTTTGAGTATCTATTAACAGAAATGCAATATCCATAACTATGTTTTCAGTGGTGTATAAAGAACTTACTTAATAAACCGTAATGTTTTTATTACCTTAGAATGAGACATTTATATCTACATAACCGCAGGCACCCCCTTCTATGAAGGTCGACATATTGTGACGTCATGTTTCTACCATAGCCGAACGCGAACAAACAGCGCTACAGAATGCGTTTCGTCACTACCTTGAAAGAGAAGCAGCAGAAAGCTAGAAGAAGAGGCTTGCCATAAACACCGTGAGTAGAGACTTTTCCCTTGTCAGTGGTGTAAAATATGTAGTTGGATTGTTTCATGTAACTTAGTTCTTCTCCCTTGCTGTGTTATGGCTTTGCTATGTGGGGATAAATGTGCTGGTTACGTTCGTGAGACAGCTGATTAGTACTCTTGTCATTGACCGTAAAACAGTAACATTACAGGAATCACCAACGCGTCGATCGCGGTCGACAAGTCGATCTTGGAAGCATTTTAAGTCGAAGAGTTTGCGAAAAGATTGCGAAGAGTTTTCAAAATCAGAGAAAAACAGCCTATTGTGTGTAGTAAATGGTGTCTAGGGGATGCGGAGGCGCGCGCACTGTTACAATCATGCCATTTTTGCCGCGCGCACCTTTAGGATCATGCGGAGGCGTCGAGTTTAAACAAGGCTTTACACTTTAACCAGCTCAGCCACAGTAACAGCTCATATTTAGCCAGCTAAACTTTTACTACCCTGTTAGAAAAAATATATAGTTGCATAGTTTCATGTGGTTCTTCTCCCACACTGTATTATGGGTTTGCTATGTGGGGGGAAATGTGCTGGTTACGTTTGCGAGACAATCAGCTGATTACTATTATTATATTATATATATGAAAAGACAATGCAGAAAAGCAGAGCGCATGTGGCGGAAGACAAAACTTGTAGTCCATTATAACATCTACAAAGACAGCATCCATGCTTTCAATAAGGAACTAAGCAAAGCTAGACAGACTTTCTTCTCGAATATTATTAACAGCAATATAAACAACACGCGCACTCTTTTTGCTACTGTAGAGAGACTGACAAACCCCCCAAGCCAGATTCCCAGTGAAATGCTCTCAGTGAGAAAGTGCAGTGAGTTTGCTTCTTTCTTCTCTGAGAAAATCAATAATACCAGAAAGGTGATCAGCTCATCCTTGAGTTGCGCTGGGGTCAGGCAGATCAGACAACAGCCTGAGAAAGTAGCCACTATGTCTGATTTCGAAGAAATTGATGGCAAAATTTTGGAAGAAACCGTACAGCACCTAAAAACATCAACCTGCGCCCTTGACGCACTTCCCACATCTTTTTTCAAAATTGTGTTACACAGCTTAGAAGCAGATCTCCTAGAAGTGGTAAATGCCTCACTTCTCTCTGGGAGTTTTCCGACCTCCCTGAAAACGTCTCAGGTTACATATGTAACCCTGGTTCCCTGAGAGGGAACGAGACGCTGCGTTGAGACGCGGTGGGAATGCTCTGCGTGATTGCGTCGTGAAGCACGTGTATAATCAGTCCAATGGAAGAGCGAGACGTCATAGGCGGTGACGTCATAGACCAGGAAGCTATAAAGCACACCAGAAAACAGACCGCGACAGCTTCTGAAAAAGCCTGAAGCAAGTCGATCAGGGCATGCAGGAAGTATGGCGGGAGAACGCAGCGTCTCGTTCCCTCTCAGGGAACCAGGGTTACATACGTAACCTGAGACGTTCCCTTTCAAGGGAACTCGAGCTGCGTTGAGACGCGGTGGGAACCCCATACCCACTACGCCATAAGACAAATGCCCGTTCTGTGTGAAGTCCTTGCGCACACTAGAAGAAAGCAACCTAGCCCCGGGAGTGGAGAGGTGTAGGTCATAAAATCTGACAAATGTATGAGGTGAGGACCAGCCTGCCGCATTACAAATATCCTGAAGGGAAACACCCGAAATTAAAGGCTAGAGGCAGCCATACTCCTAGTAGAATGGGCCTGAACAGCCACAGGTGAACGCTGTCCGGCCGCTTCATAAGCAAGTGAGATAGCCTCAACTACCCACTTGCTCATTATCTGTTTAGATGCAGGGCAACCTATCTTAGGTTACCCGAAGCAGACAAATAATTGTTCTGATAAACGCCACTGAGCAGCTCTGTGGACCTAAGCATCCAAAGCCCGGACAGGGCATAACAGATTTAAGATTTTCCTGATCTGGGGTATTAAAGGTGGAGGACAGAAGGCCTGGAGCACAAATGACCCGCACATTTAGTAGGGACCTAGAAATACAACCCGATCTGGGGTGAAGAAATACTACCACCAACCAGGTGCAAATCCAAGTACGTGCAGGCCTCAGCCTCATGTACCACGGAGAAGACGAAATTAAGGATCTCTCCTCAGAGATAGCCCAGCAAAGAAACATTCATTACAAAAATCAAGTACTGTACCAAAAAGGGCAGAAACGAGATTCAGAAGGCGTTCTCTGCACCAGGCAGAGAACAGCATATTAGTCTTCTCGTGGAGGGAGCTCTAGACTGGAGTATGGTCTCCACGACCTCGGTCGAGAAACCTGAATCTATGAGCTGGGCCCCCTCAGAGGCCGAGCCCACAGTATCCACAACTCCAGAGCTCGGGAAGATATGGAGCATCTGCAAAGATATCGGGAAAAGCGTATAGGTGTAGTGGCAACCACACCTATTACATTACATCCAGTCCAAGCGGAGCTGGATGCGTGAGGGAGAAACAAAAGGGCAATGCATTGTACAAGCGATCCGAAAGGTCGACTTGTAGTTTGACCGAAGTTCTCCCTAAGAAGCTCCACCACCTCGGGGTGAAGTCTCCATTCCCCGGGCCACAGCCCCTGCCTCAACAGGATATCTGCTCTGATATACGAGACCATCAGTGTGTTGTCCGGACCCTTCGCCGACCAACCACTCATGATGTCCCCCGACTTGTGAGGGAAACATCCGTCGATAGCATTATGCGTCGACAAGAAGCCCCCAACACTGGGCCTGGGCGAGGAACCAAGGTTCTTCCACATGACCGAGGCACGAAGGCATAGCCGCGTGACCTTGATCATGCGAAAACGGATTTCCCCTCGGAGAAAACCCCTTGGTCCCGAGCCACCACTGCAGGGGTTTCATGTACAGAAGGCCAAAAGTAACTACGTTGGACGCAACTGCCATGAGCCCCAGCCAAAGACCGTTCACCGAGCGGCCACTCATGACCGCCCCCCATCCTGTGAGGGAAGCATCCGTCGATAGCGTGACGCGTCGACAAGAAGCACCCAGCACTGGGCCCTGGGCGAGAAACCAAGGCTTCTTCCACATGACCGAGGCATGAAGGCATAGCCGCGTGACCTTGATCATGCGAAAACGGATTTCCCCTCGGAGAAAACCCCTTGGTCCCGAGCCACCACTGCAGGGGTCTCATGTACAGAAGGCCAAAAGTAACTACGTTAGACGCAACTACCATGAGCCCCAACAGTCTCAGAGACTGTTTGCAGTGAGTGACTGACCTAGTTTTACATTCTTTACGGCTGTGAGAATCGCAGAAATACGTGCAGGAGACAGACGTGCTTGCATTGTTGTCGAATCCCATAATACACCTAGAAAGTGGTCCTCTGAGCTGGGAGGAGTACACTCTTTTTGGTGTTGAGCCGCAACCCCAACCTCCTTATGTGGGACAGAACGACATCTGGATGTTGAACTGCCAAAAGCTCGGACTGAGCTAAAAATCAACCAATCGTCGATATAATTTAATACGCGAATGCCCTGGAATCTCAGAGGAGCCAGAGCTGCATCCACGCATATTGTAAAAGGTGTGGGGTGATAACCTAGGCCGAATGGAAGAACCCGATACTGGTATGCTTCGCCCCTGAAAGCAAACCTCAGGAACCTCCTGTGATGAGGATGGATAGATAAGTAAGCGTCCTTTAAGTCTATTGTGACAAACCAGTCCTCGGACTGAATCTCTGACACAATCATATTTAGCGTAAGCATAATATGCTGTTTAATTGACGCAGGTCTAGAGTAGGACGCAACCCCTCATCCTCTTTCGGAACAATGAAGTAATGGCAGTAAACCCCTGACTGTCTGCCGGGAGGAGGAACCCCTTCTACAGCTCCTTTTGCAGAAGTGTCAGTACTTCCTGCTCCATAACCAAAGCCTGCTCGGGGTCCACCACAGTGGGGAGGACCCCTAGAAATCTGGGCGGACAAGAACCGAATTCTGAACCCTTTTCTATAGTGTGCAGGACCCACCGAGAAATATGTGGCAGTAGTTTCCACGCTGCCAGAAATTCTACTAGGGGAACCAGTCTCTCAAGACTGGCCTCTGGATTTGGTTGAACAGTCAGTACGGTGCCCTGAAGCGGCGAACCGGCAGGGAACAACCGAACTGACCGTTCTACGACCCTCCTCGGAGGATCGTATGGGGACGCTGACACCTCGGTGCCCTGAACGGCGAACCGGCAGGGAACAACCGAACTGGCAGCGCTGCGACCCTCCTCAGAGAGTCGCACCCCAGAGGGCGCCGAGGAGAAACGATTTCTCAAAACCGTCCCTGCCCCGGAGGAGCCCTCAGAAGCTTTATTAGAGATGACAGTCCTCAGATCTTGCCTCCCTTTAAATAAGTTAGTTCCAATGACCCTCCTCGGAGGATCATTGGAAAAAGCAGGCACCTCGGCACCCTGAAACGGCGAACCGGCAGGGAAACCGAACTGACTGCTCTACGACCCCCCTCGGAGGATCGTTTGGGGACACTGACACCTTGGTGTCCTGAACGGCAAACCGGCAGGAAAACCGAACTGGCAGCGCTGCGACCCTCCTCAGAGAGTCGCACCCCAGAGGGTGCCGAGGAGAAACGATTTTCTCAAAAACCATCCCTACCCCGGAGGGGACCACCCTTTAGAAGCCTGATAGCCTCGGCATCAGGGCTTCCTATTGTCCAAGCTTTTTTAGAGATAAAATAGTCCTCAGATCTTGCATATCTCTAACTGGCTAGACTGCTACCGCCACCCAAGTCCCCTTTGATTGTGGAGGAGCCCAAATGGCGATGCTCGCTGTGCTGCGAGGAGCTTAGTAGACTGAGACTGCTCCGCCCAGCAGTCTCAGGAACATAGATTGGTGAGGAAGAAACCTCTGGAACGCCGCTGAACGGTTTATTCTTAGTTTTTTGAAAGCGGAGCATCCAGAAGAACAGATATAATTTTATCTTATTTTTCTTTACTTTTAAATCAGAAAAACGTATATATATATATATATATATATATATATATATATATATATATATATATATATATATATATATATATATGTCAGTCCGTGGCCACCAGCAGGAAAACAACCGAACTGGCCGTGTGCGACCCTCCTCAGAGAGTCGCCACCCAGAGGACGCAGAGGAGAAACGATTTCTCGAAACCGTCCCTCCCCAGTATAGTTTATCTGTTTTTGCACGACGCAATTCTCGAATAGCGTCAGTGCTGACAACCTCACATTCATCCATGTCTTTATAATTTACCCACCAGCGTTGCCTAATAAAAATTTTTATTTAGATGGCTGGTGGGTAACGTCGGGGTTAAAAATTATGACGCCGACTCGGGAGAGAGAAAGCTAGCAAGCGTCTCTTTAACCCGAGGCACTGTCATACCATGATACTTAATACCCATAGCATTACTATAGTTAGACGTAGGGCATTAAACACATAAAATAGAAACCGACTTATTCCACGATCTTGACACCTCAGTGTGGTGTGGAGATAGGGAAAACGGCAGTCCCCGACGAGGAGGCTGAGATACAGAGTTTTTCTGTTTTTAGATTTATTTCATCTAATAAACTCCTTATTTTCACTCTCATAAAGTTCAGCTGGCCAGAAAATATTTAACTAGCAACAGCACTAGATAAACCTCCTTTTAAAGCTCCTCTTAATTCAACAGAGTTATGAGCTGACTTATTTATTCATTTATTGAAAACTCAAACATCTGCCTTTTCTTAATATCTTTATTTGTTTTGTTCTCTTTTTCTAAAACAAAACACTAACGATACCAATTCCTCGGAACTGGAAATCGCCAGCACTGGATCTGGCAGGTGAAAGCTGAGATAGGGCGGAGCCCGTCCCAACCCCCGCTGTCAGATCCGTTTGCGAACCCCAAAATGCGAGTCGCCGCCGTGCATCGGCAACAGCGGGACCCGCGCGGGGAGCGCGAACCGAACCGTCCTCCTCGAAGAACGCCCGGCGGGAGCGGAGCGTCCTCACGGACAGTTTCTCGCAATGCTCACAGTCAGCCCCCTCGAGAACTGACTGTGGCATGCTCCACTCCCAAATAGTAACAAAAAGCTGATGTGTGTGTCCCCACCCGTGATATAACGTGGGCAGGGAACAACACAAAAGCTGCTTGCTCTCTTTTGCCATAATATATATATATTAGGGCTGTCAGTTAAACGCGTTATTAACGGCGTTAACGCAAACCCATTTTAACGGCGTTAATTTTTTTATCGCGCGATTAACGGTCTTTTGGGCCTAGCAAACTTTGTAGTTTTTTTTCACATGCTTTTGCAATAGGACGCGGCATGGACGTTTTGAAAGCGCAAGCGGATCTAGCTAGACCGGAAACAAAACAACAGGCACGCCGCACACACTTGTTTGGGCTTGCGAGCCGGATGCGCGAGCGCGAATCTCTCTGCTCGCGCGTGGAATATAATGTGCCGAGCACGAATCTCTCTGCTCGAGTCGCGCGCTCTCAGATACACGCTGCTCTTGTTAGAATTTTCTCTGGGCTCGCTCAGACAATATGTGCCTGCACTTAAAACGTGTTCAGGGCAATCGCGAATCTCTCCTCTTCCCCAGCTAACAATTTTAGGTTATAAGAACGTTTTCATAACGTTCCCATTAAGTTATAAAAACGTTATTTCTGAATGTTATAGGAACGTTCAAAACGTCCAGTTTTGAGTGGATGACGAGCGCGAGACACCGAAATGGATGCCAATAAGATTATGAATGGAACGTTTACTTTTTAAAAGTTGCCAAATGGTTCCATTGACGAGACCAAAGTGATCTGTGTGTTTTGTCGTTGTGAACTGAGCTATCATCATCGCAGCACGTCCAGTCTGAAATACCACTTGATGATGGCCAAACACACACACACACACACACACACACAGCTGATGCGAATTCTCCGCCCCCTCGTCAATATCAGGACCTCGTCAGTATTTCTTTCACCCTTTTATTGATGGACAGTGTTACATTGTGTGAGAGATTATTTGCTCCAAGTAAGAATGTTTTAGTGTGAAATTGAACACAATATATGCCAATGTTGTTTTCAATAAAAAACATTTGCACAAAGCAAGCCGATCCACTTTTCCATGTTGATAAGAGCATTAAAATGAGAAAAAATAATGGGACAAAAAGAAATCAAGAGACATTTAGAATAGATAAAAATGTGCGATTAAATGCGATTAATCGCGAGTTAACTATGACATTAATGCGATTAATCGCGATTAAATATTTTAATCGTTTGACAGCACTAATATATATATATTGCAACTTGACAGACAACAATAAATATGACAAGGACAGAATACACAGATCGCTTGCTGAAGGCAACAGAAGCTGTCGCGGTCTGTTTTCTGGTGTGCTTTATAGCTTCCTGGTCTATGACGTCACCGCCTATGACGTCTCGCTCTTCCATTGGACTGATTATACACGTGCTTCACGACGCAATCACGCAGAGCGTTCCCACCGCGTCTCAACGCAGCTCGAGTTCCCTTGAAAGGGAACTGCTGTTGTCAAGCCCCTCCTTGAAAAGAGCAATCTGGATAAGACCATATTAAACAACTATAGACCGATCTCAAATCTTCCTTTCATAGGCAAGATCATTGAAAAAGTTGTCTTCAATCAGCTGAACAAATTCTTAAGCTCGAATGGATACTTTGACCATTTTCAATCTGGTTTCCGACCGCACCACAGTACAGAGACCGCGCTCATAAAGATAATAAATGATATTCGCTTAAATACTGATACAGGCAAATTATCAGTGCTGGTACTACTCGACCTCAGTGCTGCATTTGACACTGTCGATCACAAAATACTTCTTGACAGGCTGGAAAACTGGGTCGGGCTTTCTGGGATAGTCCTAAAATGGTTCAGGTCATACTTAGGAGGCAGAGGTTATTATGTGAGTATAGGAGACCATAAGTCTGAGTGGACATCCATGACATGCGGAGTCCCTCAAGGCTCAATTCTTGCGCCACTCCTATTCAACCTGTACATGCTCCCAATGAGCCAAATAATGAGAAGGAACCAAATCGCTTACCATAGCTATGCAGACGACACACAGCTCTACTTATCCCTATCGCCTAACGATTACAGCCCCATTGACTCCCTTTGCCAATGCATTGATGAAGTAAACAATTGGATGTGCCAAAACTTTCTTCAGTTAAACAAAGACAAAACTGAAGTCATTGCGTTTGGAAACAAAGATGAAGTTCTCAAGGTGAACGCATACCTTCAGTCTAGGGGTCAAACAACTAAAAATCAAGTCAGGAATCTGCGTGTGTCTCTGGAGTCAGACCTTAGTTTCAGTAGTCATGTCAAAGCAATAACTAAATCAGCATACTATCACTTGAAAAATATTGCAAGAATTAGATGCTTTGTTTCCAGTCAAGACTTAGAAAAACTTGTGCATGCTTTCATCACCAGTAGGGTGGATTATTGTAATGGACTTCTCACTGGCCTTCCCAAAAAGACCATAAGACAGTAGCAGCTCATACAGAACGCTGCTGCTAGGATTCTGAGCAGAACCAGAAAATATGAACACATCACACCAGTCCTCAGGTCTTTACACTGGCTGCCAGTTACATTTAGGATTGATTTTAAAGTATTATTACTGGTATATAAATCATTCAATGGCCTAGGACCTCAATACATGGCAGATATGCTCACTGAATATAAACCCAACAGATCACTCAGATCATTAGGATCACATCGGCTAGAAATACCAAGGGTTCACTCTAAGCATGGCGAGTCTGCTTTTAGCTATTATGCCAGCCGCAGCTGGAACCAGCTTCCAGAAGAGATTAGATGTGCTCCTACAGTAGTCACCTTCAAATCCAGACTCAAAACACATCTGTTTAGCTGTGCATTTACTGAATGAGCACTGTGCCACTGTTCGTCCGACTGTTTGCACTGTATTTTATTTTATGTTTTAATTACTCTGATTTCATGTGATTATTTCTGTATTTTATCTTTTATTCTAAACTGTTTTAATTATTCTGATTTCTTTTGATTATTTTAATTTCTTCTATGTAAAGCACTTTGAATTACCATTGTGTATGAAATGTGCTATATAAATAAACTTGCCTTGCCTTGCCTATATAGAGACCCTTGATCCTCACCTGACTATGGCTTTGTAAACTTTATCAAAGATGTGGTTTAAAATGGACTGTGGTACAGAAACAGTGACAATGTTACACACTCTTGGCTTACTCTGGCTATTCTCTGCTGTCTCAGACGACGATATGTTTGTCCCATGTTAGACACCGTAGGTTCTTCGAAAGGGAGGGGTGAGCAGTAGGCTGAGCCCTTAGTGCAACTCGCAGCCGAACCGCTAGATGTCGCTAAAAATCACACACTTTAACTCTTCTTTTCTAAAAAAAACAAAGAAAGAAAAAAAGTGAATTTATGCTTAAAACAAGAACAATCTGCTATTATGGATATTTTGATAATAGGAAAACAAGACAAAAATGCTAAGGGAGAAATCAATGTTTTGCAGTATATTTCTTTCAACTTGTCATATCATCATTGCACTGATTTTCCACAAGAGTCAGTGCAAATTCCATCTAGTCATTCTGAAGGCGACCTTGTGGATTTTGAAATCTTGGACCTTCCAGCTTGTGGAAACTATACGAAAGATATAATAGAGAGCTGCAGGGATAATGTATTTTTGTAAGCTTTAGCATCAGCCTTGACAAAAAGCCATTAGGATTCTTGTATAACCAAAAGCCAATTGACTTCAGGACAATGGGCCCGGAAGTGCAGTTTCCAAGTTTTAGGACTCAATGCTGCAGCACTCTATTCTAGAACAGTTACATCTTTTTATCTTAGACATCACATACTCATTAATACACACTATTATTTTGAGGTAACCTGAAGTCAACAAAGTGAGTAAAACTTCATGAATAGGTCATATTCTCTATTCTTCTATTCTCATAAACATCATGAAGGCATCCTGATATGTGTAGTCCAGCTCATTGTTGCGTCTCTACACGTCTGGTTTCAAACCCTCAGATATTGCAGAGTGTTTGATCTCATTTTGTTTGTAATTCTGCATAGAGTTAGAAAAAAAAATCAGGGACTGACTTGTGCTTTTTCCTTTGTATTTCTTCTTTTTTTCCCTTCCAGGTCCCACAGAGATACTGATGTGACTTTGAATGAAGAACCTGAGGGCTTAGCGTTGATGTTGGTAGGCCTCAAGAGATGCTACAATCTCGTATGACTTCTAAAAAGTCCTACAACAAGCCCAGAGAGCCTTGATTCTTTAGCAGTTGAACACCGCCGAGTTAAAACGGGACAGAGAGCAAGACAGACAGAGAGAGAGAGCAACAGTCTTGAGATGTACGTTTGGCAGGAACAAGGACAACACATGACAGCCATCAAGAAGACAAGAACATATTTCAGAGGGACTCTTGTCAGAAAATAGTTGAGTTGTCTGTTTGTTGTCAGAGCCGAGTTTAAGGTTCCAAATAGCACCATCGAGAGGTAACTCCGGTCAACGACTGTTTTGCCAAGGACAAGCAAACATTTACCATATGAGTGTTTTGCATTAAATAAAGTATCTAAATGCCTTGAGGCAAAAATTTCAAACAGCTGAAAAAGTGAATGTCGTATTACTGCAGCATTACTGATTGTGGTGAATGTTTTAACTCGATGAGACATGCTGTTACCCTCCAAAAAGAAGGTCACCAGCGAATTTTGAGCAATACATAAACCAGCAAGACGTCTTTGGTCAACCATCCTTACCAACTAAGGGCCAGATTTACTTACAGCTTTCACTGGAATAAACCCTCTTTTGGCATTCAATTTACTAAAGGCAGTGAAATATTAGTACTGAAAAGGCACTGTTATTTTTGCTCACCTTATTGCATATGCATGTGTAGAAGTTTCCCTTTCAGATGCAAAATTTATTGGAGGAGAGTATTAAACGAATCATGCAAGGTGATTTACTAAGGTATGTGCTAATAAATTTATTGGAAAAATAAATTTGCACCATTATTTAGCCCCCAAAAAGCATGTCTTTAACCAGATGCTAATTTGCGCTGCTATTGATAGATTGCGTTGGTCATTATGGAAATTATCCGAAAATGATCTGTTGTTGAACGTAGATCAACAGCAGAACTTTCCACTCCCATCGGCTCTTTTATGGAATTGCGCTCATGCTAATTTGCTCTGTTTAGTAAATCTGGCTCTATGTTGGCTATGCAAACCTGCAAAAACCAGGAGACTCATTCTGCAATGCTGACATCAATACCACATTAGCAATAGCAGCCATGTCAACTATTTTAAAAAAGGTCAATCAAATCTGGCAATAAAAACATGCAAATGAATTGCCAAATGCAGCGTGTGATTTATACAGACACGCGATGACTGCCTTTGAACCAATTAGAATTTCTAAGACTTTTTCCACCACCTTTTAAGTAATTTAAATGTACCAAAATCATTCAAATTGAGACTGATTTTCTAATGAAACATTCAGGCCAACTTTTGAATCAGTTGACCAGTTAAAAAGAACCAACTAAAAAATACAATTCACTTACAAATTCGGCATCATTATGGCTTGTGAGCAAGTTTTACTCTAAACAGGAGCAATATCTATTAACTGAAATAGGTATCAGAACCAGCATTGTTAGTAAACTAGAACTAAATCTTAAATTAGATTAAAAAAACTTAAAATTGTACTAGGACTTGAATCTGAAATAAATAAGTTTAAGTAATTAAATTAAATAGAAAATAAATAAGTTTATTAAAATAACACAAAAAAATATTACTTTAATATTTTATTAAAACATTAAAAAGTACTGCACTGTAGCGAATTAGCTCTATGAAATATTAATAACCAATCATAACTTGTTATAATTGATTATGAATATTTGGGTCAGTTAATCGGATTAACTTGATGTAGCTACATTAACATTACAACCAATTACTCAGTTCATTCTGTGAACCCTCAATATTGGTTATTAATTAATTAATAGAAATGTAAATTTCCGGGGCATGAAAGATGTTTTTCTTACTTAGGACTACTAAGAGCAAATAGACAAGATCTTATATGATTAGTGACTCCAGATATGAGCTTGAGACACGGACAACTTTACGTGTGATATGAACAAGACTTTATTAACTAGACTAAACATTTAAACTACTCTAACATACACATACATACATGCATAAAGTTTACCAAGGGAAAGAGAGCTGAAGAAGAATACAGGAAAGCAAGAAGTTATAGCATTGTTTGAAATTCGGCAGATCAACAGCATTTAGCAAACCATCAGTTTAGTTCTAACATGTCCTTTAAAAGGTGTAAGGATACTTAATGTATCAAATAATGAGACTAAGTTTGATACTTGCATGTCTCGCCCATTAGAATTAAACTGTCCTGATGCAGTTTGTTGAGGCTCCAGTTGATCTTTGCTGATGTTGTCTTGATGAGAGAGAACCTGTTGAAGTTAGAGGATCTTTGGTGAATGGAAAGACAAGGCCGCAGCCTGGCACAAGCTTTAGGGTCCTTAGAAAACTTCTAGTTTAGCATCATCTTCACATCAGGACTTCTCAGGAAGGGCCGAGAGAAAGAGAGCTAAGAGAAGCTAAGGCCACGTCCACACGAAGCCGGTGCGTTCTCTATCCGATCTTTTTTTTTCCTCGTTCTAAAAAAAAAAATCCGTAAACACGGCGTCGTCTCAAGAAATATCTGCGTACACACGAAACATTGAAACCGACTGAAAACGGTGTAGTATACATGCCAGACCAGTACGAGACGATGTAATTCAAGACTTCCGGTTGAAAAGGGAACGCTGGCGCGTTTGGCTGCCGCTCCTTTCTCCCGTCAAACATTTGTTTTTAATGCTTTAATACATACTACTCATGTTCCCCTTCAGGGACTACCGCTGCGTGAAATCGCAGTGGGAACGCCCTCAGCGTGACGCGTCTGAAGCATGAATGAAATCAGTCAATGGAGAGAATGAGCGTACGGCGAGTGACGTCATCGACCAGGAAGCTATAAATATCCCCTGAGTACACAACACGCCAGCTTTTAGTTACTTCAGCAGCTCTGTGTGTGTCTGAATCTGTCGATTGTGTTTATCTGTTTTGTCAGGAGTTTTCACTATATATATTTTATATAAAAAAACCAATATGAGCGAGCAGTATAAGAAGTGTGTTCCCCCCTGTACTCGGCACATCACGGGTGGGGATTCACACGAGCTAAGTGTGGCTTGTTTGGGAGTGCAGCAATGCCCAGTCGGCTCTCGAGGGAGTCGATTGTCAGCATTGCGAGCGTTTTCCCTTGAGAACTCTGCGCTCGCGGCGATCGCTCTTCGAGGAGAGTGATTTGCTGCGAGCTCCCCGAGGCTCGGGTCCCGCTTCTGTTGAGGCAGAGCGGCGGCGCTTGTCTTGGGGCTCGCAGATGGATCTCGCTGGCGACGTTGAGACGGGCTCCGCCCTATCTCAGCTATCTCCGACGAGATCTAGTGCCTCTCACCCGGCTCTGGAAGCACGCGCTGCGGCGGTTACTTCTGCCCGGGTGGAGGCACATGATGATGTTGAATTGAGATTTTCCAGTTCTGAGGAGCTGGATGTCGAAAGTTTATTATCAGAGAAAACTAGTTTATCACATTATACTGCAAATGAAGAAGGTTTGATGGATGTATTATCTCGGGCTGTTGAAAAGCTAAAAAAAATAATAATAAAATAACAGTATCGAGTGGCCAGCTGATAGACAGGTTTCTAGAATTAAAAGCAATCTAGATGATAGATTTCTGTCTGCACGACCTCAACCTTCTAGCCGGTGCTTACCGTTCTTCCCAGATCTTCATGCTGAGTTTTCAAAGACCTGGGTTAGACCGGTTTCAAGCAGAATTTACACAAATCAGTCCAATGCTTATGGTAACATTGTTGGTGCTAAATCTGCTGGTTATGTGACGATACTGTAGGCGGAGGAGACGCTTGCGAGCTATCTCTCTCCTGCTTCATCGTCTTCACTTAAAGCACCGGCTCTTCCACCAAAAAATAAATAAATAAATAAATATATATGTGACCAGTCACGGAAACTAGGGACACAAGTCGGTTCTGGGGCATTTTGAGTTATTCATAGATTCTGAGAGTGTAATATCCAAGCTTTCCAACGATGTGTAACATGTGGAAATCTGATAATATTTGGAGAAGTTGTGGCCATTTTAAAGTAGGCACTTAAAAAAGCTCAAAGAGGAGAAAACGAGCTAAAGATTGTGCAGTTCTCACCTGTCTCTGCTGCTGGGGGTGACAATAGGGCTCATTTACATCTCATTTAGATAAGCCATACCCCCTGTAAAGCTCTTACAGCTTTTTTTACACTTCGAATGAGTGCACTTCTGCCGCACTAGGCGAAAAACAATTGTGCTGCCCCTCTATTTGCAACGTACCAGCAACAACACACAAAGACCGATAATGCCATATAGCCTGCATATAACGCGAAACCAGCAACAACACATAAAGACCAATATGCCATATACATATAACGCAAAACCAGCAACAACACACAAAGACCAATATGCCATATAGCCTGCATATAACGCAAAACCAGCAACAACACACAAAGGCCAATATGCCATATACATACAGTATAACGCAAAACCAGCAACAACACACAAAGACCAATATGCCATATACATATAACGCAAAACCAACAACAACAAACAAAGACCAATAAGCCATAGGCCTACATATCTATAGCGCAAATAGTACGCAACGCTCGTGTGCCCAAAATGTCAACAATATTAAAGTTTATGTAGGAGGCAAATGCCTGCTGGCATTTTTCTTTAAGCAGTCATTTCTGCAATTTTCCAAATAATCACATTTCACCTCCTCAAATTACTGTTGCAAATCTCTTTACACCACTTTCTTATGTGCGTATACACACACAAATGAAATGTCCGCAAGCACATTATATCATCAGCAGGTTCAGCATCTTAAATAACGACTAAAGAGCAAATGAAGCTTAACTTACATTTCAGAAACACGCACGGCAGGCCTTCATCGCAGCAGCAAAGGTCTTAACTGCATCCTCTATTTCGATTCTCCGTCACATATGAAACAGCCAGCCACCGCTGTCAGCGAGCCGAGCCGCCGTATTGAAGCACTGAGGGCGAGCGCGCTGCGCCCATACCTCCGGTTCAGTTTCCCGAGCCCACGAAGTGCGGCGAAAACATTTTCGGTGTAACTGCCAGACGGTTCATCTCGTCTGCGACAATCTTTGCGGCATCCATCTTCATTGAATTTTGATATCAGAGAGAGCTGGCCAGAGCACGGCATAATAAGTAGCCATGTGGTTGACTTGGAGGGCGGGGGCAAAAGCGCCGGGTTATTCAGTATGGAAATACACACAGACAATGACACGCCACGCCCCTACTGCATGCCAGAATCTCCGAAAACAAGCCGATGCAGGCTTTTCAGGCCAACCTGCTCAAAGGAAATCTGAGGGGGGTCCCCGCCGAGAGAGACTTGCGTTCACCTCCCTTAAGGGTGCCCTGTCTCTCCCGGCGCCCTCAGGGGCCCGTCCTACTAACCCTGCCGAAACAGGGCGTAGAAGGGTCTGGCGAGTGCTTTCCCGAGGGACGCTCGCCGCCTCTAAGGAGGGTTTTAGTGTGTTCAGACCAGTCGTTCCCTGCCGGTGCGCCGTTACAGGGCACTGTGTCTGTCACGCAGAATGTTCAACCAGAGCAAAGTCTTTCGTCGAGTTCGTCTTCAAAAAGAGCACAGCAGAAGCGGAGTGTCACGTCTCGTGCCCCCCTGCAGAGAAACTGGAGGGACGAGGCGGGGTGCTCTCCGGCGCGGCCTTCTCGGGGCAGGACTGATCTTTGTCGCCAGAAAGGCCGCGTCGAAAAAGTCCTGACGGGCTGAACGTCAGGACTCTGAGGGTGGTCCCCATCGGGAAAAACTTGAGTTCACCGCACAAAAACACGGTGCCCTGTCTTTCTCGATGCCCTCAGGGGTCTGTTCTACTAACCCTGCCTATACAGGGCGTAGAGAGACTCGGCGAGCGATTTCCCGAGGGACGCTCACCCCCTCCAAGGAGGGTTGTGGAGTGCTCAGACCAGCTGTTTCCTGCCAGTATGTTACAGGGCGCTGTGTCTGTCACTCGGGATGTTCATCCGGAGGCCAGCCTCGAGAGGCTGGTTCCCTTAGTAGAGTTCCTGGCGGAATGGGTCCCCCACCCAGCAGGGAGTTAGGATACTACTTCATCGAAAAAAAAAAAATCCTGACGTGCTGAACGTCAGGGTTCTGAGGGTGGTCCCTATCGTGAAAGACCTGAGTTCACTGCACAAGAACACGGTGCCCTGTCTTTTCCGATGCCCTCAGTGGTCTGCTCTACTAACCCTGCCTTCACAGGGCGTAGAGAGACTCGGCGAGCGATTTCCCAAGGGACGCTCGCCCCCTCCGAGGAGGGTTGTGGAGTGCCCAGACCAGCTGTTCCCTGCCAGTACGTTACAGGGCGCTGTGTCTGTCACTGGGGATGTTCAAATCAGATCCGAGGACTGGTTTGTCATGATAGATCTAAAGGACGTTTACTTCCATGTATCTATCCTCCCTCAACACAGGAAGTTCCTGAGGTTCGCTTTCGGGGGCGAAGCGTACCAATATCGGGTTCTTCCGTTCGGCCTAGCACTGTCACCCCGAACATTCACGAAGTGTACGGATGCTGCTATAGCCCCGCTGAGGTTACAGGGCATCCGCTTTCTGTACTATATAGACGATTGCTTGATTCTAGCTCAATCGGAACAACAGGCGGTTCGGCACCGAGATGTCGTTCTTGCTCATATCAAGTGACTGGGGCTGAGGCTCAACGCCAAAAAGAGTGTTCTTTCTCCATTACAGAGAACCACTTTTCTAGGTGTAGTGTGGGATTCAACGACGATGCAGGCACGATTGTCACCTGCTCGTATTGCTTTGATTCTCGCTGCAGTAGATCAGGTCAAGCTAGGCCAGTCATCCACTGTAAAACAGTTCCAGAGACTGCTAGGTCTCATGGCAGCTGCGTCCAACGTGATACCTCTTGGCCTCTTGCACATGAGACTGTTACAGTGGTGGCTCAGGACCAAGGGATTCTCCCCGAGGGGAAATCCGCTTCGCATGATCGTGAGTTTGCGACGGTGTCATCACGCCCTGATCATGTGGAAAGATCCTTGGTTTCTGTCCCAAGGCCCTGTGTTAGGAGCTCCTTGTCGTCGCGTTATGCTAATGACAGATGCCTCTCTCACGGGTGGGCTCAGGGTCTGTGGGAGGACCATCATCGTCTGTGGCACTTAAACTGCCTAGAGATGTTGGCGGTGTTTCAGGCTCTGAAACACTTCCTCCCAGACCTAAGGGGCCACCATGTTCTTGTCCAGACAGACAACACATCGGTGGTTTCTTATATCAACCATCAGGGGGGTTTGCGTTCTCGCCCGCTTTACAAACTGGCACGTCAGATCCTTCTATGGTCCCAGGGGAAAATTCTTTCTCTGAGAGCTTTTATCTCCCGGGGTATTTAAATCAGGGGGCAGACATCCTGTTAAGACAGGGGCCGAGGCCCGGGGAATGGAGTCTTCACCCCGAGGTGGTGGAACTCCTATGGAAACATTTCGGTCTTGCCGAGGTAGACCTATTTGCTTCTCGAGAAACATCACACTGCCCGCTGTGGTTCTCTCTCAGCCATCCAGCCCCGCTGGGGTTGGATGCGATGGTACATCCGTGGCCGAGGTCACGCTTGTACGCTTTTCCCCCGATCGCTCTGCTCCCAGGAGTTCTGGAGAGGGTTCGCCGGGACGGGCTCAGTCTCCTGCTAATAGCCCCGTTCTGGTCGGCCCGGGTATGGTTTGCGGACCTAGTGTCTCTCCTCAACGGCTCTCCCCTAGAGATACCGATCAGGAGAGATCTGCTCTCTCAGGCGAGTGGGTCGATCTTTCACCCCCGTCTAGAGCTATGGAGGCTGTGGGCTTGGCCTCTGAGGGGGCCCAGCTCATAGATTCTGGTCTCTCGGCTGAGGTCGTTGAGACCATCCTCCGATCCAGAGCTCCCTCCACGAGGAAGTTATATGCCGCGAGGTGGAAACTTTTCACCTCTTGGTGTGGAGAGCGCCAGCAGGACCCAGTTAACTGCCCGGTTGGTACAGTCCTGGATTTCCTGCAGGACCGTCTCTCCACAGGGTTATCCCACTCCACACTGAAGGTGTATGTGGCGGCCTTAGCTGCTTACCACAACCCTTCAAGTGGAGGTTCCCTCGGGAAACACCCGCTTATGTCTCGCTTCCTTCGTGTCACCTTGAGGCTGAGGCCTGCAGTTCGCACAAGGGTACCAGCTTGGGATCTGGCCGTCATCTTAGAAGGTCTCTCCCTTGCTCCTTTCGAGCCCATCGAGGAAGTTTCGGAAAAGTTTCTTACTCTAAAGACTATCCTTCTTCTCGCTTTCTCATCTCTAAAAAGAATTGGAGATATTCAAGCACTTTTGGTGGCTCCCTCGTGCCTGGAATTTGCTCCTGGTTGGTTAAGGCCTTTCTCTTTCCGAGACCAGGTTATGTTCCTAAGGTTCCAACTGTTTCAGTTAGACCTATAGTTCTGCAGGTTTTCTGTCCTCCGCCTTTTCTGACGTCAGACCAGGAGAAAATTAATTTGCTGTGCCCAGTTTGGGTTTTGATGCTTACGCCCACAGAGCTGCCCTGTGGAGGAGATCGGAACAAATGTTCGTCTGTTTGGGTCACCTAAGAAAGGATGTCCTGCATCTAGAAAAAGGATGAGCAAGTGGGTGGTCGAGGCCATCCCACTTGCTTATGGTTCGGCCCATCAGCCTTCACTTTGGCTGTAAGGGCTCATTCCACCCGGAGTATGGCTGCTTCTACAGCTCTTCTTTCAGGAGCTTCTCTTCAGGACGTTTGTGATGCGGCAGGCTGGTCCTCACCGCACACTTTCGTTAGATTTTATTCCCTCGATCTTAGCTCCACTCCCGGGGCTCAGGTTCTCTCGTCGGTTTGTGTCTCCTAATGACACACGACGGGGATTTGGTCGTATGGGGATGTGGGTATTGCGTTCCCACTGCGATTTCACGCAGCGGTAGTCCCTGAAGGGGAACGTCCCGGGTTACGTATGTAACCCTAGTTCCCCGAAGGGACGGACGCTGCGTGTCCTGCCATACTCTCGGCATCCCCTTGGGTCGCTGCTTCAGTTACTTTTAAGCTGGCGTGTTGTGTACTCAGGGGATATTTATAGCTTCCTGGTCGATGACGTCACTCGCCGTACGCTCATTCTCTCCATTGACTGATTTCATTCATGCTTCAGACGCGTCACGCTGAGGGCGTTCCCACTGCGATTTCACGCAGCGTCCGTCCCTTCGGGGAACTAGGGTTACATACGTAACCCGGGACGTTTTCCATCGTGATGTGGAATCGTGTAACAGTCACTGGACTACTGCTGCTATCTCTGGATGTTTGCAGATCATTAATCACCAATAGCGGTGTGACCCAGGACTTACAAAATTGTGATGCTGTTATTCGCGTGGACTCCTCTACAATGGCCATAAGGTACACTTTTCGCCAGTTGCTGAACCTTAATGGAAAACATGCTTTGGGGTCTGAACCTCGCGCACTTTGCAATACCTATGGAATTTTTCGACCAAAACGTTATCTACATCGATCATCACGTTGTGGGTATCTGGGTTCGTCTCAAGAAAATGTATTTCATCCGATAGCCTTACGTAAATCACTGAAAATGTCATGGAGACCGACGAGGGCTGATTTAAATAATTTGTCAGTTTTACGTGAGGAGGCTACATCTGGCTCGGCAGTTCCGGTGCGATTGCTGAAAAGTGCACTGATAAATGTGCGCTCGATCAATAACAAAGCCCTGACTGTATGTGATCTAATTATGGATCAAAACTGGGATCTCATTTGCTTAACGGAAACTTGGCATAAAGAGTCTGATGGACTACTTTTCAATGAACTGACTCCTGAGGGATATGGATTATGTGATCTCCCGCGTTCAACGGGTAGAGGAGGTGGTATCATTGTTCTGTACAAACAGCTACTGCGACTATCTTCTGTGGATATTCCTTCCTTTACCTCATTTGAATGCCTTGCCTTGAGTGTCTCTGTTTCATCATCTATGGTCATTGTGGCTGTGTATAGACCTCCCAAATGTAACAAAGAATTTACATCTGACTTTGCTGAATTAATATCTGTGTTGGTTTTAAAATATCAGAAAATTCTAATTCTTGGTGATTTTAATATTCACATGGACAAAAAAGACATTTCATCAACAAAAGATGTTACATCTTTATTAGAGTGCTTTGAGCTATACCAAGTTGTGGATTGTCCCATGCATAACAAAGGCCACATTTTAGATCTTGTGATTCAAAATGATACACTTGTGTCTAGGTTGTCTGTATCTGACTTTGGGTTATCTGATCACTTAGCTATACTATTCAATTTGGAGCTACCTGTTATACTTGCTGCCACTTCCCGTATTATTCATTACCGTAAGTGGAGATCTATTGTGCCCACTGACTTCTCTGATTTTATTTACTCTGCTACTAGCTGTATCTTACCATCTGATGCATTGGAAGACAAAGTAAATATGCTGCACAAAATTCTTTCATCTGGTCTGGACACCTTTGCTCCTTTGAAGTCACGTGCTGTATCTTTTAAACGATCTGCTCCGTGGTATAATGACGATCTACGTGCAATGAAAACTCAATGTCGCAAAATGGAGCGCAGATGGCGCTCCACTGGTTTAACTGTGTATCATCAGGCTTGGAAAGAAAGCTTGGGTGAATATAGGACTGAAATGGTATCTATAAGGTCTGCTCATTTTTGTCAGATTATTGCAGGTGATCAAGATAACCCTAAAAGGTTGTTTAATTCAATCAACAATCTTTTAAATAGAAATAATAATTTCAATGTCTCTTCTTCTGTTCAATTGTGCAACAAGTTTCTTATGTTTTTTGGTAATAAGATCGAGGGAATAAGAGATCAGATTACTACTACAAAAACAACTGCTACCTCAAAATTAAATAGCATAGAATTTTCTGGTGTTTATCTTTCAGAATTCCTGCTGTTAGATTCGCAATCCTTGTGTAATGTGGTTTTAAAGATGAATGCTACCACCTCACATGTTGACCCCATACCAGCTAGGTTGTTTCAGTTATGTTTTTCCTCATTGTGCTTGCCTCTCCTGAGTATCATAAATGACTCTTTGTTTTCTGGTGTTGTGCCATCTGCACTTAAAATTGCAGCTGTAACCCCGGTTCCAAAAACAAATAGCCGTGACTTTGAGAATTTGGGAAATTTTCGTCCGATCTCTAATCTCCCTTTTATTGCTAAAGTCTTAGAACGGATTGTTGCAACACAATTGTTATCTCATCTATCTGTTAATGAACTCTTTGAGTAACTTCAATCTGGTTTCCGTAAAATGCATAGCACCGAGACAGCATTAGTTAAAGTCACAAATGATTTACTGATGGCTTCAGATTCTGGATGTTTATCAATACTGATCCTGCTTGATCTCAGCTCTGCTTTCGACACTATTGATCACTGTATTTTACTTTCCCGCCTGGAGTCTGTCTTTGGTGTATCTGACTCTGCTCTGAGCTGGTTTAGGTCTTATCTCTCAGATCGCAAACAATTTGTTGTGCTGGGTGGTTGTAGATCGGAGGATAGTATGGTAAAATATGGTGTACCTCAGGGTTCAATTTTAGGTCCTTTACTTTTTAGTCTATATATTTTTCCACTTGGCCAACTTTTGAGGTCTCTTGATCTCGATTTTCATTTATATGCTGATGACACCCAGATATACATTCACTCAAAGCCTGATGTTAATGTCGCTGTTACTCACCTTTCTAACTGTATTGCAGAAATCAAAAATTGGATGTCTGTTAATTATCTATGTCTAAATAGCGATAAAACTGAAGTGATGCTTATTGGTTCGTCTCACCTGTTACGTAGTGTGAAATCTGTTGCTTTAAATGTGGACGGCTCTGATATACAGTTCAAATCTAAATTAAAAAACTTGGGAGTCATTTTTGATTCTAATTTAACATTTGACCTGTATGTACGTAATACTGTTAAAGTCTCATTTTTTCACCTTAGAAACATATCTAAATTGCGACCCATGCTGCCCTTCTCTGTAGCAGAAAAATTAATTAATACTCTGTTTTTTTCAAGGATTGATTATTGTAATGCCTTGTTGGCGGGAGCATCGAAATCTATTCTGAACAGACTTCAGTGGGTACGAAATTCTGCTGCACGTATTCTGACTAGGACCAAAAAAAGAGACCATATAAAACCTGTTTTAGAGACATTGCATTGGCTGCCTGTTAAATTTCGTGTTGATTTTAAAATTCTTATGTTGACCTACAAGGCGTTAAATGGACTTGCTCCGCAATATCTTTCTGATCTTTTAGTACCCTACGTTCCGACACGTAATCTTCGCTCAGCCGATGCTGGTCTTTTAGTTGTTCCGGTAACGCGCCTGAAAACTATGGGTGACAGGGCGTTTTCTTCGGTTGCCCCAAAGGTATGGAATTCACTGCCCTCACATATTCGAAGTGCTCCATCTCTGAAATTGTTTAAGTCATCCCTTAAAACTTATTATTTTAAAGAAGCTTTTGGGTGAAACATGATTGTTGTGGTTCTCCATGTAATATATTTTATGGTTTTGTTTAACTGATGTTTTGTTTATTGATTTTAATTATTATTATTATTTTTTTTTTTTTAGATTTATAACATTGTTTGTATGCATGTACTGTAATAGTTTGTATGTCATGCTTATTTTATCTATTGTCTATGTTAAGCGCTCTGAGAATTAACTTTTAAAAGCGCTATACCAAATTAAAGTTATTATTATTATTATTATTAATTCGACTTGCGCATAAACCTTGCGCGCTGTATACAATAATATACAGTAATATTAGGCACAGTAGCTTCTTTTCTTTTCTTTTCTTTTTTACCAAGAACTTTATTGAACAATATGAAAAACTATAAATGGTACAAAATAGGGATGAGTCACGATAGTCGATTAGTTAGCAGACGCATAAAGCTTGCCACAAAGAACCGGCAAATAGCCTAATCATTATGAATGTGTCAAATATAGCAAGGAGAAATTTTAATTGTTTATTAATAAACTAGTGTTTTGTGTGACGATGCTGACTCGCCACCTTCGCAGTATTGTGAAGGTGCCTATAGAGAGAAATGCACACTTCATATGGATTATTAGAGTTGTCTGTTTCTTTTCGTTTTGAATTGTTTTGTTTAAAAGTAGACATTTCAAGCTTAGATATATTTCTGAGTTTATGTTCATTTATGAGACAAGCTCCAGTTCTCGTGCGATGCAAGTTATATCGCGGCGGCGCCTCCATGTCCTGATTATAGGCTATTGTCTGCTATATTTCCAGGCAATTTGTTAATGAAACATTGATTAAAATTAAGATACAATTTATACAAAACGAAATTCACTTTAAAGAAAGGCTTTATACAAAACAAAACTTAATGAAGTGGTCAAAATGATGTGTCTCGATATTGCGCATCTTACTCACGCTGTTCACTTTTCATATAGGGCCTAATCAACATATATGAAATGGAAAAAATACCATTAAAACATAAATATGAAACTAACTTTTCTTTAATGTCTACAACATATAGGCCTACAGTACAGAGAAATTTAATGTCGGAGCGAACGCCGTGTCACCGGTGAGCATGAGGGGCAGAGGTGCGTTTTTTGAATAATAATCAAATAATTCCCAGCGATCGTCGAATATTATGTTTGCTTGACATGCCCATCTCTACAAAATACGAAAAGTCTTAATCAGACAAAATACAAGCATCATAGCATAAGAACGAAATATAAATAAATAAAATAAAAATACATTAAAGTAGGCCTAAATAATAAATACATAAATAAATAAATAAAAGAGGCTCAGTAGCTTCTGAAGCATGAACTCAAGCAAGTAGTCGCAGTTGTTGCTGTTATGGCTACTGATTTAGCGTGTCTGACTAGTCGACACGTGGGGTGATGACATCATCGTTTCACAAAATATACGGATTGGCCGTACACACGAAATCGCAAGGGCATCGTTTTCAGATTTATCCACTTTGGGACCCGTTTTCAAAAAATAACGGTTTCACTCTCCCAAAACGCCGGATCCGTGTGGACGAAACGCCAATACGATAAAAAATTTATACGTATACAGCGAGACGCGTCTTCGTGTGGACGGGTCCTAAGAGCACGAAGAGCAAAGCGAGTCAAGTGGGTCAAGAGGATCAAGAGAGAGCTGATCTTGTGTTCAGTGAATTTAAAGTGTGAAGATGTCACACCCTCTGGAGGTGTGTGAGCCAATAAGAAGTTGACCTTTGGAGGGAGATTTTACGACCCTTTGTGTCCGAGCAAGGCATTTGAATCTGTAATTTCATTGGGTGTTCAAGAAAAAGAATCTTCAAAATACTTATAATACCCAATACGTCACAAAGTTAGCAAAATGTAATGTAAATTAACAAATGGGGAACGAAGATTGGAGTTTATAGAGACCAAACATGCAACGTATATGATTTTGGTTAACCATAGTATGCAAAGTCTGAAACATTAACCCAGAGATGGGGACTCGAGTTTGAGACTCGGACTCGAGTGCGACTTAAGTGTGTGACACAGTGACTTCAGACTCGACTTGAGACTCGTCCTCGAAAGACTTCAGACTCAACTCGGACTCGAGCTGCGGGACTCGTGAACAATGTTTATTTTTAGGAAACGTCTGATGAGCACGCTGTTATTCCCCTCCCTCTGACCTGTTACCTAAAACCTGCCTACATAACACGTACTACGTGCGCGCGCGCGGCCACACATGAGAGGACAACAAACAAACATGTCGACTGCACCGGCCGTTGCTGTGCCATTCATCGTCAGCTTTGGGTTTAAAAACTTCAAACAAGACGGGCCAAACAAAAGAAGCGCTCAATGCAAAATATGGGGTATCTGCGCGCGTGCACCTCATGGTGTTCCAGAGCGCGAGAGGTGGGTGTACGTGAGACAGAGAGAGACACGTGCGAGAGGTAGTGCTGCGCGAATGCGCTACGGCGCTCTGCAATCAAATACGATTTTAAATAGGCTTAGTAAAAATAAAAAATAAATCGAAAATCAATGTGTGGCGGTTAGCCAGTGTTGATATTGTGGCGGGCCGCCACAAATATATGAACGTATGGGGAACCATGTATTTCACATCATTTGGTTGCAATAGTGTTTTGCATTTAGCTACTGTTATGTTTTGCACTATGTCAATTTTAGTGCTGTGAGGTAGGCTATAACATTTTCTATATTTGGTCTTATGGCTCCACAGAGCCAGCACAATAGGAGCCAAGGCCTTTCATTATTTCCTATATCACTGACAGAATGTATTATATCACCATACAAGGTCATAATTCTGCCACCAATTTACTTACACGGGGCGTTCCTCAAGGTTCGGTTCTTGGTCCACTCTTGTTTATCATCTACATACACCCACTTGGTAGCATCATACGGAGGCATGGACTACAATTCCATTGCTATGCAGATGACATCCAAATTTACCTCACCACCGCTCCGATAGACCATCCCTGCCTGACTCACTCACTGCATGCATCAGGGACATAAAGCATTGGATGTCCCTTAACTTCCTCAAATTAAATGATAATAAAACTGAGATATTAGTGATTGGTTCTCCAGTTTCAGTCAAAAGGATGGACCAGTCCTTCTATATTGATGGTTTCCATATAAAGCCTTCTTCACTGACTCGCAACCTCTGTGTCTTATTTGACTCAACTCTGTCTTTTGGCTCTCATATTTCTTCCATTGTTAAAAACTCTTTCTTTCATCTTCGAAATATTGCTCGTCTAAGACCATCTCTCACTTTAGCTGACGCCGAACTCTTAATTCATGCATCAATCACATCACGTCTGGATTATTGCAATGCTTTATTTCTTGGCCTTCCCAAAAAACTTATTGCAAGATTGCAGTACGTCCAAAACTCAGCAGCAAGAGTTCTCACCTCCACCAGGCGTTCTGCTCACATTACTCCGGTGCTTCATGACCTTCACTGGTTACCTGTTTCATCACGTATCCACTTTAAGGTAGTTGCTTTTAACATATAAGGCATTAAACGGTCTTGCACCCCCATATTTGTCTGATCTACTTTTCACCTACCGTCCTGCACGCTCTCTCAGATCAACTGAACTTGGTTTACTGTCCATCCCTCGTTTTCGATTATCTACAGTAGGTGGAAGGTCATTCAGTGTTAATGCGCCAACATTATGGAATTCACTGCCCCTTTCACTTCGAAATATCTCATCAGTGACTGCTTTCAAGACACAGTTAAAAACATATCTGTTTAACATGTACTTCGCCTAAATGTGATTATATGTGTCCTTTGTGATTGTAAAGTTGTGCGTCAGTGTTAAATGTATTATAAAGGTACCATGTAAAGCGACCTTGAGCTTTGGAAAGGCGCTATATAAATAAAACTTCTTCTTCTTATTATAATTCAGCAACAGACATGAGAGTCCTTTTTCTTCAGAACCTCAATTTTTACAGATACAGATATTAACTTAAAAGTAAAGTATTCTTGGTGTTTTTGTCAAGTTGAAATAGCCTGTTTACACTGATTATATACCTAAATCAAAGCTGATATTGTATGCTATTAGATAAAGGAGTCATAATAACATATTACATGCTTTGAATTCCTTAATAGCTATGCAGTGTTCTAAGCAGCCTGGATGGGTCGCTGTACGTGATGCAACACTTATAACCACAAGAGACTTGAGACTTGACTTGGACTTTAGCTCAAAGTCTTGAGACTTGACTTGGACTTTAGCTCAAAGACTTGAGACTTGACTTGGACTCTAGCTCAAAGACTTGAGACTTGACTTGGACTCTAGCTCAGAGACTTGTGAGCATCTCTGCATTAACCCATTAGAGTTTACAAGAAAACATAGGCCAAAACAACATCAGAAGGAAAATCATGAGATGTGAAAATTAGATGTATGTTTATATATTTCTCAAGTATATATATATATATATATATATATATATATATATATATATATATATATATATATTTAGGATTAACAGGGTTTATTTCTCCTTCTCAGAAGAATTAAGTGAGTGTCACATCTCTCAGGAATTCCCTTTTAGGGGTCGTAAAAATTCTTATCAATGTAACAGGACACTGTGAGTGTCTGAGTTCTGCCAGTGGTGTTAGCTTCGGGGGAAGTTACACAGATTTTTGTTGGGAGAGTGAGTTTGCCAGACTATTCTTTAAATATAAGGAATAATTTGTGTGTGTGTTTGATTGGTTCAGACGCTACACCACTAATCTTTGTTTTATTTACTTAAAGGCGGGGTATGTGATTTTCTTTTTTGACCATTTTTTCAAAATTACTTGAAATCCTATTCCTGACCCACTTGCTGGATGTAAATTAGAAGCACTGAAATGAAAATTAAGCAATTTAATCATCTGTGGAACGGGCAGGACTCGAAAAACTCCAGCCAATCATTTTCAAGACCGTCTAGAATCATTGGACAGAGAATGCGTCACTCAAACGGTCTTACCATGCCCCCCTCCCCCCACCCCCCTCGCGCGCGTGTCCCGTTCGTGCGCATACTCAAAGCTCGTGACCCAGTCACAGGAAGTGCAAGTCGCCCCGGTACAGAGAGAGAAGGAGAAGGTATAGTTGCTTCCGTTTGGAGAATGTCAGACAAGACACCATCACAGAAAAGGAAATCTATTTTCGAAAGAGCAATTGCGAACAAAACGGCCGAAAGAGAAAGGTCTAAAACAAGGGTCATTCTAGGCGATGCTTTTCAACGTTGGCGGCAACTGAAGGACCAGGAAGGACTACCAACAGATGCGGCTGTGGCATTTTTTCTGCTTGACAGGTGAGAAGCCGATTATCTTGTAGTATTTACTACTAATCAGGGAACTGTCTTTACTCACGATATGCGCACGAGAATTGTAGCTGTTCTAACATTATAGCCCAGCCATATGTAGAACTAGCTAGCTAAACAACCTGTTTGGGGAGGAAGCTAATGTGAGCGATTGTATCTATGTATGGGCATCTGAGTTTTCGCTCGTGCTTGATTGCACGTCCATGTTTTTCTAATGGGTGGAGTCAGAGCCAGCGTTGCAGGAGAAGTAGCTGAGTTTTGAACCTTATGAGTTGTGTATTTTCAAAATCTGCCTGCCATTTTGCAAATCACATACCCCACCTTTAAAAGAAAGTGTATGTACAGTGTATTATTACAGTGCATGTCTTGCTGGTTTGTTGGGGCGTTTTTGCCTGACAAATGGTTGACTATAGTGATTTTCTTTGATGTTATACCCTTCCAAACATTGATAATGTGTATAGTCATATACCTGAGCATTACATTAAAATTTTACTTAATGCATTTTAATGTGAGAGTGACAATAAAACTTAGCTAAACGTTAGCTTCTTATCTTAAGTTACCTTAACTAATTTTTTCAAAAAAGTAGTTTGAGATCAAACAAATCAGCAGATCCGCTGCAAAACAGCGGGTATAGTGGTGGTAAAAAGCATCAATGGGCTCCCTCGAACACGACTTCCTATGCATCAAAGACAGAGCACAGAAAGAGACCACTACTAGCGACCAACTAATCACTCCTGAGGAGCCAGTCTCCCACACCAGCACAGAACAGACCGAAGACCCCCATCCACACTGCTATTGCACTGACATGAGGGAGAGATTCACAGAGCTAGAGGGAGAAATGGTCCAGATCAAGGAGATGATCTTCTCCCTGCAAACATTTCAGACAACAGACCAGACCAGCAACAGCCCCACAACCAAAGACAGAGAAAGGGACAGCCTCAGGAAACAGCTGTCTACACTGCAGACTGAGGTGAAGGGACTCCAGCAGGAGAGAGAGGGCACAGCTAGAGACACTGGAAAAACAGTTCTTATAACAGACTGAGATACACAAGGCACAACTAACAGCAATGAGGATGGAAATAAGAGATCTGAGGCAGGACAGAGGAGCACAGCATAGCGAGTTCAGCTCATCAGAGGAACCGGTGGAGCAGGACACTTTTCACCCTGACCACAACTCTCAAACAACAGACATTCAGCACAGCCAGAATTCTACTCTCCCATCAGACCCTTCCCTCACCTCACAACCAGCCTCACACTGAGACGACCCCTCCACACCAACAGAAGGAACAGTACGACCGGAAGTTGCTCTTTTAATTGATTCAAATGGGAATTTTTTTGATGAAAAGAAGCTTTTTCCCAAACACAGAGTGGCCAAAATCTGGTGTCCGAACACTCAGAGCGCACTCAAATGGCTAAGTGTTGACAAACTGGGATCCCCAAGCCATGTAATAATCCACACCGGCACAAACAATCTGAGAGCCCAACAGGAGAGGGTGGTTACATCACTACAAACAGTGATTAAAAAGGCCTCAACCACCTTCCCAAATACTAAAATTACCATCTCTACTCTGCTGCCCCGAAAAGACTTCCACCCTGACACTATCCAGCGGGTGAATGCCCACCTCTCCTGCTTCTGTGCACTTAAACCCAATGTGCACCTGGCACACCACCCCACCCTGGACCCCTCATGCCTCTACGACCATGTCCATCTCATCTGTACAAGACAGCCCGTGAGCTTAGAATTATATGGTTCTATCTCCACTTTTGGTCAAAATTGAGTTTTTGACAATCTTATCCATTAGGTGTTTATTAATGCCTGTGTGGTGTTATTTTTGTAAAAAAATATATTTTGTTAGTAGTTATTAATAAAATAAAAAGGTTCCATCTCACAAAACAGCAGGGATTTAAAAACTTTGATGCTCAATATCTCAGAACTACCCTAAACGGAGATTGAACTGTATAATTCTAAGCTCACGAGCTGTTCCTGTCTTCGCCAGGACCCTGTCACAGTGTCTGGTTGTGTTCCCTTGTTTATCACTAGAGGTCCTCGTTCTCACGGTGTCCTTCACATTTGACTTCAATTCCCAGAATTCTGTCTGTCACTGTCACTCATCAGTTCATTGCACTCAGTTGTTCCTCGTAATCATTGTTCCCAGCTGTTCTGTGTTAGTCTTGTTAGATATGTTTATATATTCCCTGTCTGTGTTAGTATGTGTACAGAGTCGTTGTTTTGTGTTACCACACTTCTTGTCTGTTTAGACCCGTTCTTGTTTTGGATTGCTTCTCTGGATATTTGACCTCTGCATGGATTACAACGGTTTTGGATTGCCCTCTTAATAAATTACTGCACTTGGATTTTCCCTTGTCCTGTGTGTGTTCGTGACAGAAAGACTCCGTCCTCAGAAATCCAGCGGTAATTTTCAGTTTTTTTTTTTTTTTTTTTTTTGGAAGATCTCGTCCCCAGTCATCATGTGGATTCCACGTAGCGAGCTTGCTCCCGCAGAGAGAGAGAATGGCATCTCGTTACTAGAATATTTTTCTAGATGCGCACAAAGGCATGAGGAGATCAGGGCAGTTGAGGCTTCACCACTCGTCTCATCGAGCGCTGGGACTTCTCGATGGTTTCATCCAGTTCAAAGGCGGCAGAAATCCCTCTGAAGGGACGGAGGAGGAGGAGAAGTAGACCTCTGTCTGCCCAGTCAGAGACTGTTCATGTTCCGTCTGCCCAGTCAGAGACTGTTCACGTTCCGTCTGCCCAGTCAGAGACTGTTCACGTTCCGTCTGCCCAGTCAGAGATTGTTCACGTCACGTCTGCCCCGTCAGAGACTGTTCACGTCCCGTCTGCCCAGTCAGAGAATGGTCACGTCCCGTCTGCCCAGTCAGAGACTGTTCATGTCCCGTCTGCCTAGTCAGAGACTGTTCACGTTCCGTCTGCCCAGTCAGAGACTGTTCACGTTCCGTCTGTCCAGTCAAAGACTGTTCACGTTCCGTCTGCCTTCCTGGACCTGGACTATCTGGAGCGTCTGGCTCGGATCCTGCTGCTGGACCAGTGTCTCCTGTTCCATATCCGGAACCAGTGTCTGCTGTTCCAGAGCCGGAGGCAGAGCCAGTGGCCGTTCCAGAGCCAGAGGCAGAGCCAGTGCCTGTTCCAGAGCCGGAGGCAGAGCCTTTGCCGGTTCCAGAGCCGGAGGCAGAGCCAATACCTGTTCCAGAGCCGGAGGCAGAGCCAGTACCCGTTCCAAGGCCGGAGGCAGAGCCAGTGCCGTCTGCCTTCCTGGATCTGGACTATCTGGAGCGTCTGGCTCGGATCCTGGACATGCCCGTGTCTGCTGTTCCAGAGCCGGAGCCAGTGTCTGTTCCAGAGCCGGAGCCAGTGTCTGCTGTTCCAGAGCCGGAGGCAGAGCCAGTGCCCATTCATGAGCCGGAGGCAGAGCCATTGCCTGTTCCAGAGCCGGAGGGGGGGCAAAGGCCTGTTCCAGAGCCGGAGGCAGAGCCAAGGCCTGTTCCAGAGCCGGAGGCAGAGCCAGTGCCTGTTTCAGAGCCGGAGGCAGAGCCAGTGCCTGTTCCAGAGCTGGAGCCAATGTCTGTTCTAGAGCCAGTGCCTGTTCCAGCGCCAGAGCCAGTGTTTGTTTCTGTGTTTGTGTCTGTTTTTGTGACTTTTACGTTTCTTGTGTCTGTTCTTGAGCCGGTGTCTGTTCCTTAGCCGGTGTCCGCTGTACCTGAGCCGGTGTCCACTGTACCTGGGCCGGTGTCCGCTGTACCTGGGCCGGTGTCCGCTGTACCTGGGCCGGTGTCCGCTGTACCTGGGCCGGTGTCCGCTGTACCTTGGACGGTGTCCGCTGTACCTGGGCCGGTGTCCGCTGTACCTGGGCCGGTGCCCGCTGTTCCTGAGCCGGTGTCCGCTGTTCCCGAGCCGGTGTCCACTGTTCCTGAGCCGGTGTCCGCTGTTCCTGAGCCGGTGTCTGCTGTTCCTGAGCCAGTGTCTGTTGTTCCTTAGCCTGAGTTACCGCCCTGGCCGCCCGAGGGGTCTTCACCGCCCTGGCCGCCCGATGGACTCTGTGTTTCATCCTGGATGTCCGATGGACTCTGTGTTTCGTCCTGGATGTCCGATAGACTCTCTATTTTGCCCTGGTCCCCGGTTAAGCCCTCACCCCTTGTTCCTGTCTCCCTTCACGGACCTGGCCCACCATCCCTCCCCCTGATCCTCCACCGTTCCACCTCCCTCCTGAACTCTTGTGTCGTGTTTTATTGTTGTCGTGGAGTGTCTGGTAGCCGCCCCGTAGAGAGGGGGTTATGTCACAGTGTCTGGTTGTGTTCCCTTGTTTATCACTAGAGATCCTCGTTCTCACGGTGTCCTTCACATTTGACTTCAATTCCCAGCATACTGTCTGTCACTGTCACTCATCAGTTCATTCAAGTCAAGTCATCCTCATTTATATAGCGCTTTTAACAATGTAGATTGTTTCAAAGCAGCTTTACAGAGATAAACATATAATTTAAGGTAAGAGAGATTGGTTTGGTTTTATAGTGGTTCTTGAAAAATGTTTTTTCCAGCTAAAGTTAGTTTTGATTGCTTCACTTCCGTCTAAATGATCATTTGTTATTAAATTACGAGCCGCTAAGACGAAACCGTTCTCTCTAAACAGACTTTAAACGTGATCCTGTGATAGACGCTGATGGCGTTCACATGCGCATTAAGAATTGATTCTATAGTTATGTGCATTTGAATATATGTGTGCAGGTTTGTAATTCCTTACAAACCATGCCTAAACAAACTACTTGTCTTGTCTATACATTTTGATGCAGAATTTTATTTTATCTTATCACTTTGGGTAGGTACGCGAACCGAAAAATTCCTCAACGCTTTATCTGTAGAGTGGTATAGGGATCCTCCATAGGGAGAGGCTAGTTGGCACTTCAGCACTGCATTGTCATCAGGTCCAGGCGAAAGTCCTTCGTCAGATCTGGAAATGGCCTGGATCCGGCAGGCTGCGGGAAAACCTCGGGATAAACAAAGACACTAAAATTAGCGTAGATGCCATTCTTCTTATGATGTAACGAGTACATCAGGATTTAAGGGAAGTGTTCCCAGTTCCGGCTGACCTAATCTAAGCAGCCTAATATTGAATTATAGAAGTCTATAGAGTGTTATGTGAATGCTAGGTCAAAGAGATGTGTTTTCTGTCTAGCTTTGAACTGACAGACTGTGTCTGCTTCCCGGACAATGTTAGGAAGATTGTTCCAAAGTTTTGGTGCTAAATAGGAAAAGGATCTACCGCCAGCAGTCGATTTAGATATTCTAGGTATTACCAACTGGCCTGGTTTTGAGATCGCAATAGACGTGAAGGACTATAATGCGTTAAGAGCTCGCTCAAGTACCGGGGAGCTAAACCGTTTAGTGCTTTGTAAGTAATCAGCAATATTTTAAAATGTATACGATGTTTAATAGGGAGCCAATGCAGTGTTGACAGAACCGGGCTAATATGGTCGTGCTTCCTGGTTCTGGTAAGAACTCTAGCGGCTGCGTTTTGAACTAGCTGTAGTTTGTTTATTAAGCGTGCAGGGCAACCACCCAGTAGAGCATTACAATAATCTAGCCTTGATGTCATGAACGCATGAACTAGTTGTTCCGCATTTGTGAATGAGAGCATATGACGTAATTTAGATATATTTTTAAGATGGAAAAATGCGTTTTTACAGACACTAGACACGTGACTTTCAAATGAAAGATTGGTATCAAAGAGCACACCCAGGTTCCTAACTGACGACGAGGACTTAACAGAGCAGCCATCAAGTGTAAGACGGTATTCTAGGTTATTACAGAACCTGTTCTGTGTTAGTATTGTTAGATATGTGTATATATTCCCTGTCTGTGTTAGTATGTGTACGGAGTCGTTGTTTTGTGTTACCACACTTCTTGTCTGTTTAGACCCGTTCTTGTTTTGGATTGCTTCTCTGGATATTTGACCTCTGCATGGATTACAACGATTTTGGATTGCCCTCGTAATAAATTACTGCACTTGGATTTTCCCTCGTCCTGTGTGTGTTCGTGACAGACCCTAAAAGATGTGGCCCTGAGGTGGTACCACAACAGCACCCCCAGGAGCAACATAGCCCAACAACCTCCACCCAGACCTGTAAGAAAGCACAGTATACCCCCAGAGAGAACATCCAGAAGACAACAGCACTTTAACATGCTGAGACCATCTCAGCTAGCACCTGAGCATCTTCACCCAGCACTCACATCCTCACATCCAGCACATCAGGCCAGGCCAAAGCCACTCCTGCCGACCCCCTGCCCTCCTCATACCCCGCAGGCCCCGGGCAGACACAGCTACGCTCAGATAGTGAGCAGAACATCCACAACAGCACCAGTGCAAGCCACATCAACAAAGCTAAGAGACATCCGTCAGATCCTCAACCTAATCTGCTCACACCTACTGTCATAGGTCAAAACTTATCTCCAAAACTAAAACCCCATGGACAACAAAGCATTTATCATATCCTGTTGGAACATTCAAGGCCTGAGATCATCTACCTTTGGCCTCAAAAGCAGAAACTCAGATTTCAACTCAGAAATAAAAAAATCAGACATCATTATCCTGCAGGAGACATGGAGCAAAGGAGATGCACCCACTGGCTGCTCCAAAGGCTACAGAGAACTCATCATCCCATCCATTAAACTGCCTGGAGTGACACAAGGAAGAGACTCAGGAGGCATGCTTATTTTTTTACAGATCAAATCTTGCCCATGCCATCAAAGTTGTTAAAACTGGACAATTCTGCACATGGTTAGAAATTAATAAGACAATCACTGCAACAGAGAAAAACATCCTACTGTGTGCCACTTAACATATCTCTCCAGCAGAGTCTCCATATTTTAATGAAGACAGTTTCTCCATTCCTGAAGTAGACATTAATTACTTCCAGTCATAGGGAAGCGTGCTCCTCTGTGGAGACCTGAATGCCAGAACAGGTGAAGAACTGGACACACTCTCAGGGGGACAAAGACCTGCCTGGAGGAGACGTCCTCCCCAAACCTATACAAGCACAGAGACACTATTATGATAAAACAACAAACAAAAGCGGAACACATCTTCTTCACCTGTGTCGCACACTAAGTCTGTTCCTAGTCAACGGCTGGCTTCGAGGAGATTCCTACGGTATATACACCTATAGCTCATCTTTCGGTAGCAGTACAGTCGACTATTTTCTGACAGACCTTAACCCAAACTCCCTCAGAGTGTTCACAGTCAGCCCACTAAACCCACTATAAGACCACAGTAAAATAACCCTCTACTTAAACAGAGCAATGCCCAACCAAGAAGCCTCTAAACAAACCCAGCTCCACTCATGTAGAACAATGTATAAATGGAAACAAAACAGTAAAGATACATATCTAAATACAATTAGTCAACTGAAAATTCAAACCCTATTAGATCAATCCCTTACCATTCCTTTCCCGCACAATAGTGAAGGTACAAACCTAGCAGTAGACAAGCTGAACAGAATATATGAGGTATCAGCAACATTATCAAACTTAAAAAAAACAAAAAAGAAAACCAAAACGACCACATGCCTCTGAGAAATGGTTTGACAATGACTGCAAAAAAACTTAAGAAAGAATTAAGAATCCTATCAAACCAGAAACACAGAGATGCTGACAATGAGAACATCTGTCATCTCTATCACAAAAAACTTAAACAATATAGGAATACTTTAAGAAAGAAAAAGAAAAAAACACAAAAAATCAACTCAGGGAAATTGAAGAATCCTTAGATGAATCCAGCACTTCTGGAAACATTGGAACACACTAAACAAATCTTACCATCAAGAACTAGCTATCCAGAATGGAGATGTTTGGATTAACCACTTCTCCAACCTCTTTAGTAATTTAAACAAAAATCAGGAACAAAATGCTCTTTATGACAAACTAGAAACTAAGTGTTTTAGAATCAACCATCAAAGACTACCAGAACCCCTTAGACTCTTCAATTACACTAGTCGCACTATTAGGCAAAATACAAACCCTGAAATTGCAAAAAGCCTGTGGTGTCGATGGCATCCTAGATGAAATGATTAAATACACAGACCACAAATTCAAATTAGCAATTCTCAAGCTCTTCAGTATCATCCTGAGTTTAGGTATATTCCCCAACATTTGGAACAAAGGTCTTTTTACCCCAATCCATAAAAACGGAGACAGATTTGACCCTAATAACTACCGTGGTATATGTGTAAACAGCAACCTAGACAAACTTTTCTGTAACATCCTAAACAGCAGACTAGCCCATTTTCTCAGAGACAGAAATGTCCTGAGCAAGTGTCAAATTGGCTTCCAACCAAAATATCGCACATCCGATCATATATACACTCTCTATACCTAAATTGATAAGCAAATCAACCAAAACAAAAGTAAAATTTTCTCATGCTTTGTTGACTTCAAAAAAGCTTTTGACTCCATTTGGAATGAAGGTCTTTTTCTTCAATTAATCCAGTGTGGCATCGGAGGAAAAACATATGACATCATCAAATCAATGTACAAACAACAAATTTGCTGTTAAAATTGGTAACAGACACACAGAATTCCTCCCTCAGAGTCATGGAATGAGACAGGGCTACAGCTTAAGTTCAATGCTGTTCAATATCTACATAAATGAGCTAGCGAGGGCTCTGGATCAGTCTGCAGCGCCTGGCCTTACTCCACTGGACACTGAAGTCAGATGCCTTCTGTTTGCTGATGATCTGGTGCTGCTGTCTCCCACTAAAGAGGGTCTACAGCAGCATCTAGACCTTCTGCATAGCTTCTGTCAGTCATGGGCCCTATCAGTTAACCGCAAAAATACAAAAATAATGATTTTAAGAAAAAGACCCAGCCGCCCAGACCAACATCATAGTTTTTAAATTGGACAACATGCTCCTCGAACATACGCAGGACTACAGTTACCTTGGCATAAATATTAGCAACACAGGACATTTAAAAAAAGCTGTTAACGACTTGTGAAACAAGGCACGGAGAGCTTTTTATGCTATTAAGAGAAATATACAAATTGACATCCCAATCAGAATCTGACTAAAATAATCAAAACTGTAATAGAGCCAATTGCGCTGTACGGGTGTCAAGTCTGGGGTCCACTCACAGACCAAGAGTTCACTAAATGGGACAAACACCCGATAGAGACTCTGCAGACCGAGCTGTTCAAAATCTTGCTACGAGTTCAGTGCAAAACCACAAATAATGCATGTAGAGCAGAATTAGGATTATACCCCCTTGTGATAACTATTCAAAAAAGAGCCATTCAATTCCATGCCCACTTAAAAAATAGCGATGAACAGACCCTCCATCACTAAGCCCTGACCTACCAAGAGCTGAAGCCAGAGAAGAAAGCCCTCGGATGATTGATCTTAGAGCTGACGTCTCAAACTGACAATACAAACATAGCCAGACCAAACCAAATTATTAAAACACAAAAATAAAATTACTCAAACATTGGACAGACACAACAGCCAAACAGAGTAAATTTGAATGCTATTTGGCCCTAAACAGAACATGTGAATTGGCAGGATACCTGAGTAAAGTTAGAGACCCTAAATTGAGAAAAGTCCTGAGCATGTACAGACTCAGTGAAAACAGTCTGAGCATAGAGACAGGCAGACACAGTCAGACCTGGCTGCCGAAGGAAGAGCGCCTGTGCCCTCACTGCACAGAGAACCAAGTGGAAACAGAGCTACACCTTTTGACATCCTGCCCCAATTATACAAACATTAGGGGCACATTCTATCCCCTTATTACAACGCACCAGAAAGACTTCCATCAGAAATCAAATATGAACAAACTCCCACTCCTGCTAGGAGAAAGCCCAGATAGTTCAAACCTGGTTGCCAGGTATGTGAGGTCCTGTCACGAAAAAAGAACCTCCGGTAGGACAGAGCTACCAACTATACACCTAGAGACACTGATATAAATATTGAGATTAAACATTTTAATTGCAATGTTTATTTTCATGTAAAAGTTTTTATTTTTTAATTTATTTGTATTTTTTATTTTTTATTATTAGAATTATTATTATTATTATTATTTTTATTGTATCCACCTTTTTCCTGGTTAGCGAATTTACCCATAATTCATAGCGGGTTTGAACCGGAAGCCGGTTGTCCTTTTCCGGTTCGAAGCTTTATGAAGATTAAGCGCCGCTTGCTCAGAACGCCGGATGTGCTGGTTAGAAAATATGTGAAATAAGTAGGGCTGCCCCTGCCCGTGCACGACTGAAGTTGGGTTGGAAGTTATGTATACTATATGGGAGAGAATTCTAAACCATAATGAGCGTTTTCGTAATATATTGCCTATTCTGCATCTCAACGCACGCATAAGCTTGCCACAAAAAAACCCGTCAAAAGTAATGATTATGCATTAAACATTTGAATTGTTTATTAATAACTAGTGTTTTCTGTAAGTGTCGACTGCAAAGATAAATTTGATGATACTGACTCGCCATCTTCGCAGTAGTGAACGCGCCTATAGAGAGAAATGCACACTTCATATGAATTAACCTATAGGCTACATAAGCAGAGAGCAGCCCATTTCTGCTCGTTTTAATTATTTTGTTTAAAAGTACATAATTTAAAGCTTTCTATAGATATACTTATCATGTATGTGAGGCAAGTAACTTATACGCTGAGTTTCGTTGATTAATAAGACGCGCTCCAGTTCACACGCCCACGCCTCCGTGTCCTGTATATCTACTATTTGTGCTTCTTATTTATTATTCCAGGCAATTTGTTGATAAAACATTGATAAAAATGAAGATACAATTTATACTAAACGAAATTCACTTTAAAGAAAGGCTTTCTACAAAACAAAACTTGATAAGTGGTCAAAATCATGAGCCATACCAAATGTTTTCCAATGTTGGGCATCTTATGATCATACCTGACTCATCTTATGCGGTTCCCTTTTCATATAATCAACATAGATGAAATAAATTTAAAAAAACATTATATTGTGAAACTTAAATATAAAACGTATGTTTAGTTTTTTTTTGTTTAACTTATATTTAAGCGTCACACTGCTCCACTTTGCTCACATGCTCTGGTGTGTAGCCTATAGCCTATACATGCATGTGTGCGTGATGTGATGGAGGGGTGCGATTCTTGAATATTAATCGCATAATACCCAGCGATCTTCGAATATTATTTTTGCTTGAAATGCCCATCCCTACTGGTAGCGTATTACACCCTTTTCGTTGGATGCATCAGTTTTAGCGCAGCTAACCAAAAATGTCTACTCTCTGGTATTGAATGTAGCTGATACAGAACCGGACATAGGCATTCTCTCCTTTTTATCTTATGCTCAAAGCACCCAGTTTCTAAAAAGTTTTTTATCTTCTTTGAATTGTTCAAACAGCCAACAACAGCACATATAGAGCCTGAACTCATTCTCTCACTGCTAATACAGTACGAACCGGAAGTAGGCAACCGGAGTCGTCGTCATGGCGGCGTCCATTGTTTAGAGCAGAATAAGGTGGATAGTGTTATGAATGCTTTGGCAATGTAAAGATTTCTTTCACCATGTCAATAAAGCTATTTGTAAAGTGAATAAGGTACTTTTACTCTGACTTCTAAATGCAGACACTCTCTCCTTATACCGCCACGGTGACCTCTGGGGTCTCACAAAAGCACCGGCGCTAAAGAGGCGGCAGCGATGAGGGCTTCCAGTTTGGCTTCATTAAAGATGAAACACAAAACACAAACACCCGCTGATTGATAAAAGGGGTTTTGAATGAAGCCGTTGTGCCATGGACTTCTGAAGGTGCGTCCGTCTATCCATTAACAGCCCATTATGTTCAGCTCCAGAGCTCTTGAGCACATCTCTACGAACACCTCGCCACAGACCTCTCATCAAAGGGCCACAGAGAAGAGAAGAATGGAGGAAATTTAAAGAGGGAAAAAAATTTCAGAGCAAAAGTTCTTGACAAAGTAAAAAAAATAACACTGAAACCAGCTGTTTATCTCACAGGGAGATTTATGGTTGGGGTGTCTAAAATAAGCATGGGTTGTGCACAATTCAGAATTGAATTGAGTTTTATTTTAGGCAGCAAACAGAATGTACAATTGTTAATTGAATTTAATGCATTCATATATAACTCATTTTTAACTAGAAAAGCAAAGGCTCAGAATGACGGCTTGACAAACATGTTTGACAGATTTGAAAAAAGCTTGAAGATTTGAAGGTTAATAGAAAAAAGTTTGGAGGTTAATAGACCTCACAGACAGACAGACAGACAGACAGACAGACATAGATAGATACACACACACACACACACACACACACACACACACACACACACACACACACACACACACACACACACACACACACACACACACACACACACACACACACACAAACACAGACACACGCACACACACACACACACACACACACTTAGTTTGATGTGACTTTGAAGCAAAGCTCGGTGGAGATGTCTTCCCCTGAGCTTTCCAGCTGTTTCCATTTGTATTCATAGCAGACAGCGACCACAGTCACAGCTATAATACAGAGAACTTCCAACAGATTCATTTTACTTTCCTCAACTTTCTTCTCTTTCAATGTATCTTAAAATTTAGTATTTTTAATACACAGATTTCACCCTCTGCTTTCAGTATGAATTTATATTCTTTCATTAACAATGTTTACACTTTAAATTAAATTTCCATGTTTGATTTGAGAGCTACAGCAGAGGGATTTTCAGTGAATAAACACTACCAACATTTTTGGGGAATGAACTGTGTTGTACAATAAATGTCACTCCCGTAAATGACTGAACGCTGTGTGTATAGAATGAGATTAAGCTCTCAGAAGAGAAGCCAAATTTAGCTGCAGTATCATCATTGTCCTGAGAGAAGTCATTACACAGAGAGAAAACATGGATGTGATGGTCTCATAAGTACCTGGAAGAAAACACTGCAACTTTAGTTGCTCTTTTTTTTGGAGATTGATGAGAAGTTGATGTTCTCATGTTGTTCAGTTGATGTTCTAGTCATGATATCAAAGAGTATTGTTCCTCTCAGTGTGCACTGCCATTTCTGTTACAAATTGGGTCTCAGCTTTCTGTTTATTAAGGAGAGAACTTTCAGATGGAGTGTCCTGCTAAGTCTGCACTTCTCTGCTGGAGTGAGGATGAATGGAGCCAGTGGGGGAGAGGGAGCGAGAGACCAAAAGAATTCAGAAAATAGCAGTTTCATGCACTCACCACCTGGGAAAATTACGCTACACAAGCAAATGTCTTCATTGCACTAGTTCCATGTATGTAGTCTTTATCATATCCAAAGAGTAAATCTATCTATCTAATTATGACACTCAGCAGTCAGCTGTTTTCTGCATTTAGAATATAACACTAGCATACATGGATTTCTCGGCGACGTCATCACTGCTTGCACACACAACCAGGAGGCAAAAGACCCGCAGTCTTCGTACCGGAGTAAAGGGTTTCTGATGGCAGATACATTTTGATAGACGTAACGTTACCCTGCCATGCATTTGCAGTTAGCCGTAAGGATGTAACCAAGGCCCTTATGGACATACACCCAGGCATCATAAGGCTTGGCTTTAAAGGGTAAGTACGGCGTTTTACAAGTAAAGCCCTGTTTTAAGATCCTTTCTGATGAAATCGAATGGTTAAGCAGACAGAGAATTTTAGGTTTTTGTGTTAGCACCCCCCGACCTACACAATGGTTTCATAGGGACACTGGAACAATCATTCATATAAACGCATTAAAGGGATACTTCAGCTCTGGGAACATGAATGTGTATTTAATAGTGATCATTTATATAGTAGAAATGTGAAATTATTTTTTAAATTGAAGCATTCTAGACTGAGAAAAGGCAGAAAATGTATTTTTTACTCATGTGGCTGAAAGACAACAACTCCCAGAATGCACTTGCTTTGCTGCCCTTACGAGGCCAGGCCACTCCCAAACCACGCCTACCGGTTACAGGCGGCAGTATCCGAAAAATTTCTCCACACATTCTCTAGGCTAATACATACTCTAGTAACAGTAAAGGTTTAAAGGTTTATAAAAAGAACCACAACCGATGGGAGTTATAACTTTTATATTAACTTAAAATTAATATTAACACTTTTACACTCAAAGCTCTTCCAGAGCTTCGGCTGTTTCCTTATATTCATTCACAGTATTGTCAGTCAGGAGCTGGATATTTCCGTCTGATGTCCTGGACAACACAGGTGGGCAAAACGAGACGATAGTCTTTACCAAGTCGCTCGCCTTGCTGGAACCATTCCATAAAGTGACGATAGGCTGTTAGGCGATATTGTCTACAAAACAGTAAGCACAACGTTAGCAATGCGAACTATTTGCACACAGTATACTATCATAGATGTAAATATAACAACAATAGCTCAGCTGACTAACGTTACGAGGGAAGAACATTGTGATAATGCCGGGTGTCCAAACTCTGTACATTACGTCTTGGTAAAAAAAAGAAAAACAAACCAAATAACGTTACTCACTTTACACTAAGCCGTCCGTTTGTCCCTGCGGGCTTTGGCTGGCGTTTCCAATTTATCTCGTCCAGAAGAAAATGGGATCGTTGAAATTCGCGACAGCAATAGGACTCTCTATCTGTTTCCATAGGCGCACAGCGTGAGCACTGACAGCTCCAGTCCGCCCCAGCTGGAGTCTGGCCGGGCTCGAGTCAGGTCTTGCTCCCCTGCTGCAGCAGCTGCTCCGGCCGCATCTTGTTCCTCCATCTCCCGCAACTGTTCATCGCTGTATTGCGGCTCGTACAGGTAGCCGCGAGCATCAGATTCGCGCAACTGATCTTCGAAATCCCCTTCTGTCATTTCAACTTCTAAACTAACGTTACCTTCCGCTATCGTGATTAGCCCACTATACAAACTTTATACACAGAGCAAGAGCCTGTTAGCTTAGCTTCTACAGAAAGATGGCTGACAATATCTTACTTTCTGTGAGTGAGATCCCGCCCCATATGGGCGTAGTGAAAACATGCGGAACTAGCTACTAGTACTGGCTGTAGTTTTAAGCCTCTGGCCCAAAAATCCTCCGATGACGCAAAATGACGATTTTTGCGTCATCGGAGGATTTTTTCCAGACTAAAAATACATAAATCTCTCATATCAGGGGGAAATGAGGGGGGGAAGCAAGGTAATTCGAAAATACTACTGGTTTTCTACTAATACAAATCTTAATGCTAAATCCTGAAGTAACCCTTTAAACTTTAGTTTACAAAGACGTGAAACTCACCGAGTGGTCTGGGGTATTCACTGATATGCTCACGCAAAAATCGCTGCAAAAGATGCTTTCCAACAGGTGTTTTACCATTCGTTGTAAAACTGTGGACCTATTTTTCAAACGCCTCACAACCGCGGACATTCTTCCGTTGAGAGCTTGAATAATAGACACTCCAGCCCAGTTGGTGGCGATAATGCACCTTTGCCAATGTTTGGATAGCGTAGCCAATGATACCGCGACTTGTAAGTTTTACAAGTTTTACTTATAAAACTCAGAACTTACCCTTTAATGCCTTTCCTTTGACTAGGGAGCACATCTGACCTCAACACGCAAAAATCCGGTGCAGCATCAATGTATTTGACGAGCTACACATGACCACATAGCACGTCGTTGTATGCATCAAGGGATTTGTACGCTCTAATCATTTCTCTTGTATACACACTTGGTGTCTGAATTAGATCATTATATATATCAGGCCATACAATTGCTGGCCACTTCTTGTCATCCACAATCCAAAGATCCTCAGGTATTGCGTAGGGATCCGGCAAGATCTCACCATTGCTGAGAGTACGTTTTTTAATATAATCGCCACGGTCGGAGGTAGGCTACTAAGGCTTCCCACATAATCCATCGTCAAATCTTTGATTTACAGTAAAGTAAAGTTATATGTGTGCAGTCATGATATGTTGCAGGTCGTAAAGTAACGTAAACAAGGTTAACTTATATAAAAGAAAAGTCGGGCTCTATATGCCACAGTGTCTGGTTGTGTTTCCCTGGGTTATCACTAGAGGTCCTCGTTCTCACGGTGTCATTCACATTAGACTACAATTCCCAGCATTCTGATCTGTCACTTATCTGATTATTGCACTCAGCTGTTTCCCATCACCTTGTTAGTTCTGTGTGTATATATTCCCTGTCTGTGTTAGTGTTTGTTACGGAGTCCTTGGTTTATGTCACCTCACTTTTCAGTCTGTATCTACCCGTTTCTTGTTTTTGTCTTGTGTTTTGGATTGCCTTATTGGATTTTGACACCTGCCTGGATGACTACGAGTTTGGATTGCCCTTTAATTAAAAACTACTGCTCTTGGATTTTCTGCCTCCTGTGTGTGTTCCGTGACAGAAGGACTCCGTCACACCTAATCCAGCGGTATGTTTTGTAACATCTCTTCCCCAGCCACCGAGCGGGAGAGAAGGGAGTTTTTTAAAGGGACCCGATTGGTCAAGTTTCGCGGGACCCGTGGAGGTCGCAGTGGAGGAGGTGGTCAAGAGACTGTTCAGGTTCCGTCTGCCCAGTCAGAGACTTTTCACGTCACGTCTGCTCAGCCAGAGACTGTCCACGCCATGTCTACCCGGTCAGAGACGGATCAGGAGATGCCCATTCGCGTGGCCAGGAGGGCACGGATGGACTATTTGGAGCATCTGATTCGGATCCTAGAAATGCCTGTGCTCGCTGTTCCAGAGCTGGAGCCAGTGTCCGTTCCAGAGCCTGAGCCAGTGTCCGCTGTTCCTGAGCCGGTGTCCGCTGAGCCGGTGTCCGCTATTCCTGAGCCGGAGCCGTTGTCTGCTGTTCCAGAGCTGGAGCCAGTGTCTGTTCCAGAGCCAGAGAAAGATCAGGAGATACCCATTCTCGCAGCCGGGGGAATACCGAGCAACTATCTGGAGCGTCTGGCACGGATCCTGGAAGGACCCTTCAGACCTCTTGTGTCCCTGGTTCCAGAGCCGGAACCAGTTTCTGTTCCTGAGCCGGAGCTCGTGTCTGCTGTTCCTGAGCCAGAGCCCGTGTCTGCTGTTCCTGAGCCGGAGCCAGTGTCTGCTGTTCCTGAGCCGGAGCCAGTGTCTGCTGTTCCTGAGCCGGAGCCAGTGTCTGCTGTTCCTGAGCCGGAGCCAGTGTCTGCTGTTCCTGAGCCGGAGCCAGTGTCTGCTGTTCCTGAGCCGGAGCCAGTGTCTGCTGTTCCTGAGCCGGAGCCAGTGTCTGCTGTTCCTGAGCCGGAGCCAGTGTCTGCTGTTCCTGAGCCGGAGCCAGTGTCTGCTGTTCCTGAGCCGGAGCCAGTGTCTGCTGTTCCTGAGCCGGAGCCAGTGTCTGCTGTTCCTGAGCCGGAGCCAGTGTCTGCTGTTCCTGAGCCGGAGCCAGTGTCTGCTGTTCCTGAGCCGGAGCCAGTGTCTGTTCCTGAGCCGGAGCCAGTGTCTGTTCCTGAGCCGGAGCCAGTGTCTGTTCCTGAGCCGGAGCCAGTGTCTGTTCCTGAGCCGGAGCCAGTGTCTGTTCCTGAGCCGGAGCCAGTGTCTGTTCCTGAGCCGGAGCCAGTGTCTGTTCCTGAGCCGGAGCCAGTGTCTGTTCCTGAGCCGGAGCCAGTGTCTGTTCCTGAGCCGGAGCCAGTGTCTGTTCCTGAGCCGGTGTCTGTTCCTGAGCCGGTGTCTGTTCCTGAGCCGGTGTCTGTTCCTGAGCCGGTGTCTGTTCCTGAGCCGGTGTCTGTTCCTGTGCCCTGGCCGCCCGACGGTTCTTCACCGCCCTGGCCGCCCGAGGGTTCTTCACCGCCCTGGCCGCCCGAGGGTTCTTCACCGCCCTGGCCGCCCGAGGGGTCATCACCGCCCTGGCCGCCCGAGGGGTCATCACCGCCCTGGCCGCCCGAGGGTTCTTCACCGCCCTGGCCGCCCGAGGGTTCTTCACCGCCCTGGCCGCCCGAGGGTTCTTCACCGCCCTGGCCGCCCGAGGGTTCTTCACCGCCCTGGCCGCCCGATGGGTCGTCTGCTTCGCCCTGGACGCCCGATGGGTCGTCTGCTTCGCCCTGGACGCCCGATGGGTCGTCTGCTTCGCCCTGGCCGCCCGATGGGTCGTCTGCTTCGCCCTGGCCGCCCGATGGGTCGTCTGCTTCGCCCTGGCCGCCCGATGGACAGTCTGCTTCGCCCTGGCCGCCCGATGGACAGTCTGCTTCGCCCTGGCCGCCCGATGGACAGTCTGCTTCGCCCTGGCCGCCCGATGGACAGTCTGCTTCGCCCTGGCCGCCCGATGGACAGTCTGCTTCGCCCTGGCCGCCCATATGGACAGTCTGCTTCGCCCTGGCCGCCCGATGGACAGTCTGCTTCGCCCTGGCCGCCCGATGGACTGTCTGTTTCGCCCTGGCCGCCCGATGGACTGTCTGCTTCGCCCTGGCCGCCCGATGGACTGTCTGCTTCGCCCTGGCCGCCCGCCCGATGGACTGCCTGCTTCGCCCTGGCCGCCCGATGGACTGTCTGCTTCGCCCTGGTCGCCGGCTGAGCCATCACCCCCTGTTCTTGTTCCCCTTCATGGTCCTGGCCCTCCCATCCCTCCCTTGGATTTCCGACCTTCCTCTTGGACTCGTGTGTTGTCTTGTGTACTGTCATGGAGCGTCTGGTAGCCGCTCCGTAGAGGGGAGGTTCTGTCACAGTGTCTGGTTGTGTTTCCCTGGGTTATCACTAGAGGTCCTCGTTCTCACGGTGTCATTCACATTAGACTACAATTCCCAGCATTCTGTTCTGTCACTTATCTGATTATTGCACTCAGCTGTTTCCCATCACCTTGTTAGTTCTGTGTGTATATATTCCCTGTCTGTGTTAGTGTTTGTTACGGAGTTCTTGGTTTATGTTACCTTACTTTCCAGTCTGTATCTGCCCGTTTCTTGTTTTTGTCTTGTGTTTTGGATTGCCTTATTGGATTTTGACACCTGCCTGGATGACTACGAGTTTGGATTGCCTTTTAATTAAAAACTACTGCTCTTGGATTTTCTGCCTCCTGTGTGTGTTCCGTGACACTATAGGCCTAGAGGCTATCACATTACTAACTTAGTCTAACATGATTCGTAAACAGTTGGACGTTTTACTTAATGTTATATTAATATGAAACACAAACAAACAGATCCAACTCTGAAATTGCAGTTTATTATTGAGTCAACAAGAAATGACAAACAATGCGAAATCTACGTTAATTAGCCTTCAATGTTCTTTTACAGAACTCGGCATAACAGATAGCGTTTTTTTGCTTCCTGGATGCGCGCGCATCCGGAATTGTTTGTATACAAGAAACCCGTGTATAGGCTAGCTACTGTTTACTGCACAGGGCCCAATAATAAGATAATAAACTTTATTTATTTATTTTAATTTTCTATAGCGCCTTTCATCTCAAAGTGCTTTACAGAAACAAATAAAACGATAAGAATACACCATATAAAATAATCCACAATAAAAAATTAAAAGAACAAAATAACCATATAAAATAATGCACAATGAAAAATTTATACACATTTTCAACTAAAAGCTACCCTAAAAATTAATTTTAAGGTAAGATTTAAAAATGCTAAGAGACTTTGCTTGTCTTATCTCGATTGGTAAAGAACTCCATATTGTTTTGGAGCTATTGAAGAAAAAGCCCTTTCTCCCATTAACCGTAAGTGAGTTAAAGGAACAGTTTCAGATGAACGAAGGTCATGCGTTGAAGTATATGGAATTAAACGTTTGGTTAAGTATTGAGGTGCCAACCCATGTAAAGCCTTGTAAGTAAGCATTATAATTTTAAAGTCTACCCTAAACCTAACGGGGACCCAATGCAAAGACTCTAAAATGGGAGTAATGTGATCTCTTATCCTAGTTCTAGTAAGGATTCTAGCAGCCGAGTTTTGCACTATGTGCAATTTGTTTAAGATAGCTTTTGGCGCTCCAGCTAACAAGGCATTACAATAATAAATACGGGAAAACACAAAATAGTTAATCAACCTCTCAGCAACAAAGAAAGGCAGCATTAGACGTAATCTGGCAATATTTCTAAGATGGAAGAAGAAGTTTTAACAGTATTTTTGGCATGAGACTCAAATGTTAGATTTGCATTAAAAACAAATCACCCACAAATTCTTCAATTTTGTTTGAAAGTCCACATTTAAACCATCAACGGTTAGTGAGACTGACCCAGCTTTACGAAGTTGGTGGCCAAATTGATAAAAATTGAAAAAGGTTGAAAAAGATGGCCAAATTGTCACCCCAATATTTGATATTATTGATGATGCTGTTCCACACTCCATTATGCACCAGTTTGTTGTTATAATGACAAAAAGTTTTAAAAGTCTTTTTTTTAAGGATTATCTGCTTCACTGCCCCATGTCAAAGTGAATGAAATGGTCAATAAAATCAAATGAGGGAGGCTTTGCTGTTAGCAAAAGCAATTCCAGCACGATTGCTACAATGAGCTCTCGGAGACGAGTGAAGGCAGGATCCACATGCAGAAGAATTTATTAGGATATTAGCAAACAAACAAAATAAACCAAACACAAAAAAATCAGGAAAACCAGGGAGCAGGACAGAGACCAGCGACATAATGTCTTAACGTTGGTCGTCATTATCAATACGCAGATGTAAACATTGGTACCTGTTTATTTATAAATCAATTTTGGGTCTATTACCTCCATATCTTTGCTCTCTAACCCAACTCAAACCTGTTGGAGTTTATTCTTTGCTCTCACAGGATTTGTATACCATCTCAGTTACAATCGTCCAAACTGAATTTGGAAAACAAGCTTTTCGGTAGGCGGCACCCAGTGATTGGAACTTTTTACAAAATAACCTGAAATTGCAGACCCTGGTGTCAATGAATATTTTTTAAAAATCTTTGCTTAGTGAGCTGTTAAAGGGTTAGTTCACCCAAAAATGAAAATTCTGTCAGTATTTACTCACCCTCATGTTGTTCCAACCTCGTAAGACCTTCGTTCATCTTTGGAACACGAATTAAGATATTTTTGATGAAATCTGAGAGCTGGATCACTCCTCCATAGGCTTCTTAGGGGATTGAAACTTTCCAGCCCCGAAAAGTTATTAAAGATATCGTTAAAATAGTCCAAGTGACTACAGTGGCTCAATCTTAAAGGGTAACTAAACACTAAAACAACTTTTTAAAATTAATGATCTGTGAGAATGGAGCTTCATCATAAATGCTGTTCATTGATTCGAGTAATTTTTTTGACATTTGGGTATAAAGTGTTTTAATTTTCAAATATATGGTGTAAAAACGTATGAGTGCTGCCCTCTTCAGGTTAAATGGAAAGCTCCTGAAGTAGGGGTATTCTGTGATGTAGGGTACTCTATGACGATACTTTGTCACGCCCTTGGTGCGAGCTCACCACGCCCTTGGCAGCCCCTGGTATAAAAGCATCTGGTTCCGTCAAAACTACTGTAGCGAGTCAGGAGTTGGAATTACGAGTATTGAAAACGATCAGGATAGGTTTATATTTGAAAATCAACACAAAACAAATAAAACAAGCAGCTCTATGCACTTTTTAAGGCAAGATTCTATTCTGTGGCATTTCCTTCTGACCGTCGTCTATAGCAACGCATAACACAATGCATCACAACGGACGCGCTCTCTCGTTTCATTCAAATACAACTTGCCGTCTTGCGTCTCCGTTTTTGATTGTATTGAAAATGAAATCAGAGTTAATTTATTGTTTACAGAGTTTGATAATATTGTTGTGATCATCTTGTCTGGACGATTGTTTTGTACGCTGTACAAAATGGATTTATATACAGGTAAGATTTAAAGCATTAATGCAAACTTTTCTTCGTGGAAGCTTCACGTTTATTTCAAGTGAGTGAGATAAAATATTTCAACTCAAAACAACATTTTGCAATGTATTGCAGCGACTTTTTTGTGCATGTTCTGCAGACAGGGTGACCATCATCGATTAAGTTTCCCTCAGGACTTTTGTAAAAGTCAAAATATGACCACACCTCAGATTTGGTCCTCTCAAAAGGCAGAAAAATCCAGGAAAAATCCAACATGACATCATGACTTTGCGTAAACATACACGCCACTTTCAAGTCAAGTGGCGTGTTATCTATACGCATTTTGAGCTATCCGCGTGTATGTCCACGCCGAAATCTTTTGCGTGTATGTCTACGCCATTAAATGTCCGAGTGATTCCGCGTGTATGTGTACGCCATTAAATGTCCGAGCGAAACGAAGCAAAATCTATATCTACATCTGTGGAGCGATCTTTTTTTTCCTAGGATGGTAGGAGAACACTCATAAATGGTATTAACCCCAGTGACGGGTAGGTTTAGGGACGGGGTTGGGGTAGGTCATATATCTATATATACATAATACAGTAACATAACGTTAAGTCAAAGGCGTTGATAAACACGCTGAAAAGCGATTATGCGTGTTGATAGCAAGCCAAAAATGGAAATACGAATTGGCGTGTCATACATACGCCATTTCATGAGATCAGTCTGAAAAATCAGGTGAAGGTGGGGAAGAAAAGACTTCAAATGACCGCTCTGTTGCAAAGCTACTTGTGTCACTCCAGTTGCTCTCCATTTTAGCGAGTTTGACACTAGCTGTCAATTAATCCCTCACTGCGGGTCTCAGGTGCACGCCCCCCCGCTCAGCCCCGCCCTTAGTTCGTCCCCTCTATCTGCGCTGGGGTCTGCCCACTTTTCCAGAGGTGTCAAGTCCAGGTTCAGAAAGTAAAATTCCTCCTCAGTATTTTGTTCCAATCACCTGGATTTGCTAATTAACACAGTTTTTAAGCCAGGAGATAGAACTAATTAGTGAAATCAGCTGGCTGAGTTTATGGGTGGAATAAACATATGGCAGGACTTTTACTTTCTGACCCCTGGAATTGACACCTCTGCACTTTTCCAACATTTTTCAAATATTGCCAGTGGGTGGAGTCAGGCTCTGACCAGGGGTTTAATTACCCTTTAAGTTTATCAAGTGACGAGAATACTTTTTGTGCGAAAAAAACAACAAAAATAACGACTTTATTTCAACTATTCATTTCCTTCTCTATGGGCCTCTAGTCAGTTAACTTAGTGTGATAGCGTACAGACCCGTCGCTATGGGCGGGCCATAGGGGGCCGGGCCCGCCCCAAAAAATGCTTGTGCCCCCCCACTTGAGGCACAGATAATTTAATTTTTATTTAATTTTAATATTATCAGTTGCTCATTTTGTGTTGCATTAATGTTGCATTTTTTATCATTAAAACATTAAAAATATAAAGAAACAATGGTGTGATTTTGTTTGATTGATGGGAATCTACACTGCAACAGCCTATCACGGCCTTACTAAAAAGAACGCTAGGCTACGTACTTGACGTACAACGAAGCTGCTCAACAGTTACCGCGCATTTTTGAAAGCTGTTTCAAAACGAGTTTTCGCCGGCTTACTCGCTTCAGTTCCTTCCGAGTGGAAGGATACTTTGATGTGGAGGTTCTGCTTGGAGAATCGCCGCCTCCCGGTGTGCTGACAGGAGGGACTGGAGAGAGGATAGCGCTGCCTCCACTCAAAGTACCGGTAGGTTCAAAGTCTCTGTGCGAGTGTATGTGCGTGCGTGTGTATGTGTGTGTGTCTCATGGCAATGCATATCCCTCTGTTCACTGCTTTAAAATGCAATGTTTGAGAGATGCTTCTGGTGTTACATCTAATATGTTGTATAGTCAAGTGTTATATGGATATTCATAACATTGCTTCTGTGTAATGTGGTGTAGGCTATAGGCTACCTGGTCATATTGCTGTTGGTTACATGTTTAACGTGATGATTAGGCTACGTGCTGCGCGACTAGAGTTGATTATTATAAATATACGTACTGTAGGCTAATAATAATTGTGCCCCCCCATGCATTTCATATGCCCCCCTTAAGACTGAGGTCTGGCGACGGGTCTGATAGCGTAGAGCTACGTTACACGTAGGCTCACTATTGGCCGACGTTGGTCATGTGTGTGATGCGTGTGATGTACAACAACAGAAGAACTGCGCTAAAAAACTAGTGAACTGACTCAAGCCATACAGAGAAGGAAATGAATGGTTGAAATAAAGTCATTATTTATTTATTTTTTGCGCACAAAAAGTATTCTCGTCGTTTGATAAACTTAAGATTGATTCACTGTAGTCACTTGGAGTATTTTAACAATATCTTTAATAACTTTTAGGGGCTGGCAAGCTTCAATCCCTTAAGAAGCCTATGGAGGAGTGATCCAGCTCTCAGATTTAATCAAAAATATCATAATTCGTGTTCCGAAGATGAACGAAGGTCTTATGAGGTTGGAACAACATGAGGGTGAGTAAATACTTACAGAATTTTCATTTTTGGGTGAACTATCCCTTTAAAGGAAGAAAAAATGTGTAAAAGTTTTTAATTGTTTTGATGATATGTTTTAATATCATGGTGATTTTCTTTCTTCTTTTATTTATTTATTTTTTCTTTTCTTTTTTTTTGCTAATGTTGTGCTGTTCGTCTTGGCCATGTCACTTCTGTAAAAGAGATTTTTTAATCTCAGAAAGTTTTATCTGGTTAAATAAAGGGCAAAAGAAATAAAACAACATCCACCAAAGGAAAAGACCAGACAATGAACAAAGGAACACACAGGCTTATATACACACAGGATAATAGAATAACAAGACCAGGGAACTAATCAAATAATAAAAATACAAAGTACTACAAAATTGGCACACAGGACCAGAAACAGGTACAGAACCCGGGCAAAATGCAAACCTATGGCTCGTTTCCATTGAGCGGTACGGTATGCAATTATTTGCGTTTCCACTGTCAAAAGTTTTGAATGGTACCAAAAAGCCGAACCGTACCCTACCACTTTTTGGGTACCCTTCCGTTGGGGTACCTAGCACAGTGGTACGGTACTAAAGGGAGGAGCTAGACTCACTGCAGAACGCTGATTGGTTGACAGAGTATCGTCACTTGCGCGAGCTACAAGGGGAATGACAACATAAGAAGCGCCATTTTTTAATATACAGTTGGAATATAATACTACGGTTATTTTTTCACGAAATGTCGTTTTAAGAGTTTTTGAGGCGAGAATGTAGTTATTTAAAGCTCAAATCTGCGGTTTATTTATGATGATTTATGATAATTTGATCCATTCCAGGCGATCACCGGGCGCTCGGCGCTCATATTCCCCACCTGGCACAGCCTTTCCTCGGCTAGCCGTTCTGACGTTTGCCGCTGACTCTGTAGTGGTAATTCGTCTTGTGTATATCTAACGGGTGGGTGATCTTTGGTCTCGTGAATCGATAATTCGTTCCCTGGCCAATCATTTTGGCTGAGGGCTAAGTGAAGTTTCATATATTTAGGCTATAACTTTTCCGTTGTAAAGTTAACGTTAGACTAGCGCTGAATTTGTATATTTGACTGATTTGTTTGCTTTATTTCTTATTGTATAGCTTGTTCTTGTAACGTTACCTTTTACTTATACTTTTATAATGGCTATTATTGATAGAACTGAAATTTAACAAAAAGAGATAGGGTTGAGTTTTGTCATTTTTTATTACAAGATTATCACTGTAATGTTGTTTATGTGCATTTATTGTACAAATGCACATATTGCCTGGAATATGTTTAATATTTTTTTAAATTTAAACGAAAAGATGCAGGGTTGTGTTTTATATTTCGTTTTGTTATAAATAGGCTAACGTTAAACATGTATATAATCAGGTCTATACATTGCCTGAACCACATTTGTGTGCCTATAATCTTTAAAATTTATTTAAATGAAAACGAAAAGAGGCAGAGTGGTGTTTTATAACATATTTCGTTTTATTGTTTTCTAAAATGTACATGCAGAGCGAGCTGAGTGACGCTTTCAAGAACGCGCTGTTCCATTTGGAGAATTACCGGACTCGCATCCTCGGGAGTCCTTCTGCTGAGAACTTTACATACTTGGTATTGAGAAATGCCTAATGTCGGCGCTTGTCTTCTTGTGACAAACATGCCGAGAAGCAAGGACAAGATCTGCTGTATGCCATCCATTTGTGTTTACTTTGTCGATTTCTTCTTCGCGCGAAAATGACGTTGATCGCTTCTTTCCGGCAAACCCCACGCCTATCAAGTAGGGTCCTGTGGGCGGTGGAAACGCTAGCTGGATCATGTTTTACTGACCCGGCCCGAACCGTACTGTACCGTACCGTACTGCTCAGTGGAAACGAGCCATAAGAGACCACATAACAAAAACACAAGAAACACAAAACCAGGGAATACATAACAACAACGCTTCTGAGGGGCTGAATACACGTCACTGTTTTCAACTAAAAACAGATTTTTTTTAATGCGTTTTGGCCGTTTGAAGTCTTGCAATAACTTGCCCAATACTCAGGGGAGGTATTCTACTATTTGTCAGCTTTTGAATAACATCATCTTCAGAGAGAGAAGTGTGGATCACTTGATCCCACACGGAAGCAAAATGCTTAACCAGGGTATCCATGACTGTATCCGTGCAATGATAGCAGTAAGAGGCATGATGTATCCTTAAAGCACTATTTACATTGAGTTGAGTTCCACAGAGGTCAAATGAAACTACAAAGCTAGCACAGAGGTATATATAATTACAAAAAAAAGTCATTTATGATTGTTATTGTTGTTAATATTATTTACGTAAGTACATAACATGTAAGATAAAATGAATTTTATCACTAGTACATACGTGTGACAAAGCCGTTTCTGCGACAGCTTTGTAGTTTCATCTATTGAAATTGTTAGAAACGCACACAGATGACTTGGTTGTTGAGCGCCCTCAGACGACCATTATGATTACATTCGAATGAATACGCCGTCTACCTACAGATGATTAAAGCAGCACTAAGTAAGATTTTTTACCTGATTGTAGCAGGTTGATTAGTCGCAATGGGTCTAATTACACACTCTTTCTGGACCAATCAGGATTTAACGGCATGCTTTATATGCAGGGGGGTTGGCCCCCCCTCGACACTGACTTGTTCTTGTCAGACGCACATTTCCGCTCTGAATTATTTAATGTCCGGCGGTGCAGTCACAGCAAAGCGACAGTGTCTCCCTGTTAAACTCGATCCTTCCTGTAACGGAACCGGGTTCAGCTTTGTCACTGGCTCGGTGCAGCCTTACTATCGGCACTATTGGTGCATTGGTGAGACGCTCGCTGACGGGGTTGTCGGCCTCTTCGTTCGCGCTAATATCTGCACTGGCCACTCCCTTCTGGGTCGTGCTGCTGTTTTGTCTCAACCAACTTATGTTTCTATCAACAACTGTCTACAAGTAACTTTATGAGCGCAACCCCGGAGCTGAGTGTCTTTACGTGCCGTTCAGCGTTAGATCGGTGGTTCAACTGGGTGTCTGGCAGGGTTGTATTTGACTCAGTGTGACACGAGGATAGCATTGTCCTTATGTGGCTTGTCCGTGCTTATTAGTATGTATGCGTGTGTGTGTGTGTGTGTGTGTGTGTGTGTGTGTGTGTGGATAGTGGGGTCTAGTTTATTAGTTAACTTATGATTAAGTGATTTTGTTTCATATTTCTTTTCATATTCCTTTGTTTTGATGAAGATTTTCAGGTTTCTCTGAAACTTTATAATTGTCAATTTTTTTATTTTTTTTATTTGTGAATTTCTGATTAAGTGATTTTTGTCCTGGTTTCATTTTCTTTAAGTTGAGAGACTTTCAGGTTTCTCTGAAACTTTATAATTGTTAATTTTGATTATTTGTTTATTTGTTAACTTATGATCAAAGGGATTCTGTTTTGGTTTTATATTGCTTTGATCTGAGAGATTTCTATATCTCTGAACTCCCGAGTTGTCAAATTTCTTTTGGTTAGTTTTTGTTGTTGTTGTTAAACTCTAGGCAGCTATTAAGTCACATTTTGCTGCCTAGATCTGCCTTAGAATGAAGTTATTTTTTTATTTTATTTTGGTTTATTGATTAATTTTTCCCAATAATTGAATGTCCTCTCCTCCATAGTGCTGAGTGCTGAAGGTGGTGGTGTCGGTGTCTCTGGGGTTGGCGACTTCTTTGGGTGCTGTGTTTTCCCCTTGTTTATTTTGGAGTTATCACTGTGTGGATGTGAGTGTTCACGTGTGATCGGGGATCCTTTTTTTGAGATCCCACACCCTTTGACTCTGCCCCTCTACTAGTAAGGCCTCAGTATTCTTTCCCCCTTTCATCAGTATGCATATTTATATTTGATGGTTTTAGTATTTGTATAAATAAAATTATTGTTTTGAATGGAACTACGTCTTTGGCTTCTTGCATAAATCAAACCTGTGTGCTTTCTCTATTTTGGGTAGTTTAACATTTAATTAGTCAAATCCTATTCTCAGGGCGAAATTCCCCGGGTAGCGTTGCCGGTAAAACAAAGTCCCACTCGCAACAATCTGGCGTAGTCGGCAGGACAGTGCATTTTTGAAAGCCATAGACGTTTGTTCCTGTTCTATGGTATTCGTGTAGTGTAATAGTTCTGTGGGTTTTTGTGCTTAATCCTGTTTTTGTGTCTTTTTTTATTTAGAGACAAAACAGCAGCTGGCTTCATTTTTGGCGTTTTGGCGAACGGTTGTTATTTTCCTTTTCGGTTCCATTGTCTCAGTAGGGCGTATTTATGGGCGTGGAGGTACAGGAGTTGAGGTAGTTAGTTGCACAGTTAAGAGCGGGAAATGAGAGGATGCGCCCGGAGCAAAATGTCAACGCCACTGGTCCCAGCTCTGCGGCTCCTACTGCTGCCATAGTTAATCCCCCTGTAACTGTGCGACTGATTGTTGTACCTCGAGATAGAAGGTGTCCCAGAGTCACGGGGTAGATCAGTTGTAGGGCTCTCGGAGTGGCTTGATGAGGTGCAGGCCTGTATGAGGGCCCGTCACCTGTCTTTATTTTGTTCGACCATTTGGAGGGAGAAGCGCGTTGAGAAATAAAGCATCGCCCCAGTACAGAGCGAGGTGACCCAGCCAAAATTATGGCAGCATTAAAGGAGATGTATGGCTGTTATGAGTCCTACGTAGCCCTTCAGGAAGCTTTCTTTTCTAGACGGCAGCAGGAAGGAGAGACACTGCAAGAGTTTTCACTTGCCCTGCTGAGTCTTATGGCGTTTGTAAGACAGAGTGCCCCCAATGGCATGCCAAATTCAGAAGTATTGTTGCGCGGCCAGTTTGTGGAGCACGTGATGGAAGGTGCTCTCCGCCGTGAGTTAAAACAGTTGGTGCGTCGGCAGCCTACGGCAACTCTGCTTGAGGTTAGGGGCGAGGCCATCCGGTGGGAGCGTGAGGGGTTGCCTGGGGGTGCTAGGGGTCGAAGTAATTCTGTCCCCTATGCCTTGGGCATGCAGTTCGGAGTCAGTGTGGTCCTCAGAGGTTGAGTACTTCCCAAGCGTCGCATCTGAGTGAGATGAGAGAGATGTTAAAGCTGCAGCAAGATCAACTAACTCAGCTTACTCAAAGCATTTCCCTCCTACAAAATTCTCAGCCGTGCACCCGGCCATCTTATAAGGGTCCTATTATATGTCGGCGTTGTCACCAACCGGGTCACTTTGCTAGGGAGTGTGAGGGGATACGTGCCCCTCCTCACACGCAGCCTATCCTGCCCGCCCCCCAACAGTCTGATAGGCAATCGCGTCATTTTCAGGCCTCGGAAAACTAGCAGAAAATTCGGGGTTATGGGGCAGTCACTGGCTCGGAGGTTATCCCAAGTGTTTCTAAATTAATTTCGTCTTGTCTGCATTTGAACGTGACTATGGGAGGGGTTGATGTCCCTTGTTTGGTGGACACTGGATCCATGGTGTCTACAGTTACAGAGAGCTTTTTCCTCCAGCATTTTGAGCCGTGGGATAGAGAGAGACTCCAATCTTGCCACTGGCTGCAGCTCCGAGCCGCCAATGGGCTTACCATCCTTTATATTGGGTACCTGGAGTTGGATGTTAAACTCTGTAGTAAGTCAATGGCAAGGTGCGGTGTACTGGTGGTTAAAAATCTCCCCGGTGATATGTCACTTCATGTCCCCGGGGTGTTGGGAATGAATATCATCCGCAGGTGCTACAAAGAGCTTTTTAACCAGCACGGTTTGGCCCAGTTCAACCTGTCTTCAGTATCTAGTGCTCCAGAGTCGTGGAGGCATTGCAGCCGTGTCAACAGGCCAGCGAGCAGTCTCCCCAGGACTGTTCAGGCAGAGTGAAGGTTCGGGGTAGGAGGTCCTGCCGCATCCCTGGTGGCATGATGAAGGTCATTGCTGCAACCTGTTCAGAGCAGTACTCTGGTTGTACTGTACTGTTTGAGCCATTGTGCTCTGGTTTGCCTGCTGGGCTGCTTGCTTCTCTGGCCATGGTTCAAGTGGTCGGGGGCACTGCTTATGTACCCATTGTGAATGTTGGGGCCATTGATGTGGTACTGTACCCTCGCACGGTGGTGGGTACCCTGGATCCGGTTCGTGTTGTCAGCTTGCCTGCAGGGGTCACTGAGGTGCCATCAGTGTTTGCTACGGTGAGTTCCCAAGCTGTCCCCTCTAGGGTGCAAGATCAGATTGAGGCCATGGACTTGTCTTCACTGCCTGCTAAAGAGCAGAGCCGGGTTCGATCCTTTTTGCAGGATTATATCCCAGTCTTTGCCACTCATGATGGTGATTTGGGTTGTACAAACCTGATTGCTCACGACATCCCTCTTTTGGATGATGTCCCCGTTCGGCAACGCCATGGGCGTATCCCACCTTCTGAGTATGAGCTGGTCAAGAACCACATTAACCAACTTTTGGAGGCACAGGTAATAAGGGAGAGTAGCAGTCCCTACGCCAGCCCCATTGTGTTGGTAAAGAAAAAAGATGGGAGCTTGCGTATGTGTGTCGATTACAGGCAACTTAACAACAAAACGAGGAAAGATGCTTTTCCTCTTCCTCGTATTGACGAGTCCCTGGATGCTTTGACAGGTGCCCGCTGGTTTTCCACTTTAGACCTGGCCAGCGGCTATAACCAGGTCCCTGTTTCTGAGGCAGATCGATCTAAAACGGCATTTTGTACCCCATTCGGCCTCTTCGAGTGGAATCTAATGCCGTTTGGGCTCTGCAATGCTCCAAGCACTATCAAAGGCTTATGCAATGCATATTTGGTGACCAACAGTGCCAGTCGTTGCTGTTGTATCTTGACGACATTGTGGTCTTTTCTTCCACAGTCGAGCAGCACCTAGAGAGGTTGGATGTAGTGCTGGGGAGGCTCCAGCAGCAAGGCCTGAAGGTAAAGCTCAGCAAATGTGCGTTTTTCCAACAGGAAGTGCGCTATTTGGGCCATGTCATTTCAGACAAAGACGTTTCCACAGATCCCAGCAAAGTACAGGTAGCTGCGAACTGGCCGCCACCTACCACCATCCCGGAGTTGGGGTGGTTCCTTGGGTTTGCCAGTTAGTATCGCCGCTTTGTGGAGGGGTTCGCCAAGTTGGCGGCCCCGCTACATAAGCTGGTTGCTGAACTGGGAGGCACAAAGTCGAAGAGAAGGGCAGAGCTGTCTTTTGGGGGACATTGGACTGAGCAGTGCCAGTGTAATTTTGAGGCACTTAAGACCAAGCTTGTTACGGCACTTGTGCTTGCTTATGCCAACTTTTCTTTGCCATTCATTCTTGAGGTTGATGCAAGCTACGGGGGACTTGGGGCAGTACTCTCCCAGAAGCAGTTGGGTAAGGTTAGACCAGTGGCTTATGCCAGTCGAGGTCTGAGGCCTACTGAGCGCAATATGCAAAACTACAGCTCTATGAAGCTGGGGTTTTTGGCGCTCAAGTGGGCCATGACCGAGAAGTTTAGGGAGTACCTATTGGGCCACAAATGTGTTGTCTTCACAGACAACAACCCCCTTAGCCATTTGTCCTCAGCAAAGCTTGGAGCTACCGAACAACGTTGGGCAGCACAGCTGGCCTCCTTCGATTTTGAAATCAAATATCGATCCGGGAGGAGTAATGGAAATGCTGATGCTCTGTCTCGCCAACATCCACCTAGCACATCAGATCTAGAGGCCGTGATTCCTGGTACATTACTCCTGGATACCTTACAGCATGCCCAGGTTGAAGCCGTTCAATCTGCTATTGCTACCTTGCCAGAATATACACCTTTAGATCTTGGTGTTTTGCAGCAGGCAGATCCGGTCATTAAAGAGGCTCTGGTTTTCTGGCGGAAAGGGAGTCGTCCAAATGGTGAGGAGCGAGGGGCAGTCTCTCAGTCTGCCTTGGCATTGCTCCGTCAGTGGGACTGGTTGATGGAAAGGGATGGGGTCTTGTATCGCCGGGCCTTCCGCCCTGATGGCCTTGAGGCAGTGTCTCAGTTGATCTTGCCAGCTTCCCTAAAGGAAGAGCTGTTGACCAGGGTTCACCAGGACCATGGTCATCAGGGTGTGCAAAGAACATTAGAGCTTTTGCGATGGCGGTGTTACTGGCTGGGTATGTCCTCTGCGGTTGCACAATGGTGTCGGGCCTGCGAGAGGTGCCAAGTGGCTAAGGACACCCAGCCAGCTGCTCGCAGCTTCATGGGGCATTTGCTGGCTTCAAGGCCAAATGAGATCATAGCTATGGATTTTACAGTGTTAGAACCAACATCTAACGGGTTGGAAAATGTCCTCGTTATGACTGATGTGTTTAGCAAGTATAGGCTCGCTGTCCCTACCCGTGACCAAAGAGCCCCTACTGTGGCTCAGGTTTTGGTGACAGAATGGTTTTCAAAGTTTGGTGTGCCTGCTCGTATACACTCGGATCAAGGCTGCAACTTCGAAAGTTCTCTGATCCAGCAGCTCTGTGGGCTCTATGGCATTGAGAAGTCTCGTACCACGCCGTACCATACAGCTAGCAACGGTCAGTGTGACGGTTCAATCGAACCCTGCACAACTTGTTGCGCACCTTTCCGGTGTCTCGGAAGCGGGACTGGAGTTCTTGTCTACCGCAGGTGTTGTATTCTTATAACACAACCCCTCATCAGGCCACTGGGGAGTCCCCTTTTCTGTTGATGTTTGTGCAAGAGCCCAGGCTCCCCATTGATTTCCTGCTAGGTATAGTAGAAGATCCTCGCTGTGGAAGTACCCATGAATGGATCCAGGAGCATCAGACCTGCCTACGGCTAGCCTTTGAGGGAGCTGGGGAAAGGCTAAGAGGTCCGGCCAAGCGTCGTAAGAGGAATTATGATCAGCATGTTCGAGACCAGCCTCTGAAAGTGGGTCAGTTGGTGTGGTTGCGGAACTTTGGTACACGTGGTCGTCATAAGATCCAAGATCTGTATGATTCTGTGTCATTTAGGGTTCTGAAGGCACCCGCCGAAGGTGGCGCTGTATACACCATAGCGCCTGTTGGCAATCCGACCAAGATCAGGCATGTCAATCGCGCCCTGCTGAAGGCTGTAGTCAGGTTAGAACCTTCTGGTGGCACTGCTGCTTTTCTGCCACCTTCCTTATATCACTTTGAATCGGAGGAGTACTTCGGTGCCAGTGATCTGCTGGTTCTCAGGCAGGAGCCTCCGTTGGTAGTACGAACTCAAACTAACCCTGTGTCCCCGGTTCTGGACCTTGTTGAGGCTCCCAGCGCTGTGAGCGCAGTTTCTCCAATCACTTATCCAGACACCGGTAAAGTTTCACTCCGTCGGACAGCCCGACCAACAGCAGGCCATCATTCTAATATCAATCATCTCCCGAGAACCGTGGGGGGACCGGCAGGTGGTGTAGTAAACCGTCCGGACCCTCTGGTTAATTCTGTTTCGGCCCTCTTTAGGCCGTGGAAGTAGTTGAGGCCAAACTTGCTGTGTTTACTCCATCGTCGGGGTGACGATCTAAAAATTGGGGTAGATTGTAGCAGGTTGATTAGTCGGATTGGGTCTAATTACACACTCTTTCTGGACCAATCAGGATTTAACGGCATGCTTTATAGGCAGGGGGGTTGGCCACCCCTCGACACTGACTTGTTCTTGTCAGACGCACATTTCCGCTCTGAATTATTTCATGTCCGGCGGTGCAGTCACAGCAAAGCGACAGTGTCTCCCTGTTAAACTCGATACTTCCTGTAACGGAACCGGGTTGAGCTTTGTCACTGGCTAGGTGTAGCCGTACTATCGGCACTATTGGTGCATTGGTGCGACGCTCCCTGACGGGGTTGTAGGCCGCTTCGTTCACGCTGATATCTGCACTGGCCACTCCCTTCCGGGCCGTGCTGCTGTTTTGTCTCAACCAACTTATGTTTCTATCATCAACTGTCTACAAGTAACTTTATGAGCGCAACCCCGGAGCTGAACGTCTTTACGTGCCGTTCAGCGTCAGATCGGTGGTTCAACTGGGTGTCTGGCAGGGTTGTATTTGACTCAGTGTGACACGAGGATAGTTTTGTCCTTATGTGGCTTGCCCGTGCTTATTAGTATGTATGCGTGTGTGTGTGTGTGTGTGGGGGGGGATAGTGGGGTCTAGTTGATTAACTTATGATTAAGTGATTTTGTTTCATATTTCTTTTAATATTCTTTTGTTTTGATGAAGATTTTCAGGTTTCTCTGAAACTTTATAATTATCAATTTGTTTTTTTGTTTATTTGTGAATTTCTGATTAAGTGATTTTTGTCCTGGTTTCATTTTCTTTAAGTTGAGAGACTTTCAGGTTTCTCTGAAATTTTATAATTGTTAATTTTGATTATTTTCTATGTTTATTTGTTAACTTATGATCAAAGGGATTCTGTTTTGGTTTTATATTGCTGTGATCTGAGAGATTTCTATATCTCTGAACTCCGAGTTGTCAAATTTCTTTTGGTTAGTTTTTTGTTGTTGTTAAACTCTAGGCAGCTATTAAGTCACATTTTGCTGCCTAGATCTGCCTTAGATTGAAGTTATTTATTTTATTTTATTTTGGTTTATTGATTAATTTTCCCCAATAACTGAATGTCCTCTCTACCATAGTGCTGAGTGCTGAAGGTGGTGGTGTCGGTATCTCTGTGTTTGGCGTCTTCTTTGGGTGTTGTGTTTTCCCCTTGTTTATTTTGGAGTTATCACTGTGTGGGTGTGAGTGTTCACGTATGATCGGGGATCCTTTTTTTGAGATCCCACTCCCTTTGACTCTGCCCCTCTACTGGTAAGGCCTCATTATTCTTTCCCCCTTTCATCAGTATACATAATTATATTTGATGGTTTTAGTATTTGTATAAATAAAATTATTGTTTTTGAATGGAACTACGTCTTTGGCTTCTTGCATAAATCAAACCTGTGTGCTTTCTCTATTTTGGGTAGTTTAACATTTAATTAGTCAAACCCTATTCTCGGGGTGGCGAGAATTCCCGGGTGGCGTTGCCGGTAAAACAAAGTCCCACTCGCCACATTAAAATAATGTTTCCAAAATCGTTTCAGTGGTTCATCAAGTCGTGACATGGTGAAATGCACTTAAGCCACAGCTTTGCGGTCCTTTATCTGATATATCCACGCTATGTAAGATTGCCAGATCGGGTAGCGTTTCTGTAGTTCTAATGAGACATAAGAAAACTACTTATTTATCTTGCTTTACGGCAAGCGTTACAATTGCTACAATTGCTCATTTGTGATGTCGCAATACATCATACTTTCATAAAATCATGCATCATACTCTATCTTGTCTGTGGCCATTGTTGATTCCAAAGCCGGTGCTGGATAAACAGAGAGCATGCGCATGCGACAGTAGGCTGAGGTAGGCTAAATTATTTACGACAGCGGTAATGGACAATTCCGCTTCCAACCTGTAGGGCGACCGCAGAGGAAAAGTTACTTGGTGCTGCTTTAACAAATATTTTTAAATCATCCACGAATTTATCATCTCTTCCTTACAGTTTTAACGAGTTAACAACAATGCCACAAATCATTAAAACACCTGGCCGTTAGTAAAACACATTAAATTGAGTTAATGTCTAAATAATATATTTTAATTAAAAAAATATATAATTTAACCTTATTGATATCATTTCATTTAATTTGAAAATTAATCGATATAATATTGTCTCAATATTTTAATGTTTTATTCAAGTAATATTTGATAAAAATAGGTAGAAAAAACCCTAAAACTAGCATGAAATAAATGTTAAAGCAGAAATAAGAAAGCTGTAAAGTAATTTCTGGTTTAAACTCGCTCTCTCCCCCACTTTTCTTGCGCGCTCAATCCTCTCCGCATTCGATTGTGGGAAATAGTTCTTCAGCAAGTGTAGATTGAATGTACACTCGAATTCAGAGAGGATTGTGGGTCAAAGTAGTGAACGAATGTAGGGAATGATGTTGTTCACTCAGAATTCGGACACAACTACAAAATGGCGACACCTGATATAGTGCACTATATAGTGGATAGGGAGCGGTTTCGGACACAGCTATATGTAGCAGGTTTATTTGTATACTTATGAATTCCACCAAAAAATATTTCTTTTTGTATTACTGGGAGTTTCGTTTTGGGTTCATTCTGCCTGCGCGTCGGGTTAGTGCAGTGCGTGCGTGTGACGTCATCAGACCGGGGACTTGCGCCGCGCAAATTTGACCTCAGTCAGAGCAATGCTGGATTTGACTGAGGTTAGTTCACGTCAGGTTTCTCCGATAATAAAACGGATATATAAGTTGATATTATCACTTATTAGTTGACTTATCACCGTGTAAGAGTGTATATGATGATGAGTGAATCTTGCAGTAGTCTTAATGAACTACGAGCCGCGATATTGTGTTTTTATATGTTAAATGCAGTTCGGTAGCTGCTGCAGCACGTGGTGAGCTAGCTGTTCGGCAGGCCATTAACATTGTATTGACGTGATGCTATTTTTTCTAGATGCTAACCTGATGTCACGCAACACTCATTGCCATATTGTTTATGACCGCAGGTATGTTTTTTTTTTGTGTTTGTGCATATTTGTTTGAGATGACTCAATGAATATATGTGTAGTTTATATAATGGAATTAATGTATGACTAAGGGGAATTTACAATGTGTTTTTCTATTGGGAATATCTGTGATATTTTCTTTGTATTTGTTTTGATTACAAATTTATGTAGTTTTTCTGTATGAGAAGAGGTTAAATGTGATTAATGTGAATAGAGTCAGAGCAATGCTGGATTTGACTGAGATGCTAACCTGATGTCACGCAACACTCATTGCCATATTGTTTATGACCGCAGATAATAAACTGCATTGTGACTGCCCGTGCCTCCGTGTTTACTTGAGAACAACCCAGAACACAACGCAGAAAGACAAGACGGGTTACATATAGACCCCTTTTGCGCCGACGTCACCATTATGTCACGCCGTGAGCTGGAGGCAAAACAAAGGGGAAACTGGAGGCGGCCAATACAAACCAGCACAGATTAGGTTACATAAGGAGCTTAAATTAGTATTATTATTATTAAATGTCATCTTCTGTTGTTGGGTGCTAGAATCAATGAAAAATGAATATGCTGTATCTGGAATTTTTATTTCTAGAAAATATTCACATCATTAAAATTGCACCGTAATGTCACTCTTTACATTGTCGTCTTCTTGCCGCTGGCTAGGCAGAACTGGGGATCGTACCACATACCACAAGTCTTGTACAAGACCATTCAGCACATAGTTATAGGCATCTAAAGATGTATATGCCCTCAGTTTCTCTTTACGCTCTGTTTCTCTATCGGATAGGTGTAGAAGTCAGGCCACTCAACTGGAGGTAGCCTAGCGTTAACGTTAATCCTGTTAGATCGTCCATTCATTGACTGAGCGTGTATGGGTCGGGCAATCTCGTTCCGTTCGTTAAAATTAACTTTTGCAAATAACAATCGCGGTCCTGGACAGTGAGTGACCTTGCACATTAAGATAAAATCGGATTTTCTCCAGCCATCGTTAAAAAACAAGCTAACAAAACTTGCAAACGAGCGTTAGTGAAGTGGCCAGAGGGATCGTTCTGCCTCCACCTAAGCTCCGACCACATAAAAACGTCATCATGTTTACCAACTGAAAAGGGGTCTATAGAGTATTTAAGCTGTTTATCACTAGCAAAGCTTAATCACTATACTAGGACATGCCAAAGCATGCTAACAAGATGCTAATCATGCTAACAAAATGCTAATTCATGCTATCAATGTGGTAATTAATGCTTGTAATGTGTTAATTCATGCTAGCAACATGTTGAAAAATGTTAGCAAATGATGAATAATGTAAGAAACATGCTTATCATGCAAATAAATGCTAGTAACATGTTAAAACATGCTAAAAAAATGTTATGCTTATGTGTTAAATCATGCTAGCAATGTGCTAATTCATGGTAGCAAATTGATAAAAACATGCTAAAAATGTATTGACACCATCCACCACAATAGCTGCAAGGCACTTTCCATGAACATGGAAACAAATGTTTTTTTTTATTCTGATCCTAAAATTGCTGATTTTTTTTTTTAAGTAAAAAAAAAAAATTATCCAAATTTAGAGAGTCTATGATTAAAACAAGAATAGGTAACACTTTAGAATATACAGCCCGGAAAGTATTGCACAATTAAGACGAATTTACAGCGTAACTTTCTGTATTTTGTAGTGTACCTATGAAGTACTTGCATGTAAGTATAAGGGAACAATATGTAAAGTTTGGGGAATAAAGGGGTAACAACCAGGAGAGTTAAAAAATATATTTATACTGTAAGTATTATAGAACTAAGGGGTACTTATTCTACTATTATGATACAACAATCACATTTGGGAGCAATTTAGCAAGACCATACACTTTGTATCTTTTTGTAATAATTGTGTACCAATACAAACTGTATAGGGTTTTTAAAAGTTACAGGGTACATATCTATGCATTTATACAGTTTTTTTTTAATAGCAAAAGTGCAGATGTTTAAGTTTTGGCTTACATGTTTCAAGGCAAGTAAAGCTAAAACAATTGGATTTTTTTTAAATACTGGGAAATATACTCCTGTTCCATGTAGGGTAAGTGTGACATTGCAGGCCGTAAATTAATGTGGTGCTTGTTACCCTCTTGTTCAATGTAGTTACAGGGCAAGTACAATAAAAATTCATACACACAATCTAATATCACTGACTGGGAAACTTTATTTGAAAAACAACTTATTACAGTTGGTCTGAAGCGCTAGTCTACGGTTTAAAAAGTTTAAAATATTGTAATTTTTCATACAAACACTTTCGATTCACTTCAGAAGACATTGATCCATCCACTTTGGACGTATGGATTACTACAGTTATTGCAGTATGTGCTGTTTGATGCTCCAACTTTTAGGAACACATGAGCTTGCATTATATGTATTCCCAGAGAAGATTTTTTTTCTAAAAACCTTCATTTGTGTTGATCTGAAGTAGGAAAGTCATATACATCTTGGATGGCATGAGGGTAAAAGAGGAGTAAATGGTTAGGACGTATTTCTGGGTGCACTGCATTTTCTTTTAATAAACAACACAGAATAGCAAGAGACATGATTTCCTCTTCAGATTCATCAGAGGAAAGAAAGATAAAAAAGAGGAGGAAAAGGAAGAAACCAAGCAAGAGAAAAAAGGAGGGACAAAACATGCTACTCTCTGTCAAGACTTAAGTATTTGAAATGAATTTTTGATTTAAAAAAGCAGTTTTAATTGAAAAAGAAGTGTTTTAAATCTGTTATGAATTAAGTTGTTTTTTAAATAAAGGTTTCCGAGTCAGTTATATTAGATCGTGTGTATGTATTTTTATTGTACTTACCCTGTAAACTAAAAGAGCCTCAAATATCCTGTCAGATACTCAAGGAACTTCAAAATGTAATTTAAGTGCCTCAAAGCTCTTTCTCCTATAGCAGGGTTACTGGTGGAGCATTGACAATCTTTGCGATTCTTGCTGGAATTTATGGGATCCTTTAAGCACTTTGTATTCAGTTCAGAGGTTCTTGAGTCACCTTTTCATTACCATGAGACCTTGACCTGCTTTGGGAGAAATTAGAGGAACCTGAATGCTATAAAAAGGTTATTGTAAGATAATTTAACATTTAAGTGGTTCCTGGAAGATCTCTTATGTTAAAGCCAGCATCTTGTGCAATCCAATGGTTCTGTGAGGCCAGAATAAGATTATCATTAAGTTGGCTTGGAAAAGCAAAGCCCCAACTATTACTATTAATTTTTTCATTCCGCCAAAATTTGACGCGCAACTCCTCCCGCAGCTTTTGTCACAGACCCACGAATGAGGCATCAAATCATGCGGATTATACGGAAATGGTGGGCTATGACTTTTACAAGCGATCGGGGTAAGATGTTCGCTCCAGGGGCGAAAAAGCGCCCGAAAAATCCCATAGACTTAACATTGCGACAAACTTTGATGATTCATAGTTCCGAGTGAGGATTTCGCATAAATGTGCGGTTTACCACTTTTGAAGAGGCTGGCAGGCTCTGTAAGAAAATACCTCACAATGGGGTAAAAGTTTCACTTCTGGGGGGCAGGAGCTGCCCAAATTTACCCCATTGCTCACTATTGCGGTTTATTAGTGGTTGCTTGCCAAAGCCAAAGCCCCAACTATAACTATTTCTTTTTATTACTCCGCCAAAAGTTTGACGTGCAACTCCTCTCACAGCTTTTGTCGCAGACCCACGAATGAGGCATCAGATCGTGCGAATTATTCGGGAATGGTGTGCTATGACTTTTATAAGTGATCGGGGGTACGATGTTCGCCCCAGAGGCGAAAAAGTGGGGGGGAAATCCCATAGACTTAACATTGCGACAAAGTTTGACGATTCATAGCTCCGAGCGAGGATTTCGCAGAAACATGCGGTTTACCACATTTGAAGGGACTGGCAGGCTCTGTAAGAAAATACCTCACAATGGGGCAGGGGCGTAGCCATCATTTCAAAAGTGAGGGGGAAAGAATGTCAAGTGTAATACCAGTTTTATTTTTCTTCAGACTTTTGTTGACAGATTTTTGCTTAATTGGCTTAATATGCTATTTATTTTAAACCAATAAAGCAGAAAAAAAGAAAGAAAGTTGTCCAGTACTTTATATTGCACATGCAGGGTTTTTCCTGGCTTAAAATGAGGCGAAGGTGGTAAAATCCTGATCATGTATTTTAATAAGATAATAAAATGTGTATTTTTCATAGACCATCATATAGTCTACTGTGTTACCACAGTATTTTCGTAGGTGGATCTCTGTACCTCTAGGGGGGTCCGGGGGCATGCCCCCCTGAAAGAAAATTTTGTACATTTTAAAGATAAATTCACTAATCTGGTGCACTTTGAGTGCCCCGAATCCGCTGTTAAAAATAAATAAACCAACTGCCCAAACATATGATATTCTCTGATTTAGATATCTGATCATCGCATTACAATTATTCAAATTATCAGTGTTAAGCATGATAATATGGTTAAATATCACACTGAAGCTGATTTAAAAATAACATTTACTTAAAATAAAAGTTCTTCTTTTGGCAAAATTACATTTTCTTACTAGCCTAAACAAAGTCTGTCTTACTAAACTAAAACTTTCCAATTGAAAACCTTCAAACTTCAAGCTAAAACTACTACAAACTTTCTAGTTAGGCTTTTTCAAGAGAACTTAAAGTTTGTCTATAAACTTTTTTTTATCTAATTGTAAAGTGTTACCAAATTATGATAAACATCATGTAGGCCTACACATGTTACTACGCTGCCTGATTCAAGCAGATCGTGGCTGTTAATGCATGAAAATCCAAATTCAGCATTAACATTCACCATGTTCATTCTAATTTGAAGGGCTTTGATAACATATCTGTGAAAATAACATGCATTACGAGTAAAAAAAGATTGAAAATATTGCATGTTTGTTCGGGTAGTGAATTTACAACAAAACCTGTTAATTATTCAACAAGAGAAATAGGCGGAGTTATTCATCATTGTGCAACACAATTCGGATACTACATGACAACTTACTTACAGTGTTTGACTTTTTCATGAAAAAGGAGTGAAGAGTTTTTTTGCCATTTTGAACTCTATGAAACTGATGGATTCGGCGCGGGTGCGGGCGTGTCGTTAGCTAATGCACGAGTGACTGATTACCATGGAAACGTGAAAGTCACGTATAGACTATCCTTGACTCTTTTGATTTTAAATATCGATGTGTACACACCCGTGAAAACCTAAGCTTGTCGTTGAGACACTTGCCCTATGAAAAAGTGCGGGGGACGAATTTACATTGTATAAAAAGTGGTCCCCCCCGTCCCCCGCGTAATCTACGCCCATGCAATGGGGTAAAAGTTTCACCCATGGAGGGCAGGAGCTGCCCAAATTTTCCTCATTGCTCACTATTGCGGTTTATTATTATTATTCCGCCTACTTCTTCTTTTTATTCCGCCAAAAGTTTGGCGCGATACTAAAAAAGAAACACTGTTATATCTTTTGCGGCAAGGGCGCCGCCATTGTGCAGTATTATAACCTGTGACGTCACGGGGTTGGTTGGCTTTGGGCTGAGTTCAGTAAAACACAATGAAAGATGCATGTAAGCTGGTCGAAATTAGCGAACAACTAACGTTAGTCATTGTTAGCTAACAGCTAATGCTAACTTAGTGTTTGGCTAGTGAAGTGTATTAGTACCAGACAAAAAGACGACGTCTACCGTTATATGTTAACAAACTGCACATGGAAACATTGTTTGCGATGTCTGCCATCATATTCCATAGTCTCTTGTCAACACCATGGTTGCAATACATGGTCAAGATCAGCCTCTTGACAGCAGATGGACTCTGACACGGTGTGCATTGCAGGACAACACCCACACTGACACCAGGTAGCGTTTCCAACCTGCTCTTTGCCCCAAACCACCACCCGCTGTTCGACATAGCGACGTACCACTGCTCGGTAGTCCCGAAATTTGAAGCTTTGTCCCGCGTCCCGCAAGTTATAAGCAGTTATAAACACTGAAAAAATAATACCACACACAGACAAAAGAGAACTGCAACAGAAAAATGGATCTATCCGGAGCTCCTGAGAAGAAAAAGCGCCTTTGTTCGTATAATATGGAATGGGAGAAAAATATCCCTGCATACGCGGCTGATAACGCCAGCGTCAATTATGGTGTGAAAAACTGACGGACAAGAAGGCATGCAGGCGATAAGCTGAGAATTTACATTGAGAACATAGTCGCAAAAGTTTACAACCACTTTTCGTCTTCAGCTAAACATGTGCAAGAATTATCGCAACAACAACAAATCCTGATGCATTTAAGTGGACAGCTCTGTTGAAGCACGTCCGTGCCACGTCCGTGCCCATAACAGCTCTGGTATCCGGTCACCAATGCGTTCGCGGAGAGGGTGTTTTCTCGCTGCGTGGACAGAGACAAGGAAACACACAACTGTGGACCTCATAAAAGTGAACTCTTGGTGAAAGTGAACTACAGCTACACCTGACAGGAGTTCTAGACACATAATGAATGAGAAGGCCCTACTCGAAGCTGCCAGATCAGACAAAAAATATAAATTCAAGATGCACAGAATCCGGTAAGAACGCATTTAGTCTTTCCTAATGGAATTTATGTGCTTATTTGGAAATGTGCTTTTTAGCGATTAGATTATTATTTTCACTTAATTATTTAGATTGAATAGACCCGTGCTGTTAAAATTAGTTTTATATTATAAGTGACGTTCACAGCGCCAGTCAGCGCTGTTATTAACATTTTTATAAACCCTGTTAGCAATTTAAAGCATGTTAACATCACTGCAAAACGACATCTAATATAAAATCAATATTTATTCACCTAGCATAATAATAGTAAGTTCTCTCCCTCGTGTCCCGCAAAATCAGGTCTGCTGACCTGCAACAGAGCAATACCTAGGTGGTCACCCTAGCTCGTTTTCCACGCCGTATCGGCTCAAATATATAAGCAATGGGACACACGGGCTCAACAGGTCTTTCAAGTTCGTCTTCCTCCATTTTAAATCAAGTTCGTATTCAGTCCGGTCCAGGAACGCTTCACTCTCTTCACTCACCAACGGAACCAACCAACCCCTTATGTAGGCTGTGACGTCACATCAAAATGACGACTCGCTAGATAGCTAGCTAGCTAGAAATTACGAAAAAATTTTGTCCTATCTGTGGTTTTAACAACTTTTTAAAATAAAACCTTTTATAATACATGTATCTACTACCAGTGGCAAAACATGGACGTTTCATTTCCCCTATAATCTATCTATCTATCTATCTATCTATCTATCTATCTATCTATATCTATCTATCTATCTATCTATCTATCTATCTATCTATCTATCTATCTATCTATCTATCTATCTATCTATCTATCATCTGACTATTTTATCTATCTATCATCTGACTATTTTATCTATCAATCTATCTTTTTAACTAACCATTCTTTCTTTATAATTAATATTTCTTTCTTTCTTTCTTTCTTTCTTTCTTTCTTTCTTTCTTTCTTCCCTTCTTTCTTTCTTTTTTCTCTCTCTCTCTTTCTTTCTCTCTCTCTTTGTAACTAATCTTTCTTTCTAACTTATCTATCAATCTTTTTAACTAACCATTCTTTCTAATCTTTCTTTCTCTCTCTCTTTTTCTTTCTCTCTTTCTTTCTTACTAATCTTTCTTTCTAGCTAATCGATCTATCATCTGACTATTTTATCTATCTATCTATCGATCTATCTATCTTTCTTTCTTTTACTTTCTTTTTTTCTAACTAATCTTTATTTATTTATTTCTAACTAATCTTTCTTTCTTTCTAACTAATCTTTCTTCCTTCTTACTAATCTTTCTTTCTAACTAATCTTTCTTTCTTTCTTTCTTACTAATCTTTCTTTCTAACCATTCTTTCTTTCTTTCTAACTAATCTTTCTTTCTTTCTTTCTATCTAACTTATCTATCTATCATCTAACTATTTATATCTATCTATCTATAAACTACTTTAAACTTCAAGCTTTTAAAACTTTCTTTATATATTTCTAACTAATCTTTCTTTCTTTCATTATAACTACAAACTAAATTCAAATTTTGACAGTTGGAGAGGCCCATTATACTCCATTAGCTGCAATTATATGTACTATTTCTAACCCATTGAGATTCATTTTCCATTCTATCTAATATTTCTAAACTGAAAACCCTCAAACTAAAACTACTAAACTAAAACTTAAACTATTTCAAATGGAAAACATTCAAACTTTTAAAACTACTAAACTAAAACTTAAACTATTTCAAATGGAAAACATTCAAACTTTTAAATCGACTAAACTAAAACTTAAACTAATTAAAACTAAAAACCTTCAAACTGAAAGCTTTTAAAACTTCAAACTTTGTGGCAAGGCTTTTCCATGCCAACTTAAAGTTTGTGTAATTGCAAGATATAGACAGAAGCAATAGCAAGTAAAATTATGGTTTATTGAACAATGGTTCACACAGGTCAATAATTGGTGAGGCAAAGTCTCAGTAGTTGATGGTGCGGGACACCATGAAGAAGACGGGAACACAGAGCCGGAACAACAGCCAGCAGGAGAGCGAGACGCAGGGACTGAGACGGGCGATCCTTGGATGAGTGAAGCGGAGTGATGAACCAGTAATGAGATGGTGAACGAAGCAAACTCCAGGATCCAGTGAAAACAGGAAACACGAGGAACACAGGGAACAGGCATGGACACCAGAAGCTTCGACAACGATCTGACAAACACAAGACTAAAGACAAGACATTAAATAGGCTGCCTGATGAAGTGCAGCTGGTGCTGATAATGAGATTGGTAATCAGCGTGCCACCCACATGAACCAATTAGGAGAAGGAAGGAACACACACATAATAAACACAAGACCAGAATGAGACAACGGATTACCAACCGTAACAGGACCCTCCCTCCTAGGACGCACCTACCTGTCGATTGTAATCATCGATAAGGGTGTGATCCAGGATGTCCCTAGCAGGTACCCAACTTCTCTCCGCCGGACCTTAACCCTCCCAGTCCACCAAGTACTGGAATCCGCGTCCCCTCCGTCTCGAGTCCAGAATACGATTTACCGAATATGTAGGTTCCCCATCTACGAGTCACGGCAGTGGGGGAACCGGGGCCGGCGGATTAATGCGTGAATAAAACACGGGTTTGATCTTTGACACATGAAAGGCGGGATGAATTCTCCTCAACGCCGGAGGAAGTTTGAGACGTACTGTCACCGGACTAATAATCTTAGTGACAGGGAATGGGCCAATAAATTTGGGAGCTAACTTGTTAGAAACGGAACAGAGTGGAATGTTCTTGGTAGAAAGCCACACTTTTTGACCCACGACGTATACGGGAGGCTTTGACCGGTGGCGATCGGCCTTAGCCTTAGTGCGTGCCCCCACTTGGAGCAGAGTCACACGGGCTCTGGTCCAAGTGCGGTGGCACCTCTGGACGAAGGCATGAGCGGAGGGACGTCGTTCTGGGGGAGGTCAGTGCGGTCAGAGGTGCGGCTAGTTGGCTGAAGTTGGGAATAAAACGTCGATAGAAATTGCCGAACCCCAGAAACCGCTGTAGGGCCTTACGGGAATCTGGACTTGGCCAATCCATCACAGCCTTAACCTTGTCAGGATCCATACGCATTCCCACAGAAGACTTTTTAACTCTTGTCAATGTCCATTATATATTCGAAAAGGAGTTGGAAGAAGAAAAAAAAACTTATTTAATCCCACCCCATATCCACAAGTCAAAAGCTCACACATAATCGACCCGCGTTCCAAATATTTACACATCTACTTTGTTTTACCCCAAAGCAATTCAAAATGTACATCAATTATTTAAACAAGGAAAAAAAAAATAATAGGAAAGAATAAATTATAAATTTCAGAAGTACAGAAAAAAATTAAGTAATGATAACAACAAAATGAAACTGAAGGTAATTTCTAGCCCTAAAAACACTCGGTGATTATTCACCCCCTACTTCATCCCTGTATCCCTTGAAAACCATATCTTTATACCTGATTTTAAATTGTTTTATGTTTGGACATTGCTTTAGTTCCTCATTGAGACTGTTCCATAGCTTTACTCCTGAGCTTGAATAGGAAAGAATAAATTATAAATTTCAGAAGTACAGAAAAAAATGAAGTAATGATAACAACACAATGAAACTGAAGATAATTACTAGCCCCCAAAACACTTGGTGATTATTCACCCCCTACTTCATCCCTGTATACCTTGAAAACCATATCTTTGTACCTGATTTTAAATTGATTTATGTTTGGACATTGCTTTAGTTCCTCATTTAGACTGTTCCATAGCTTTACTCCAGAGCTTGAAATGCAAAAACCTTTCCTGGTTCTCCGTATCCTGTTTGTTTTGAAGTTGTGTGTCCCCCTTAAATTATAACCTCCCTCTCTCTTCCTAAATAACATTTGAATATTTCTCGGCAATAGATAATTTTTGGCTTTAAACATTATTTGCGCTGATTGATACTTCACAAGATCTGTGAATTTTAATAATTTTGACTGAAAGAATAATGAGTGTGATCCCTATACCCAGCTTTGTGTATTATTCTTATTGCTCTTTTTTGGAGCACAGATAGTGAATGTAATGAACTTTTGTAGTTGTGACCCCAAATCTCAGCACAGTAAATGAAATATGGTAAAACTAGTGAACAGTACAACGAGTGGCGAGATTTTTGATCCAGAACCTTCTTTGCTTTGTTTAATACTCCAATTGATCTTGATAGTTTGGATTGTACGTAATTAATGTGTGATTTCCAACTGTTTCTGTCATCTATAATTACCCCAAGAAATTTATTTTCATGAACTCTATCAATTATAACCCCATCTATTTGTATGTTCACCTGAATATTTATATTACAATTCCCAAATAACATTATTTTAGTTTTATTTAAATTTAATGATAATTTATTTCTATCAAACCATATTTTTGTAATGAGGATGCAGAGGCAGAGTGAGAATCCATTTGCGGAAGTTTATTAGAGATAGTAACCATAAACAAATGAGAGCAGGGGAGCAGGTCTAAACCAATATAGCATTCAGATCACAGGCAGGCAGGCAGGCAGGCAGTACAAAGTAGACAAAACACTTGGTAAGGCAGGATAAATAAACTGTCAATACTTTGCAATGATTGCAAGCATGGTCTCTGAATAAAAAGGCAGGCAAATAGGAAATGAGTGTAAAGGAAGCAGAGGGCATGGATCACAGTCAGTACCCTGGTGTGAGCTCCCTCTGGTGGTTAGGCATTACAATTTTTAATTTGTTCATTTCTTTGACATCCTTCACTAGTTGCTGTAAGTTTTCACCTGAACAGAATATATTTGTATCATCTGCAAATAACACCATCTTCAACAACTTAGATACTGAACATAATTATGTCATTAATATACAAAATAAACAGTTTTGGTCCCAACACTGACCCCTGGGGGACACCACAAGCAATGTCCAAACACTGACCTGGAGCTTCCTAACTTCACAAACTGCTGTCTCTTACTTAGATAACTCATCACCCAGTCTAATACTATCCCCCTGATACCATACCTTTCCAGTTTATTTATAAGTATGTCGTGGTCGATTGTATCAAAAGCTTTTTTAAGATCAACAAATACCCCTATTACATCATTTTTATGATCTATGGCACTTGTGATTTCCTCAATTGATTCTATTATTGACATCGATGTAGATCTGTTTAATCTGAATCTATATTGACTATCGATGAGTAATTGATGTTTATCCAAGAATGTATCTAATCTGTTGTTAAAGACTTTTTCAAGAATTTTGGAGAATTGTGGAAGTAAGGAGACAGGTCTGTAGTTGGTGAAGTGGTGTTTGCTCCGATTTTTATACATAATTTGGCTGTTTTCATTTTGGAAATGAACCTGTTTGTACTGATAAATTACGTATGTTAATGGTTTTGAGATCTCCTCAATGACTTTTCTCACTATAGTCATGTCAATGTCATTGTAATCGGTAGACTTTTTGTTCTTACATTTGCTCACAATTTCCAATATTTCTTTCTCATCCACTGGCCTGAGAAACATTGAGCTCTGATTTCTCTCTATTCATTTATTACATTGATCTTCCGATGATCCAGAATCAGGGATTTTTTCCAGCTAGGTCAGGTCCCACATTTAACTGATTGAAACTGTTAGCCACATCCTCCATATTGTAATTTTCCTTATTCTTAACAATAAAATACTTAGGATAACCTATATTTCTAGGACTATTTCTAATAATACTATTTATTGTATCCCATATTCCTTTAATATTATTTATATTTTTATTTATTTTGTTCTTATAATACTCCTTGTCATGGTTCATGAGTTCACTGACTCATTCTGGCGCTGTGTTGTGTGTGTGGGCGGAGCCACTGATCAGCCGCTGATTATCATCAGCGCCAGCTGTTACTGATCAGCGGCCTCTATTTAAGCTCATGGTCTTTCGTCTTGTGTTTGTCAGATCGTTGTTGGATGTTCCCTTGTGTGGTGTGGTGTCTGATCCCTCTCGTGGTGTCTGATCCCTCTCGTGGTGTCTGATCCCTCTCGTGGTGTCTGATCCCTCTCGTGGTGTCTGATCCCTCTCGTGGTGTCTGATCCCTCTCGTGGTGTCTCTGTCCCTCTCGTGGTGTCTCTGTCCCTCTCGTGGTGTCTCTGTCCCTCTCGTGGTGTCTCTGTCCCTCTCGTGGTGTCTCTGTCCCTCTCGTGGTGTCTGATCCCTCTCGTGGTGTCTGATCCCTCTCGTGGTGTCTGATCCCTCTCGTGTCCCCGTGATCCTGCCTGTTCGTCGTGTGTGGAGTTTCCCGCTGGATGTCTTCTGTCTGCCCTCGTGAGTTCCTGTCTGCATTATCGCCCTTTACGTCCCTAGACTTCCATTTACTCACCTGCGGCTTTGAGGATCGGTTTGCCCCCCTGCTTGCCTGCGTCACTGTGGAGTCCATCCGTTTGTCTCGCCAGAGATCTCCAAGACCGTTCCAGTGTTCATCCATCTACACCACAGCTCTCTCTGAGACCGTTCCTGTGTTCATCCATCTGCCATACTGTTTATTGACTCAATAAACCCATTCTTACTTGCTATTGTCTCTGCTGTTCTCTGTGACATAACACTTCCTGCAGGCCCTTATAATTTGAGTTAACTTATTTGTTATATTTTTTGTATTTGTTTTCTGTCTCTATGGTTCCCCGTCTTATGAATTCCCTATACAGTGTGTTTTTCTTTTTACATGCGTTCTGTATTCCCTTTGTGATCCATGGGCAATTTATATATCTTAATTTTCTGCTATATTCTTTTATTGGACAATTTTTGTCATAGATAGTTAAAAAGTTCTAAGAATATCTCATATGCATTGTTAATGTCTTTTTCCTTATATCCCAGTTCTGTGCCAGCAGATCTTTTTTCAGTTTGTTAATGGTTTCCTCTGACCTCACTCTTCTAAATTTGGTTTGCTTGTCGGGCATCCTATATTTGCAATCATAAACTGTAAAAACTGGCAGGTGGTCACTGATATCATTAATTAATAAACCATTCACTGTGTTGTTCTCAATATTATTAGTAAAAATATTGTCAATTAGGGTGGCACAATAAGATGTAATTCTACTGGGTTCTGGTAATTATCGGAAATAGACTCATGCTATGCATTGTATTAATAAATTAAGTAATTTTATGTTTATTAGGATTCAACAGGTCAATATTGAAATCCCCACATATAAAGATGTTTTTATAGCTTTTTTTTGTAAACATACACTCCATCCAGTCCTTGAATTGTTCTATGTTCGAGCCTGGTGCTCTATATATACAGCTTATGAAATGTTTAGATTTTTCCACATATATTTCTATTGTTATACATTCTAATAGGTTATCAACCACAGCTGTCATATTTTTAAAGTTCAGAGTTTTATCCACATATATTGCTACTCCTCCTCCACCCTTGTTTAGTCTATAGTTATATCTAAGTTCATAACCATCCAGCTCAAAGTCCATCACTTTTTCCGAGTTGAACCATATTTCAGATATAGCTATATGATTTTAAATGGTTGTGAAAATCTGTGTAAATAATCCGTAATGTTAATAAAGTTGGCATACGGGCTTCTGCTATTGAAGTGGATAATTGATAATTTACCATTTGATTTAATAATTTTGTTGAAATGATCATCAGTGTAGTACAGGGGTCGGGAACCTATGGCTCACGAGCCACATCTGGCTCTTTGGCAAAAATCATGTGGCTCGCGAGGTTCTCACCCTTTACCAACAAACGAGCGATAAAAAAAATTAAGACATCAATAGAGATCGTCTCTCTGCCGAAAAATCAGCCAATTACAATTCCCTTGTAGGCCTACAGCCTACCAAAGTTAATGAAAAGTGTATGATAATAATTATATTCATGTTGTACCGGCAAAAGTGCGTATTCAGTGCTGGTCGCGAGTGTCACGAGTCATCACGCCCGTTTCACACATACTCCGTTTGCAGTGCGAATGCGGTGCGTATTTTTTTACGCACCCATGTTAACAGGTTAGAGCTTTCACACTGCACGCGGGTGCGGTCCGTCGATCCGTTGCAGGTGCGGTGCGTATACAGCAGTGCTGAGATCGTTTCCGCACCGAGTCTATTTTTGCTGTGCTGCACCGCACTCAATTAAAGTGGCAGCGCATTGTTCACATTAAAATAGACATAGATTGACAAGAGTCTGTATTAATTTAATCATATACTCATAATTACAGTTAATGTGTTCTACAGTTACTAAATTACAGGGTCAAGAAAAACAAAAAAGTATGATTATAGTCCCAAAAGTTGCAAAATGCCATCATATATGATTTTTTTCCCCTCAAAAAAATACATGATATATATTTTGGGGAGGGGGAGGGGGGAACACTCGCATCACCGCAGGCAATCACGTGATAGGCTGGTGGACAGAAAAGTAGCCTACTCAAAAAGGTGACATGGATGACACTCGTCTCATCGTGGAGGTGGAAAAACACATCATTCTTTATGACCCACAGAATATGCTGTACAAAGATTTGAATGCCAAGGAAAAGGCATGGGAAGCAATTTCCTCGGCTATTGGTGTCGATGGTAAGTTTTAAAATGTTTGTTTCAAGTGCGATTTTTACATAGGCCTATGTAGGCTATTTAAACTTGCTTTAGTTGACTGAGAATACAAAGATATTATTGCTGTATGTTGTATATTTAATCTGAATACTGTACTTTGTTGCCATTTTTATCCATTTTTTGTTGGTCGTTACCTTTCATCTTCATGTCGTGCGAATTTATTGAATTATTAAATTTAATGTATGAAGGTCTGAACAGGAAATATAGAAAGTCTGAATATATAAATTAACATCTGAATATGTAGTTGTAGCCTATGCCTGAATTCCTAAGTAAATCTTATTATATATTTAATTTTTTTAATATACAGAAGTTAAGCAGTGTAATTTAAGTTTGTTATAATTATATAGTTATAATTTTAAGTATGTAATTATAAATCAAAATGTAAAAACTTTTGGTGCTACAGCCAGCCTTTGGAAAAACACTTGTTTTGGTGTAGATAAGTGACATGTACTAACAATAATTAATATAGGCTATTACAATATCTGCATTGATACATGTTAACAAGCTTAATCTTTTAATTACAAAGGCAAATTGCAAGAACAGCTGTTTATTGACATGTCTGATAATATATATTTAGATATGCATTTATATATTCTGTATTTATAAATTTATATTCTAATTTAAAGATATCAAATACAAATTATACCTTTATTATATATTTTTTAATTAAACCTGGATCTTCTTTCATTACAGAAAAACTGAGACAAGAAGTGGTTAAATTCTATTTATTTGCTTTTTACTTTATCCAATTTACGACAGGTTTTATTTTCTCAACAAAAAATTACTATTTACAACTCAATAACTTCTGTACAATTTAAAACAGTTGTGTTTTCAGGTCCTTGGAGAAGGTTAATAAAGATCTTAGATCATCTGTTCTTGCCAGGACACTCGGCCTTCTGGGGAGTTGAAAAATGTGCAAAGCCTCTCACGTAAGTCATAGGCTTCCCTGCATCCCCTGTTGCCACCCATATTTCTCACACATGGTAGCACTTCCCCTCTTTCTTCTGACTCCTCCAGCCACCTTTGGTTCTCTGAAGGATTCAGGAGGTAGTTGTGGAGGATGCAGGCTGCAGTGACCACAGAATCAGCATTTGACGGCTTCACATTCATCTTTGTGTGGAGCACTCTCCATCTGGATGACAGAATGCCAAAGGCACACTCAATAACCATCCGTGCCCGAGACAATCTGTAATTAAACATTCTGCGCCATTGTGGAATTTGTTTCCCAGGAAATGGCCTTATCATATTTGTTTTCAGGGGAAATGTAGCATCTCCCACCATGGTTTATGGCATCGGACCTTGTGCCCCAGACCCTGGCAAAGGGCAGTCTGCAGGCACAGACAGCTTTCTAGCCTCCATCGCTCTTCCAAGTGCTGAACCACTATATACTCCTCCATCACTTGTTCTACCAAAGTCACCCACTTGTAGAAAAGTAAATCGGTATTCAGCATCAGCTAGCGCTAAGAGAACAATAGAGAATGTACCCTTGTAATTAAAATACAAGCTCCTAGAATTTGATGGTGACACTAAGGTGACATGTTTTCCATCAATTGCACCTAAGCAATTTGGAAAATTCCATTTCTCCCAAAATTTGGTGTCAATATTTTTCCACATTTCCTCAGTTGGTTTAGGGAACTGGGACGCCATCATTTGCCTCTCAATAGCTCTGCATGTCATGTGGACTGATTCAGCCACGGTACTTATCCCAAGCCTATATTGGAAGGCTAGGCTGCTGAAACTCTCCCCTGTGCCAAGGAATCTGTGAACAAAAGAAACAATAATGTATTAAAATATATATGCACTTTTTTTCAGTGACTGAATGCAAGCAGATGTCAGGGATGTCTGAAGGAAGGACCCAAGAGCGATAGCAGATTAACAATGTCTTTAATATAACAAAGGAATGCGCCTCGTAGGGCTAGCAACAGAAAGTCTCTCATTAAATGCTGCAAACAGTAGAGAAGTAACCCTGGGCAGGGCTGGCGGGTCCCGGGGAGACAACGAAGGAGAAAAGCAGAGCCTCTACAGCAGCGGTATGGAACTCAGGTAAGGAACCCGTCTCTTGTCTTCAGTAGCAGGGTAACTGGGCAGATAACAGCTTTAGCGAGCAAACAATCAAAGAAGCCTGCAGAACAGGACTCACCAAACAAGACAGGACAGGACAAGATAATCAGGTGAACAGTCAGACTCGTACGCAATCATAGATAATAATCTGGCAAAGGAGAGGTGGAAGAAGGAACAAGAAGTAGGAAGACTAATCAGAGGTAAAGAGGTAGCAGGTGAGAAAGGAATGAATGCAATAGCGATAATTGAAGAGAGGGCTGGCAGAGAATGAAGAGAGTAATAGTAAATGGGTGTGTCTGCACAGAGTGTGTGTGTGTGTGTGTGTGTGAGAGTGAATGAATGAATGAAAGATAATAGCGTGTGTGACCAGAAGAGGGAGACAGAGAAAGGAAGGAGAATACCAGGATCATGACAGTACCCCTTCCTCAACGAGCGCCACCAGGCGCTCCCGAGGATGGAGCCTGACGGGAGCAGTAGAAGTCATCAATGAGCGAGCGGTCCAGGACGTCCCGGGAGGGGATCCAGCTTCTCTCCTCAGGACCGTATCCCTCCCAATCGACCAGAAATTGATGACCGCGGCCTCGAGGACGGACATCCAATAACCTGCGAACTCTATAGACGGGAGAACCCTCAACGCGAATGGGATGGGATGCAGGACGGGTCGGGGCGCGTATGACAGGTTTTACGCAAGACACGTGAAAGACTGGATGAATACGACGGAGATTGGGAGGTAGTTTAAGCCTGATAGAGACAGGACTCACGACCTTAGAAACACGAAAAGGTCCAATGAATCTGGGGGCCAATTTGCGAGAAACGGACTGTAACGGGAGGTTAAGGGTGGAGAGCCACACCCTCTGACCACAAGTATACCTAGGACTCTTAACGCGGTGTTTATTAGCAGCTCGACGAGTGAGAGAACGAGAATGACATAACGCTGATCTCACCCTTCTCCATGTGCGTCTACAGCGTCGAATAAAAGCCTTGGCCGACGGGACACTAGAATCAGAGTCTTGGGACGGAAAAAGCGGCGGTTGATACCCAAGACAGCAATGAAAAGGAGACAGGCCGGTGGCGGAGGATGGAGCCGAATTGTGCGCGTACTCATCCCCAGGGAAGCTGTTCAGTCTAAGACGCGGGGTTGCGGAACGCAAGACTGTGCAGAATGCGCCCAATAATCTGATTAGCGCGTTCGGCCTGACCATTAGTTTGCGGGTGAAAACCAGAAGAGAGACTAGGGGACGCACCGATTAGTCGACAAAATTCTTTCCAGAATTGAGAAGTGAACTGGGGTCCCCTGTCAGAAACGATATCAGAGGGAAGACCGTGAATCTTGAAGACATGATCGACGACCGTCTGTGCAGTCTCTTTGGCGGAGGGGAGCTTAGGAAGAGGGATAAAATGAGCGGCTTTGGAGAACCTGTCAACGACCGTGAGAATAACAGTATTTCCCCCCGAGGAGGGAAGTCCTGTTATAAAATCGAGCGCGATATGAGACCAAGGACGGGACGGAATAGGAAGCGGCCGGAGAAGTCCCGCGGGCGGTGAATTACTGGGTTTGGTCTGGGCGCAGACAGAGCAAGACGCAACGAACCGGCGGATATCACGTTCGCGGGTGGGCCACCAAAATCTTTGGCGGATAGCCGCAAGCGTTCCTCTTACTCCGGGATGAGCAAACAGCTTAGAGGAATGCCCCCATTGCAGAACGGCAGAGCGCGCAGTGACGGGAACAAACAACAAATTCCTAGGACACTGACGAGGAACGGTGACAAGGGAAAGAGCTCGTTTGACTAGTCGTTCGATTCCCCAGATGGAAGCTCCGAGGACGCATCCCTGAGGAAGGATCTCTTCCTTAACAGGGACCTCCCTGGGGGAAGCGAACTGGCGAGAAAGCGCGTCGGGCTTGAGATTCTTCGAACCGGGGCGATAAGAAATGGTAAAATTGAAACGGCCAAAAAATAACGCCCAACGAGCCTGACGGGCGTTAAGACGCTTAGCAGATCGGATGTATTCGAGATTTCTGTGATCGGTCCAGACAATGAACGGAACGGAGGAGCCCTCTAGCCAGTGACGCCACTCGCCCAAAGCTAAACGAATGGCCAACAGTTCGCGGTTACCCACGTCGTAATTGCGTTCAGACGGTGTAAGGCGGTGAGAAAAATAAGCGCACGGATGGACCTTGCCGTCAGTGGAAAAGCGTTGGGAGAGGATGGCCCCGACGCCCACCTCTGACGCGTCCACTTCGACGATGAATTGGTTGGAGGTATCGGGAGTAGTGAGAATGGGAGCGGAAGTAAACAAAGACTTGAGATGATCAAAGGCTGTCTGGGCAGCCCGAGACCACTCAAAACGAGACTTGACGGAGGTGAGTACGGTTAGGGGCGCGGCTACCTGACTAAAATTGCGGATAAACCGTCTGTAAAAATTCGCAAACCCCAGAAAACGCTGAAGAGCGACTCGAGAGTCAGGCACCGGCCACCCGGTAACAGCCTGCACCTTAGTAGGGTCCATGCTGATCCCCTCCGCCGAAATGACAGAACCGAGAAACGTGACAGACTGGGCGTGAAACATGCACTTCTCTGCTTTTACAAACAAACGATTCTCTAGAAGTCGTTGGAGAACCCGTCGAACGTGCTGGACGTGCACCTGGAGAGAAGGGGAGAAAATCAAAATATCATCCAAGTAAACGAAAACAAATATATTGAGCATATCTCTCAAAACATCATTCACCAGGGCTTGAAACACGGCGGGAGCGTTGACCAACCCGAACGGTAAAACCCGATACTCGAAGTGCCCAAGTGGAGTGTTAAACGCGGTTTTCCACTCGTCTCCCTCCTTAATGCGCACCAAATGGTACGCATTGCGTAAATCCAGCTTTGTGAAAATCTTTGCGCCCTGCAGAATCTCGAAGGCGGATGACATAAGGGGAAGTGGATAGCGATTCTTCACCGTTATGTCATTCAGCCCACGATAGTCAATGCAAGGGCGCAAAGAACCATCCTTCTTTTTCACAAAGAAGAATCCAGCACCGGCGGGAGAGGAGGACGAGACAATAGTACCGGCTTCTAAGGATTCAGAGAGATATTTCTCAAGGGCTTCGCGTTCTGGGGCTGATAAAGAATATAGCCTCCCACGAGGGGGCGTTGTGCCGGGGAGGAGGTCGATACCGCAGTCATAGGGTCTATGAGGAGGGAGAGAAGTGGCCCGGGAACGACTGAAGACCGCCCGCAAATCATGGTACTCCTCCGGCACCCCAGACAAATCACCTGGATCCTCCTGAAACACAGAAACAGAAGAAACGGGGGCAACAGCAGACACTAAACATTTAACATGACATGATAACTTCCATGAAAGAATAGAACCCCTGGACCAATCGATCTGAGGATTGTGTTCCACAAGCCAAGGATGGCCCAACACAACAGGTATATAAGGAGAATGAAAAATTAAAAACGAAATTGTCTCTCGGTGATTACCCGAGACAGTAAGACTCACCGGTATGGTAGCACGGTGAACCCTCTCGAGGACACTGCCATCGAGAGCGAAAACAGAAGTGGGCTGATTTAAATAAATTAAAGGAATACCCTGTTCAAGGGCCCAGGCTTCATCAATAAAATTTCCCTCGGCTCCCGAATCGATAAGGGCTTGACAGGAAACGGAGGAGCCCGGCCAGTGGAGAGCAGTAGAAAAGTAGTGCGGGTTCTGAGTGGAGGGACAAGGGCAGTAGCGCTCGCCAGTAACCCTCTCTCTACTGGCGAGCGTTGGCTTTTAGTAGACATGTCGACACATAGTGACCAGCCGACCCGCAGTAAAGGCAGAGTCGATTAGAGATTCGGGGTTCGCGTTCAGCGGCGGTAATGCGAATCCCTCCCAGCTGCATAGGCTCCGCCCCAGCACTAGCGGAGGAGGAAATGGTGGTAGCGGGGAGCGGAGAAAGGAGAGTGGACTCCATACTGCGAGATCGACGCCGGAGCTCGAAACGCTTGTCGATGCGAATGGCCAGATCGATCAAAGCGTCAAGACGAGTAGGAACTTCTCGGGAGATTACCTCATCTTTAATGTCTGCATTGAGTCCCTCCAAAAAACGAGCGACCTGGGCGGGTTCGTTCCATCCGCAGGAAGTAGCGAGAGTGCGGAATTCAATAGCAAAGTCGGGAACCGAACGTCTACCTTGACGAAGAGATGAGAGAAGACGAGAAGCCTCTGTTCCATGAGCGGAGCGGTCAAAAACTCGGGTCATCTCCTCTCTAAACAGCGAATACCGGTCTAAACAGTCAGACTTGGCGTTCCAGACCGCCGTGCCCCATTCGCGTGCCCTTCCGGTGAGCAAGGAGACAATATAGGCGATCCGGGCTCGATCCAGGGAGTAAGTGACTGGTTGAAGAGAAAACACCACCTCACATTGTGTCAAAAAGGAGCGACATTCTGAAGGCTCACCGGCATAACAGGGCGGATTGTTAACCCTGGGCTCATGAACGTCTGGAGGTCTGGGTGGAGGATCAAGCCGGAGACGGTGAATCTGCTCGGAGAGGTCGGTCATCCGAGCCGCTAACGACTCCACTGCGTGTCTGGTAGTGGACAGTTCCTCCTCGTGACGGCCCAGCATGGCTCCTTGAAGCTCGATCGCCGTCTGAATGGGGTTTTCCATCGCTGGGTCCATAATGGCCATATTATTCTGTCAGGGATGTCTGAAGGAAGGACCCAAGAGCGATAGCAGATTAACAATGTCTTTAATATAACAAAGGAATGCGCCTCGTAGGGCTAGCAACAGAAAGTCTCTCATTAAATGCTGCAAACAGTAGAGAAGTAACCCTGGGCAGGGCTGGCGGGTCCCGGGGAGACAACGAAGGAGAAAAGCAGAGCCTCTACAGCAGCGGTATGGAACTCAGGTAAGGAACCCGTCTCTTGTCTTCAGTAGCAGGGTAACTGGGCAGATAACAGCTTTAGCGAGCAAACAATCAAAGAAGCCTGCAGAACAGGACTCACCAAACAAGACAGGACAGGACAAGATAATCAGGTGAACAGTCAGACTCGTACGCAATCATAGATAATAATCTGGCAAAGGAGAGGTGGAAGAAGGAACAAGAAGTAGGAAGACTAATCAGAGGTAAAGAGGTAGCAGGTGAGAAAGGAATGAATGCAATAGCGATAATTGAAGAGAGGGCTGGCAGAGAATGAAGAGAGTAATAGTAAATGGGTGTGTCTGCACAGAGTGTGTGTGTGTGTGTGTGTGAGAGTGAATGAATGAATGAAAGATAATAGCGTGTGTGACCAGAAGAGGGAGACAGAGAAAGGAAGGAGAATACCAGGATCATGACAGCAGAGATGGAGACTACTGAGAGATGCCTTTGTAAGGAGTAAAAAGCAAAAGAAAATGCCTAGTGGTTCTGCTGGTGGCACTGTCAAGGAGTGGAAATATGAACGAGTGATGTCTTTCCTATTGCCACATATGCAGGCCAGAAGTAGAAGTATGTTCGTAATGTTGACAAAATAACTCAGTGAATTAGGGGAAACAACAATTGTCTAAAGAAATCTGTATTACTATTTTTTTAATACTGTTATACTGTATGTTTTCAAAATACATAACTAATTTGATGTAATTATATTACATTGTAAATGTACATTAATAGCATCTGCTATTATTTCAGTTCAAAAACAACTTTGCTGTAAAGTCGAAGTTCTGAGACAAGATGGTAATAAGCACCAAACTGTCTCCTGCCTCTGTTGACTGAGTGAACCCAAATTCGTCTCGTTCTTCTCCTTCTTAGCAACAGTCAGATATAGCGCTATAGCTTTTCTTCTGTCAACAACTCGAACTACATGTAAAACAAAGAATCACAATGATTAAAATGAATTTTCATACTGTTTCAATGTCTTAAACAATGTCAAAGTTAACTGTTGGATTTAAAATCAAAATTACTTACCCATTTTTAATTGTGTGCCACACAGAAACGGCGGATCTATGTATGAAACGGAAACAGTGGATCCGGCGGATGCGCACTGCAAACGCAGCATATGTGAAAGCACTATAGCGTGTGCTGCTCCTGTACCGCATACGCACCGCAACACGCACCGCATACGCACTGCAAACGGAGTATGTGTGAAACGGGCGTCACCACTTACGTCTCTGTGGTAACCTACAGCTCCTGCAATGGGATTCAAGCAGCTGCAGCTTGTTTAAGGTAGGCCTAATGGCGAAAAGCAGCAAAAATGTAAAAGAAGGCTATATAAAGTTTAATATATCATTTTATTGAAACCGGTGCTTTGCTGTGCAGAGACATTTCGAAACATTTCACCCGCTGGTAGGCTACTTTCACTTTTGCCGCAGAGACCCTTTATGACACATGATATGTGTCGTATTTTTAATAATCCATGCAGATTTCAGTTGACGATTCTGTTTAAAGTAATTAATAAAAAAACATGAAGGAATGAGAGAAAAAAAGAGCAGGATGTGCTTTATATTGAAAAGAAATATTAAAAGCGCGATAAGCCGGGAAAGAGAGCGGAATTCTACTGGCAGGATGCTGTGCGCTCCGAGCGCAACACGGACAAGAATAGTAGACGGCCAAATAAACAGAAATATATCGAAATGCCAAGTCGAGTATTCACGTAAACACAGTAGATGTACTGTGTGCATTCTCTCCCTCTCTCTCTCTCTCTCTCTCTCTCTCTCTCTCTCTCTCTCTCTCTCACACACACACACACAGACACACACACACACACACACACACACACACACACACACACTCACACACACGCGCGCACAGAGAGGATGTATGCTCATCAGTTGGTAACTCAATCTCACAGTTAAAGCCCTTCACAATACATGTTGAAACTTTATTGTTTGCTGAATGTTTGTTTGTTTTTAGTTGTCTACGGACCTAATAATTACTGCTGTTGAAAGTTTATTGAAAAAAAGCACGTCTTTAATAATAATATTAAATATATATTTTACTGTGGCTCTTTTGGAAAAATGTTCCCGACCCCTGATGTAGTAGCTGCAGTTATTGTTGATAGTGGAGAAGAAGTTATTGTCTGGGTCTATATCTTTATCCAAATCATGTGAGTTGTAGTCAATGTATTCAAATGCTTTCAGATCCTGCAAGTCTTGATCATTGTTCATCATAGTTCTTAGGTTATCGTCTTCAGATGTAAATGAATGAGTTCTTTCAGCATGTGTCATATGGTTGTGTATAACTGTTTGTTACCTTACAGTCCAGATCTTGTTCATCACTGATACTTATCCAGTTCCTCCATATTCCTGATGACTAGTACTTTTGCTTCCTCTGGTGATCCATTTAGTTTAATAATTATTTTGAAGTTTTTAGTCCAAGTGTTTTGAATTTTCATCTATATCTTCAATTAGCATGCTTTTCTGGCTATGTCAGCGTTATGTTTTGTGAGGTTCTCGTTGATGAAGACATTTGAGCCTTTAAGTTGTCTACCCTGTTTTAACATCCAGTATCTAGGATACTATGCATTCTGATAATGTTCCCTTGGCCTATGGAATAAAATAGCCCCACATCATCACATACCCTTCACAATATCTAGAGATTAGATTAGAGATAGAGATTAGATTTAATAACATTACTTTAATAACTTTAATAACATTACTAACAGTAATTTTTGTTCTTTGCAGGGACCTCAGTAAGCTGAAATACAAGTTTGAACAAGAATACTGTAAGGTCCTTGGGTGAATGAAGAGGATGACGGAAGGCGAAGATACAATATAGCAAATGTTTTAATTCAAAATAGAAATGATCCCAAACCAACAGTACAGTGTGCTAGTGCACGAACAATAACCAGCCAAGACAAGCGTGAGAGGGGAACTTAAATACACAGATAATGACAAGGACAACAGGTGACGGTGATGATGATGGTGATGAGGCGCAGGTGCAGGTGATGATGACAGGGGATGCTGGGAAGTGTAGTGAAAACACAGACGAAGACGGTGGTGAATGTGACATAACTCCCTCCTCCCGCTTGGCACGACCCGCGCCATACAAGACAGTACACGGGAGTCCGGTGGGCATCCTGGAGTCCGTGAGGGGAAGGAGGGCCGGGTGCAGCAGGACGGACTCCAGGATGGTCCAGGGGGCCATGGCGAAGCAGACTGGTCAGGGGGCCATGGCAGTGTAGGGGACCACCCCACGGGCGGTCCTGGCGGAGACGACCCCTCGGACGACCAGGGCGGAGCAGGACGTGCAGGCGGCCAGGGCGGAGCTGGACTTGCAGGCGACCAGGGCGGAGCAGGACGTGCAGGCGGCCAGGGCGGAGCAGGAAGAGCAGGCGGCCAGGACGTGTTTCTAATGAGAATACTCAACAACCATTAACACTGTTGATTCAAGTCACACATTTAAGCTTTTCAAAAGCCATAGTGTACATTTCAGTCTCCAGTCTCACAGCATCCCAGAGTTCAACATTTTATAATTCAAAATATCTGAATAACTAACCATCTGAGATTTCGGTATAGAGATAAAGGTGAGGATCATCATTTTCAGGAATATTACAGCACAATGAGTGTATATTAGCACCGTATGTTGTTTGTTTTTGGCATCTGATAGAGCTTTTGGACTTGGAAACAGTGACGTCAGACATAACAAGACTGAAACACAAATGTTTTTAAGTTAAGTGAAGATGACATTTTTAATTAGTCAAAATTAGATTAGAAAAAAATGATTTATTACATGGAACATATGTGTTTCCATGCATTTTGTTGAGATATCTTTTCTTGTATAGCCTATTGTATATACAGTACATGGTTGATTATTCATGTTGGTTATGTATTACTGTTTTTGTTTTGTGTATTCATTGATATTAATCTATTAACTTTTTCCCCAAGTGCATGGAAGTGTATGTATTAAAATGGATCTAAAATATGTAATAAACAATTCTTATTTTGTATTTGGTTCAGTTTGTTTATTATAATAGAACTTAATGGTAACCATAGTAACAACATGAAATTAAATTTAAAAAAATTGAAATTGGGTTTCTGGAGGCACCCAAAGCGGTTCTAAACAGTGCCTTATATAAGAGTTCCTCAGGAAACCTGTGTGCTTCCTCAGAGAACCACCCCTTTTTAAAGGGTGCCTAGAGGATCTACAGACTGTTCCGCTGGTGTGGCACAGTGAAGAACCCCAAAAGGTTCCTTTTACCTTTTATTTTTACAGTGTACATGGAACAAGAGAGTAACAAGCACCACTACATGAAACAAGATGAGTCTTTCCCCAATATTTAAGCAAAAGTTGCAATTGTTTTAGTTTTTATTGCACTTTTGTTAAAAAGATGACTGTATAAATGCATAGATATGTACCCTGTTATTTTTAAAAAGCCTATACAGTATGTATTGGTACACCATTATTACAAAAAGGTGCGCAGTGTATTTTCTTGCTAAACTGCTCAAAATGTGATTGTTAAATCATAATAGTAGAATAAGTACCCATTAGTTCTCTAATACTTACAGTATAAATATCTTTTTTTTTATTCTCCTGGTTGTTACCCCTTTATTCCCCAAACTTTACATGTTATTCCCTTATACACATAAGTACTTTATAGGTACACTATAATTACAGAAAGTTACACTGTAAAAAACGCTTTAATTACGCAGTACTTTCCGGGCTGTAATCTAAAGCGTTACCCAAGAATATTATCTGCCAATGGTAACAGAAAAATTAACTTAACTCAAAAGGATTTTTCTTACCCCTTTGGTAGATATTTGTTTTTCTTGTTTTAGGCAATTGTGTCCCTGAGCAAGACACTTAACCCCTATTTGCTCCAGAGGCGTGCAACCTCTGACATATATATCAATTGTAAGTCGCTTTGGATAAAAGCGTCAGCTAAATGAATAAATGTAAATGTAGTTATCACAACAACAACAACAACAACACATGGGATTTGTCTCTCTAATGCTTAAAAGTCATAGGACACCAATCATCTGCAAGCAAATCTACACCACTTGGCCACACACACACAAACACACACGCTCATGCACAACTGCGTAGTTTAGGCCCAAGCTGTAATGTCTTTCCACTGTCAGAACATCTGCTTTGGAACCGTCTTCAGGCTTTCCCTCAGATAGCTGACTGTTCTGTGTGATGGTTGCCCAAAGGCATCGTACAAAGCACACAAAGGCAGGCAGGCTGCTGAAACCATAGCAAATCAAGGTCTGGGAAGTTAAATTTGCCCAGTGATGCTGGGTTTCGTATCAGCTTCTTATTCTAACATTTAGTTCAAGTTAGGGTCACACCACTTTAGTATATTTATTAATAATGTAATTAGCTTTCACTTTTCATTTGGTTTTATAGTCTGGCATCTTTAGTATGGCTTGAAATTCAAGTTGACAGAAATTCACTTCACTAATGCCAATGGCACTTAGAGTTATAATGACTTCAGAGTTTCAATAGAAAGTCTTTGTTATCTTTTAGTCACTTTTACTTTTAAGTGCTGGTACAGGTTACTGAATCTGTCCTGATTTTTTTGCCCTGTTTAGAGCTATGTAAGATGAAAATGGGGAGGGAAAAAAAAAACTATCAAGGAGAATTGTCTTTGTAATTTTCTCTAAAAAGAGCATTATGCAAATTAAATTCTGCATTCTTCAAATTCAACTTTGCCATCTGCCTCGTAATTTTCTCAAACATTTTATCTGATGCGAGACAGCTGGAGTAGCTTATTATGGGGACGTTCAAATTACATTTTTACCATTTTCTGTCTACCAGCAATGCTGTTGATCTTCGCAAGGTCTTTTAAAAACGTAAATGTACAATAATTGCAGATTTTGAAATGTGTCTGGTAAACTAGCATATGCTTTCTCGATGCATTATCTCCTTATTACAAATTCAATATCACTGTCATGATTCCTGTCTTGTGTTCCCCTTTTCTTGTATGGACTTTTGTTATTTCCTGTTCTGTGGCATGTTTTGTAGTCCTTTGTAGTTTTTCTAGTTTATTAGTCTCCCCAGATGTTTCTGATTAGCCACGCCCCCTCGTTATCTTGTTTAGCTTGTTTGCCTTTGTATTTAAGCCCTGTGTCTAGTTCAGTCTTGTGTGTGAGTTCTTGATTTGTGGATTTTTTTGGTTCGTGTACCTACCCGAAGTGATAAGATAAAATAAAATTCTGCATCAAAATTTATAGACAAGTAGTTTGTTTAGGCATGGTTTGTAAGGAATTACAAACCTGCGCACATATATTCAAACGCACATAACTATAGAATCAATTCTTAATGCGCATGTGAATGCCATCAGCGTCTATCACAGGTTCACGTTTAAAGTCTGTTTAGAGAGAACGGTGTCGTCTTAGCGGCCCCTAATTTAATAACAAATGATCATTTAGACAGAAGTGAATCAATCAAAACTAACTTTAGCTGGAAAAAACATTTTTCAAGAACCACTATAAAACCAAACCAATCTATGTTACCTTAAATTATGTGTTTATCTCTGTAAAGCTGCTTTGAAACAATCTACATTGTTAAAAGCGCTATATAATTGAGGATGACTTGACTTGACTTGACTTGACTAAAGGGTTTCTGGTGGTTTCATGCTTAATTCTTCGCAGATATTTTGCTGTTAATTTGTGCCTTTTCTTTTCAACATGTTTTTTGCGACCCTGCTCACTATTAGTTGGCGTGCACCTGAGACCCGCCACTCTCTGTAGGCAAGGGTGTGGTGAGCTGGTGCCTGCTCACGTCACGCAGTACCACAACATCCAATTGGAAAATTCAACTGCAGCAGCCACCGTTCAACCTGAAGAGGGCAACACTCAGATGTTTTTACTCCATATATTGTAGAATTAAAACACTTTATACCCAAATGTCAAAAAATTTACTCGAATCAATTAACAACATTAATAAAGCCCCAGTCTTACAGATCATTAACTAAAAAAAGTTATTTTAGGGTTTAGTTAGCCTTTAATGTGGGTTGAAACTGGAAACGTGTTTGGAAAAAATATATGATCAAAATATCCACTTGCCTAATACTTATGCATGCAGGTACTTTAAAAGTAACATTCTACTAAATAGAGTCCTTTTAAAATCTCTTATTAACAGAAATAAATAATGTAGCCTTCAAACACTCTTCAGTAAATGGACCTTTAATTGCTTCAAGTTCTCAAGTAATTATTCCAGTCTGTAATAAAGAACAAAGAAAAAAAAAATACTTTACATATCTCAAATCACCTTCTGAAAATTGAATACATCTTGGAAGGCTTTTTTTATCATTATGGAGAAGGTTTCATTTTAGTACCAAATTACCAAAAATTTTGACATCCCTAGTAGAGTGTAGTAATACAATATTACCTCATTAAAAACTTTGGCCAATTTGTTATGTGACAAAAGTTAAACAAAGTACCAAACCAAGATCACAATCTAAAAGTTGAGGACAACTGATTTTGGTGATAAATTCGTATAGATTAAAAATCTCTATTTAATTTCTTTTTCTTTTTTGCCATCTTGACTCCGTCTGGAGATTGAAACTCTTTACTGTCATATGTTCTTAAACTGTACCTCTCACAGTGAACTTCAAAAAATCAAAAAATAAATAAAAATAAAAACATCCATTTCACACATACTGTTAATCAAAAGCTGCTTGTGATACAACAGTGATTCTTATGACAGTGCATGTAAAGCCATAAAAGATCAAGAAAAAGACACATAATATATTTTTTTTTGTTGGCAGATGAGCATACATGGAACAGTCTGAACACTCAAGTATACTATCTGTTTTGACATGAGAAAGTAATGTTGAGGATGGTTTTATGATGGCTTTTTCAACAAATATAAAAGGCAGAATGTTTCTTTATGTTTGCTCTTCAGAGCAGCTCTTAAATTAAATCCATTCACGTTCGAGAATTTGTTTAAATATGGTCTGTGAAGGTACACTCCTGGGCAAACAAAGGAAAAAAAAAGGGGAAAAAAAGGGCCAAGCCAAAATTGGCTAAACACTAAGCTTTTAATTGTCTTAACCACAAATTATTGGTCAGAAAATTAGCTAGATTTAAGCAAATACACTACTTAAAAAGCCATTGCTGTCTGAGAAGAACAAAGACAAAATTAGATTTTTGGCAGAATATGGGAAGTTGTGTGTGGAGTGATAAATCACAATGAAATATGAGTTGCATGGTGATGCTCCAGACTGGTGTCTACGAAAATCTGGCAAGAAATATAATAAAATGCATCTCTACCACAGTAAAGCATGGAGAAAGAGACTGTGTCATTGTTACGAAACAGAGGACCCGGAGACAGAGAAACAGGTGATGGAGTTTATTTGCAGCAAATGGGCATGTAAACAGGTAAATGGTCAACACTAGGCAGAGGAGAGCACAGAACACAGACGCTGGAGAAGATCGCTGCAGAAGAACGTAGGGGATGAACGCTGGAGTTGAACGTAGGAGTAGACACGGGAGATAAAGGTCCTCAGGTTTCACACACTTGGGTAAAAGGAGACTAGACCATCAGGGAACACAAGGTGAGTGGTTTTATGGTGAAGATAACGAGGGAGATTGCTCACAGGTGCAGGTGATTGTGATGGAGGTGCAGGTGTGGGCCAAGGAGGATGCTGGGAAATTTAGTGAAGGAGGTGGTGACCATGACAGTACAGGACTTGGAGCTGGTTGAGGAACTGTTGCTGCTTGACAGTCAGGTACATGATCATCCTCACATAAGTCTGGCAAATCAACTGTCTGTTCTTTTTCTTTTTCAGGGTGGTGGAGTCGCACCAAGACCCGTCTGTTGCGTCGAATATTTCCATGCGAGGTTTTCAAAACAAACAACCTCAGGAACTGCTGTCGGATCACTTTTGCAGTGATGGCTTGGTCCTTAATCCAAACCGTCTGTCCAGGCTTCAGTGGTGGCAAAGATCTTGCTCTATGTCTCTTATTGTACGAATTTCTTGTTTGAGCACGTAAGCTGGATTCAAACTGTTTCAGTTTTTCTGCATCTGGAAGTTTAGGTGTGAGAAGAGACCGCAGAGTTGGTAAGCCTGTTCTAAGTCTTGCCCATTGACAATTCCGCTGGACTATAGACATTTGCTTGAGGTTTAGAGCAGTATGCAAGCAAGGCTTTGAGCGGATCTGATGTTTTCCCCAGGAGTTTTTTGACAGTTTTCACGGCTCGTTCGGCTTCACCATTCCCTTGTGGATACTGTGGGCTGCTTGTTATGTGCTTAGAGTCATATTCCCTCGAAAACTCACGGAATTCAATGCTGCTATACTGTGGCCCATTGTCAGATATTAGCATCCCAGGCACCCCATTCTGTGCAAACACTGCTTTAAGATGTTCTATTATGATTGCAAAAGAAGTTGATGCCAATTTGACTACATCGACATATCTTGAATATTAATAGACAGTTAAAAGGTACTTTTGTCCCTTTAGTTCGAACAGGTCTGTAGCTGCTCTCTGCCATGGATATGGTGGAAAGTCTATAGGTTGTAGCAGCTCTACAACTGTCATGGAAGCCTTTCTACACTCATCACAATGTTGCACCATAGTTCGCAGTTGTGAACTCAGACCGGGCCATCACACAGACTGTCTTGCCCTGTGGCGACATTTTTCTATTCCTTGATGTGCCTGATGAATGTGGAGGAGAACTGAACTTTGGAGTGAGGCAGGGATTATCAACCTTGTCCCATGTAGAAACAGTCCGTCGAGGATGGAAAACATGTCTCTTTCCATCCAGTAAGGTCTGAATTTGTCACTGGCCTGCACAGTTCTCAGCCATCCATGCTCATGGAACTTCATTACTTGGCTGCATACAGGGTCTTTCTTTAACTCCTGTTGAATGTTATCTAGGCAGCTCTTTGAGGCAGGGAAACTTTTGAGAGTTGAGTCATCAACCATTATATCAACCATACTGGGCATTCTTGACAGTGTGTCTGGAGTAGGGTGACCACCTCCAGTCAGACAAAATGTAGGACAAGTAGCATGGTAAAGTGGGACAATGTGGGACAGACATAATAACTTTAAACTTAAGGTATATTGTCTATATAATTTACCAAGAAACATTTTTTAAACCCACCAACTAAAAGATTAAGACACTACCTGACCCAAAATATCACCCAAAGTTTCTACAGCTTAAGGCATAGGCCTAGGCCTATAAAATACAAAACACTAATTTTGCAGCATCTCTCTTTATTGGGACAATCAAATTAGTCAACAGTCCAAAGGACCAGGCATTACGAAACTAAAAAAAATGCTCTCAGTGAATCAAATTCACCTTAAAATACAAGACACAAAAATATTAGGCCTAGCCTATTTAAGTTCAACAAAATATAAGGCCTAGCCTATACAGTGCAAAATATTTAGGGCTTGCCTATAGAAAGTTTAACTATTTCTGTGCAAATAAGGTAAACCAAAATCTTTTTTGATAAGAATGGCTATATGGGATAAAAAAAGAACAAAATCTCCCTCCAAGCGTTGACCATGTGTCAACACAATCCAGATGGTAGCAGGTCAACAGCATTCCCCAGCACCATGGATAGCACTTTTCTGAAACACATGGGTAGCAGCAAACCAACCAAATAATAACCAACAAGAGGACCACAAATATATATTCTAAATTTTACACAACGAATGTTCATTTTACCTTAATTGTTCTTCTTCTTGAATTTATACTTTTTGTCTGTACGTACTGCATCCAGGAGAGTTTTCTCTTTCAATGCATAGCTGTAGAACTCTGTGCAGCTTTATCCAAAGTTGCTTTTGACTTGAATCTCACTCTTGATAAGATCCACAGAGCACCGGTTTCGTTGGTCAGTCCATGCTGCAGTCATCAGTGAAAACACTCTTTCCACATGTGGATTTGTCACAGGGATGCTAAAGAGAAAGAATACAAGTACAGTCAAATTTGGTGTGTTTGTGCCTTGGAGCAAAGTTGACCACTTCTCCACAACAGGAACTGTTCTCTTTACAACCTCCTGCTGGCGTGGCAAAATTAAATTGGCAAAACACACAGTATTCTTCATAGAGTTCATCCATGTTTAGTTTATCTCCACCACATCACATCACAGAGATGAGAGAATGTGAATTCACTCTTAAGTCCTAACAATGCCACATGCTTCTGAAAGTTGCTGTCTGAGAAGTCATTCCATTTGTCAAGGTAGCTGAGTGAAGTACTGTAGAAATTAGAGAAGTCCTGCTTGATTGCTGTTGCTTCACAGTCTAGAAACCTTTGGAGAAGTGCACTAGTTTCAATCAAAAGGAGTCTGTCTGCCGCTGCTGGAGCTTTCTCTGAAGAGTGGAGAGAATGTCATATAACTCACAGACAGTTATATTGTCTCCCTCCAACAGCAGTATAACATCATGGAATATCTTCAGTGCATTATGGAGGAAGGACAGATAGGCCTGTAACTGAACAGGGAGCCCATCAACGTGTTGATCCTTTTTAAAAAGCTTCCATTGCACCTTTGGACTGTGTTCCTCTCCTAATGACAGAAAGTAGGCCTTCACTGCTGGCCAGCTGACATTAAGCCTTGCGACAGCAGGCAATATACTTAGCCATCTTGTTGGTACATGCCTCAGTACAACATGATAGTCTTGATCCACAAATTCAAACAATGATTTCAGTTCTTCAGTGCGCTTTGCAGATGATGAGAAGTGACTGTAAATCTTGTTAGTTGTACATTCGATGTCTATGTCTAGTTTGTCTCCTGCATATTTTGCACAATTATGCACGACATGAGCCATACAATTAGCCTTGATAATGTCAGCATTATCTGCTTCAGCTTCTGTTAAACTGATTTGAACTTTCCATAATTCACACTAGCGTTATCAGCAGTGTAAGCAGAGATCATTTCCAGTCTTAGGCCATTCTCTTTCAGTTTGTTAGTAATCTGGCGGTGAATTGATTCTGCCGTCTCTGCGCTATCCTCGTAAATGTATTTTTGTATGAGTGTGTAAGCTCTCTTGTCTACCTTTCTACTGCTAGTCCCTATTACTGTTATGCTTTGTCTGTCGGACTGTTTGCCTACTATCATGTTAAGACTGTACTATGAACTTCAGTAAAGGTATGTATATCATTCATCTGAATATTAGAAGTTTACTACCTAAGATTGACCTATTAAGAGCCTGGCTTACTTATAATAAACCTAATGTAATTACACTTTCCGAGACCTGGCTCAATATATCATTTCACGTTTATTGTCATTGTCGTCCAGAGAACAACAACGAAATTGTGTTTGAAGCATACAACAACCGTACATGGTGTCTTAGAGTGCACTAACAAAATAAGTAATAAATACCCCTGTGTAAACATGGCACATCGAAGTATATAGTTGTTTAAAGCACAGAACCAGTGACATTCACTCTTAATAGCAGCAAGAGGCTTTACAAAACAAAAAGACAACCAGGACAAAAAGTATGATGAGTATGATAATCAGAGTTGGATATGGATGTGATTAATGCAACAATGCAAAGTCCAGTTCATAGTTATTTCACAGAGAGGTATGAGGGAGGGGGGGGGGGGGGGCATCATTAACCATCGTTAAGCAGGATGGATGTGGTTAATGCAACAATGCAACGTCCTGTTCACAGCTGTTCCACAATGAGATATAGTTTACTGTCCTTGGGGGGGAGGGTAAGGAAGGGCATCATTAAGCAGAATTAAGCAGCCTCACTGCGTAAGGGTACAGGCTGTTAGCCAGCCTGGTTTTACTGGCACCAATAGACCTGTACCTTCTCCCTGAAGGCAGCAGGTGGAACAAATGATGGGCCGGGTGATGCCGGTCCAGTAAGATGCTATGCACTCTCTTCAGACAGCGGGTATCATAGATGTTGCTGATCTCTGGAAGAGTGGTCCCAATGATTTTACCCGCTGCATTTACCACTCGTTGGAGTGCTTGCTGATGGGCTTTAGTGCAGCTGGAATACCACACTAAGAAGCCATACGTCAAAACACTGCTGATGGCACAGTTGTAATAGTTGACCATCAGCTGTTTAGGAATCCTGGCGCTCCTCAGTTGCCTCAGATAGTAGAGGTGTTGCTGGGCCTTCCCTATCACAGAGGTGATGTTGATTCCCTAGGACAGGTCATCAGTCACAGATACTCCCAAAAATTTAAAATATGGCACCCTCTCTACCACTTCATTTCCAATACAGAGAGGAGAGTGATTGGGTCTGCTTTTGTGGAAGTCCACAATAATCTCCTTAGTCTTTTTGATGTTCAAAGACAGGTTATTTTTGACACACCATGACGCTAGATGTTGCACTTCGGTTCGGTAATCCGCCTCATTGTTGTTGTTAATTAGTCCGAGCACTGTTGAGTCGTCGGCAAATTTAACAATGAGATTGGAGCAGAGAGAAGCAGAGCAGTCATGTGTAAATAGAGTGTAGAGCAAGGGGCTAAGCACACACCCTTGGGGGGCCCCGGTGTTGATTGATAGGGTGGAGGACATGTGCTTGCCTACTCTAACACTCTGTGTTCGATTTGTCAGAAAGTCCACAATCCAATTGCACAGCGAGTTGTTGAAGCCAAGGTGTTGCAGTTTTGCTCGGAGTTTGAACGGCCGGATTGTATTAAAGGCCGAGCTAAAGTCGACAAAGAGGAGTCTCGCGTAGGTGTTCTTGTGCTCGAGATGTTCCAATAACGTGTGGAGCACGATGGCGATGGCATCCTCAGTCAAACGGTTCCGTCTATATGCAAATTGGTGTGGATCAAGTGATGATGGTATTGCGCTTTTGATATAAGTGGAGACCAGCCTCTCAAGACACTTGGCAGGAATGGAGGTGAGTGCCACCGGTCTATAATCATTTAGATGAGTGGCATTTGACTGCTTAGGGACTGGGACTATTGTAGCTGCCTTAAAGCACGCAGGAACCCATGAAGTGGACAGTGATATATTATAAATGACGGTAAAAACGTCAGTTAGCTCCGCAGCACAGTCTCTCAGCACTCGGCCCAACACACCGTCCGGTCCGGCTGCCTTCCTGGTGTTAATGCCGCAGAGGACCCGTCTTACCTCATGACTCCTCAGAACTGGGGCATAATCAGTAGACGGGAGGGGGGGCGACACAGGATCAGTGTTGTCCCTGTCATAACGAGCATAAAAGAAGTTAAAATCCTCTGCTAAGATGGAATCAGCTGAGGGAGATGTTGATTTGCTCTTATAATCCGTGATGGCCCTGATGCCTTCCCATACCTGCCTGGGGTTTGCTGAGTTATTAAAACAGGCTTCAATACGCCTCCGATGTTGTTGTTTGGCAGTGTTGATTCCTTTCCTTAATGCAGCCCTGGCTCTGCTGTATACCTCATGGTCTTTTGAACCCAGGGCTCTATTCCTAGTTCGGATCAGTTGTTCAACTTCGTGTGTAATCCAAGGTTTTCTGTTCAGATACACACGGAAATGTCTCCAAGACGTAACATTATCCACACAGAAGTTAATGTAACACAGGACAGTGGTGGTATATTCATCCAATGAATCACGGGTAACCGTGCCCTGCCCCTTGAAAACATCCCAATCTGTGTGGTGGAAACAATCCCGTAACATAGGGATGGCATCATCTGGGAACCTTCTCACGGTCTTGGTTATAATCCCAGCGCTCTTGATCTTGGGTGTGTACCGTCAGTGTAACAGCAGGGAGAGATGGTCTGACAGACCCAGGTGGGGATAGGCCTGGGCCCTGTATGCTTCTGCTACATTAGTGTACACCTGGTCCAGCGTTTTATCTCCCCTAGTAGCACATTTCACATTGCGATGGAATTTGTGAAGAACAGTTTTTAGGTCAGTATGATTAAAATCCCCAGCGGCGACAAAAACACTGTCCGGGTGCGCTACCAAGCTGTTATTTATGCTGTTGTAAACCTGTGCAAGCGCTAGCTTAGCATTAGCGTCCGGTGGAATATAAAAAAAAATAACTATACCTCGACTACCTCAAAAATTAATTAGTGTCAAACAATCAAAAAATATTAATTCTGAACACTTTATCCAAGACATGAATAACATTAATTGGGATAGATTTCATTTAATCCCATTTGTTGAAGATGCTTGGAACTATTTTTATTTCGAAGTTACCAAAATTATTGATAAACAGGCACCTTGGAAAATAATTAAAGTTAAGGGAAGACATTTGCCTTGGATAAATGCTGATTTAATAAATCTTTTCAAAGATAGAGATAGAGCTTGGAGAAAATACCGCTCAACAAAGGATTCTACAGAATGGGATACTTATAAAAAGTTGAGGAATGTATGCACAACAAAAACGCGAAATGCAAAAGCAAACTATTTTAAGGATTACCTAGCGACAGATTATAACAATCCCAAAGTATTTTGGGACAGAATTAATAACTTAACTAATTTCTCATCAAAAAAACAATCTAACTTCATTCGAATAAATAATGAAACTATCAATGATTACTTCGAAATTGCTGATGCATTTAATCAATTTTTCACCAAAGGTGATATTGGCCTTTCAAGATCTTCTTTACTTTGGTTTAATTCATACTTACATCATAGACAACAATGTGTTTTGTATCAGGGAAGTTGTTCGGATTTTGAAACTATTGACAGAGGAGTACCTCAGAGCTCACCTCTTGGACCGTTATTGTTTTCTGTTTTCATAAATAACCTTCCACAAGTTTGTTCTAATTGTCAAATTCAGTTATACGCAGATGACACTGTAATTTACTTTTCTAGCTCGGACATCTTTTATATTCAGAAATCAATCCAGTCTGATTTTGACGTAGTTCAAAATTGGTTTAGTAATAACAAACTTTTGCTAAATAAAAAGAAGTCTTATTCTATGTTGTTTAATACAAAACAAATCTTACCACCAACTGACTACTTAATTAAGTTCATTGATGGAACCCCAGTGCTAAAAGTTGATGAATTTAAATATCTAGGTCTTCTGCTTGATTCACAACTGTCATTTAGATCACATATTGATTTAGTTATCAAGAAAATATCATATCGACTCAAAATGCTTTATCTCTCTATTAATTGCTTTACTCGTCCGGTTAGAAAAATAATTATTATTCAGTTAATACTTCCAATCCTTGACTATGCCGATATAATCTACCAAAACACCTCCGATACAAATCTTCGCCCTCTTTATAATAATTTATGTAGATTTGTACTGAGGTGTCCATACAAAACGCACCATTGTCAAATTTACGAATTATTAAACTGGCTATCTTTAAATTCAAGAAGGCATTATCACTGGTTTCAATTTATTTTTAAATTTTATTACTTCAATTATCCTATGTATCTAAAAAAATATCTAATTCCTTTTCACTCTTCATATAACTTAAGGCACACTGATCAACTATTTTTTCACGTTAATTTTAATAAAGAAGTAGGTCGTCGGGCATTCAAATTTAAAGCTCCTTCAGATTGGAACAGTTTACCAAGGGTAATTAGATCCACTACTTTGTTTAAGTTTTTTAAGTTATTACTAAATGATCATTTGCAGAACAAATATTCCTGCTTTCGAGTATAACTATTTTCAATCATCACGTGAACTTCATTATTTTCATAACGCATGTGTGATAACTGTATACTTATTGTATCTATGTACTTAGAAGGCTTGTATGTGAGGAGATAGTTATGGAGCTAATGTTTGTACATGTTTGTAAATGTTGGTAAGAATGGGATATAATGCAAAATGTTGTTTGTATTTACATTTGTTTTTAGGACCCCCTCGAAAACGAGATGTTACATCTCAAGGGGCTATCCTTCAAATAAATTTCAAATTTCAATGTGAATGACTCCAGCTGTGGTGTGTCCCAGGACCACAGACTTCTTTGTGAGAGGAGGTCTCGCAAGGGCTTTGTTTTCTCGGCCAGGTCTGGAATGAACTTCCCCAATTGGTTCATCATTCCAAGAAAGCTGCGTACCTCAGACACATTGTTAGGCTCATGCATATTTTGAACCGCAGCCAGTTTGTCGGGGTCGAATCCAGCTGAGGACAGCTTGTGGCCTAGGAACTTGACTTCAGTCTTTTGGAGTACTGGAAATCCCAAATGGAAGTCTCTTAAAAGAATAGTGCCCAAAATGGCGTAATGAAGGTAGTCAATTCTTGAGTCTTCAGCCAAACGGATCTGCCAAAATCCAAAATTTGTATCTAATATGGTGAAGATTTTTCCTGGCCTAGTGTGTGGTCTACTGAGGGCAAAATAAATTTATCTCGTCTAACAGGACTGTTTAATTTAGTCAGGTCAACACAAATTCTCACTGTGTGATCAGGCTTAAGAACCAGAACATGGCGCAGTGGGGTGGTGATGGCGCAGTGGATAAGACACATGCCTTTGGTGTGAGAGACCCGGGTTCTAATCCACTGTGAGACACCAATGTGTCCCTGAGCAAGACACTTAACCCCTAGTTGCTCCAGAGGCGTGCGACCTCTGACATATATAGCAATTGTAAGTCGCTTTGGATAAAAGCGTCAGCTAAATGAATATTTTTGGGGTGGTGATGGCGCAGTGGATAAGACACATGCCTTTGGTGTGAGAGACCCGGATTCGAATCCACTGTGAGACACCATTGTGTCCCTGAGCAAGACACTTAACCCCTAGTTGCTCCAGAGGCGTGCAACCTCTGACATATATAGCAATTGTAAGTCGCTTTGGATAAAAGTGTCAGCTAAATGTAAATGTAGAACAATACCAGAACAACAGTCACTAGGTCATTAGACTTTCTTGATGATGTCCTGCTTCACCATCCTGGATAACTCTTCTTTGACTTTCTCCATTAAGGGCACTGGGATCCATTTGGCTACATTTACAGAATAAGGTGTTGCATTGGGCTGTAACTTAATACAGTATTTCTCTTTCAGCTCACCTAAGCCTGTGAAAAGTTCTGGATATTTCTCTTGCCACTGGCATTCTGTGATGTTATCCAGTCTTGTGATAAGGTTAAGCTTTTCAATGGCATGTCTGCCCAGAAGTGTTGTGTAGAGATTTTTGACCACATAGAAGTATTCCTCTATATTATTCTCATTTTTTGAGATGGTGGTAGAAAATACTCCTTTCACATCCAAGACATTCTTTCCTGGTCCCATCAGTACTTTGCGCGTTTTCTTAAGGTCTGCACGTTTTCTTAAGGCATGTGTTTTTATTTGAGGCCAGCAGCACAAAGATGGATTCAGGTATTGCTGTAACGTCTGCCCCAGTGTCCATTTTCATTTTCACCGGTTGCTCCAAGATCTGAACAGTTGTGCACCAGCCTTGAGTATTTCAATCTACAGCTCCGAGGAATGCTTGCCCTTCATCTGAATCACAGTCATCTTTAACCTCATGAAGCACAGTCTTTGAATGACATTGGCTCATATAGTGCCCTGTCCTATTGCACTGATGACAGGCAGCCTCTTTGGCTGGGCAGACATCCTTTACATGTGTAACCGGCAGAGTAGTCACTGTCTGGGTGAAGTTTGTCCCTCTACAGCTACATAGCCCCCTGACGTCATGGTGCCCAGCTAGCTGCTGAGTGGCTAACAATTCATTGGTGGCCAGGCAAGTCTCTATAAAACAGTTTTCACTGTCGGGCTAAGAGAGATTCCCTGGTGTTTAAATAAGTCTACAGTCTTGTTACTGTTTGTATACGTGGTTCCCTCGTGCAACCAAGGTATGTGTAAATGTTTATATGATGTAGCAAGCTGAGTATTTAGTATTGTTTATCTAATACTGGGTCATTGGAAAATAGGTGTCATACTGATTGCCAGACGCTTCCGGGTTGTCGTGTGATGTACTACCGAAGGTATTTTGTGCATTTTATTTTGAGTTTTAACGTGGATGTCATTGTTGGGACGTGATATGCATTTTAATGAGCATATTTGCACATGGGTCTTGGGCAAGGCACTGCCGGGTAGCTGTACCGCAATTAAGACGCAACATCTAAAAGGTAAATGGTCATTGTGTTACGGGTAGAACCAGTGTGTTAGGACCAATAGCCTTCAACACATGCAAAATGAGTCTGATTGCGTGTCCTGACGTAATGCATGGCTGTGTTAATCATTAACCCTTAATAGAAATGTATTTAATGAATATGTTGTGTGTAATGACTGTTATGTAGGATTGTGAAGACTGACGCAAGGGCAGTTTTTCTACGGTGTCATTTTGTATGTCGCATTGAGGTAAAAAAAAGAGAATAGAATGTTTGTTATCCTACGTGACTATGATCTGTGCATGTGTATATCAAGCACTAATTTTAAATGATTTTGTGTCTCCAGGTAGATTGCTCTTGCTGCTTTGCCTTGCCTAAATTAAGTGTATTGATAGTTTAGCCTTTCTTTATATTTTCTTTTTTTCTTTTGTTTGGTTATGTTGCCTTGGCTTCCGCCTACTGCCCCGTCCGACTGAAGTTGTATTGGCTGTTCCAGTAGTTTACATAGCCCCGTTAAGATTTTGCCCAGCTGTATATTCTATCCATCTTGCTAGTGATAACAACCTTTTCGTCCCTGTCCCCCTCCTCCAGAGTACTAGGGTAGCTGCTCACTGGAGAGGTTCCTGAGTCCATCTTTGCGCACTGCACCGTGTATTGTATTGGTAAACTGCACCTCACAATATTGATTGAATCACTTGTGTGTGTGTGTGTGTGTGTGTGTGTGTGTATGCATTTGACTGTAGGCACCAGAGTTCAGAGCACGGTTGGTGAACTTAACGCTTATCTCGGACAGGTAACCTACCTCGACAGCGAATCAGTATTTTCTTATCTTGCTAATTTTATTGTCCCTGGTAGCAGCCGATACCAGCCCTGGTCTTTCCCTTTAGGCCAAGCCTTTTCGTTTGTATCTACTGTGCCTCTGTTATGACGGGGTGGCTCTTTTAAATATATTATTGATTAATAAAGTATTGTTATTTTTTGTACTGTACACGCCTCTGTCTAATTCATCTTGGGTGTATTTCTATTAACCTGCTTGCCTTAGATTAGGTATTCAGCAGTTAACGTGTAAAGTATATCTTGGTGTGAGAGGCACCAGGTGGCGTAGTCCCAAACCTTTATGCCTAGATCTGGTCAAAGTTTTATAGGTCACACATGGTATGGTGATTTTCCACATCTCATGCAGCTTGATTTCGATGGTTTCTCTTTATGGTCTTTCTGGAAATTTGGCCAATTCCCACCCTTTCCTGACTTTGGCTTTTTGGTTGAATCCTGCCTGTACATCTCTTTGTGTACAGAGTCTAGCTTTAGGTCTCGTCTTCTTCCTGCCTAAGTTCTGCCTGCTGTTTTCTCACTGCTTCGCTTTGCCTGGCCACAGTTATGGCTTTCTCCAAAGTTAGGTTTGCATGTAATTGAAGGCGCTCTGACAGTTTGATGTCTTTTAATCCGACAATTCTGCAATTCGGTCTCTAATAGTTCCAAAAGCACAATGTTCCGACAATGAATACAGTTCAGTGATAAAATCATTAACTGGTACATCTGGCTCTTGTTTCCTGGAGTTAAACTTTGCTCTCTCATAGATCACATTTATTTTGCCAGTGAAGTATTCCTTGAATTTATTCTGCAAAGTTTCATAATATCCACGCTCTTCTGTAGTCATGGCTAATCCACACAAAATGTCATCAGCTTTGTCTCCCATGCAATAAATCAGTGTGTTAACTTGGTGCAAATATGATGCTTGTGCAAGGCTACTTGTGAAGGGGGTGGATTGGAATCCACTCCTGCTTCAATGTATATATAATGAGTGATTATAATCAAGGTATTAATCGATATGTTTCCTTCTAAATATAAAATGAGTTGAATGACTTCTCTGGAGATTCTTCATTGTTATAGAAGTTACCAGTGTGATTACTGAAATATTCTTTTCATGTATTATTTAATGTCTGTATTTAATATCTGAATGCAGTAACAGTGCTTGCTTATTTAGCCCAGCTTCCAGAAATAAAATATGGACTTGTTTTGTGTTTGAGAAAGGTCTTCAACGTGTTAAAAAATATAGGGGTCATTGAAGCCAATAGTTTAAGGGACCATTTCTTTGTTAAAGCCTTACTTTGCCATTAGACTAAAGTTTAGCTATCCTTGAGAGAAAGAATGCATTATCTTGATGTTTTGAGAGAACTCTCCTGTTTATAGTTAGAGCCTGGCCAAATCCAACCTTGGAAAAGCTGTGTGTCGGTGTGTGTGTTAGCCTTTTTGGTTACAGGTTAAGGAACCACTGGACTTATTGGAGATTGACTGAGCTGTTGTTCTGGACATGCTGGTGCCCAGTTACCCAAATCTGCGACCTGGAAGGTCATGACTAGCCTAACTTCAGGGTCTGAGTGTCAGCTGCATTATCAATGGAGATATGCTTCAGTCTATCTGTATATGTATGGAAAATTACTGTGTTTATCTATTTCTTAGCCAATGAGAATCATTCAACCTGTTAGCAATGACGTAGCTTAGACCTTGGAAATGGTATAACTGCTGTGATCTTTGTAACTTTAAGCGGGGCGGCCTACAAACTCCTGTGTGAGTCTTGAAGCTGACTTCTGCTGATGAAACTGCAAACTATCTTCAGTAAATCTTTTCTTTAATTTATTATAATTCTGACTCCGGGTCTTCATTCAAACATCTGGTCCTTGGGTCCTAACTGTAAATCCCTTTACACTTGCAACTCTGAACCTTTCAAATCGTCTGAGCCATCTTCCAAAGTCGTTTGGCTTTGTAAAATCGAATGGATTTGAAATGAAGTTGTGGGTGCTGGTGATTCCTCCATTGCTTTGTAGATTTTTATTATTAGTTTTTAATTTATTTTTATGTTTCTTCTTAAAGCTATTTTTAAACTTAAGCACTTTATTCAACTTTTATGAATCATCATACGCTTCTGTGGGCCTCTCTGCCTGCACCCCGCTTGCCTGGCAACCATACCCCATACCATACTCTTAACTTATGATGCGGTGGTTAAGCATGTGCTGATCCGCTTGCAGTCTTTCCTTATTTTTTTTTTCATTGGAAACGGCATACACTACGGCCCTACTGCAGCGTTTCTCCTCCAGCGGTGCTTATGGGCTTATTCAACAGTTTATCGGTGGTTAGAGACTGTTCTAGCCGCTTCTGACACCATGTTGTGTTCGTGAATGAGCCGAGACAGCGATCACACAGCCTAGCATAACTTTACTTTATTGAACACTTGCAAAGTACAAACCCCCTGCTTAGGGCGTGGCTCACTCAGTAGTTATCTCACCCATCAGATATCACTATTTGTCCAGATTTGAAGTCCCTATAGTGAATATTTGGTCTCACATTAAACCTAAACTAACAGGGTGACATTTTTTCAACTACTCATGAACTGTTTGAAGCCATTAACATTGAGTGGAACAACTCTAACTCTTAAAGCTGTCTGCAAGTTTACTCACACAGGTTAAACATGAAAGCTATTCAATGCCATCTACAGTATTTTTGCGATTCTTGCTAATTTCCTGGCAGGTCTGTCAACACTCACGCAATTGACCTGTGGCTAAGCCACGCCCCCTCCACTCACTCGGACAAACAGTCAACATTTGGTGACAGGCGCTATGGCATCTGTCACAGCAGGAGAGATTTCACAGGAGGCAAATGATGATTTTTGGAGACAGAAAGATTATATAGATATATATTTTGGTAAAAAGTTGTCTAAAATATTGTGCTTTAATATGTAACTAGAAAAAAAAGTTTAATGAGACAAACTTTAAGTTGGCTTGAGAAAGCCGGACCAGAGAGTTTGAATAAGTTTAAAGTAGTTTGAAGTTTAAAGTAGTTTGAAGTTTGATAGATGGATTAGTTAGAAAGAAAGAATAGTTAGAAAGAAAGAAAATGATTGGTTAGAAAGGAAAGATTAGGTAGAAAGATAGATAAATAATAGATAGATAGAAAGATTAGTTTCAATGAAAGAAAGATTAGTTAGAAAGAAAGAAAGAAAGAAAGATTAGTTAGAAAGAAAGAAAGATAGATTAGAAAGAAAGATTAGTTAGAAAGATAGATAGAAAGAAAGATTAGTTAGAAAGAAAGATAGATAGAAAGAAAGATTAGTTAGAAAGACAGAAAGATCGATTTGAAAGAAAGATCAGTAAGAAACAAAGATAGAAAGAAAGAAAGAAAGAAAGAGAGTAGTTAAGAAAGAAAGATAGATTAGTAAGAAAGATTAGTTTAGAAAGAAAAAAGATAGATTAGTTAGAAAGGAAGAAAGAAAGAAAGAAAGAAAGATTGATTAGTTAGATAGAAAGAAAAATAGATTAGTTAGAAAGAAAGAAAGGATTAGTTAGAAAGATAAAAAGAATTAGTTAGAAAGAAAGATGGATTTGTTAGAAAGAAAGAAAGGATTAGTTAGAAAGAAAGAAAGGATTATTTAGAAAGAAAGATGGATTTGTTAGAAAGAAAGAAAGATAGATAGATTAGTTAGAAAGAAAGAAAGGTAGATTAGTTAGAAAGAAATAATTATTACTTAGAAAGAAAGAAAGATTAGTTAGAAAGAAAGAAAGATAGATTAGTTAGAAAGAAAGATAGATAGATTAGTTAGAAAGAAAGAAAGATTAGTTAGAAAGAAAGAAAGATTAGTAAGAAAGAAATAAAGAAAGATAGATTAGTAAGAAAGAAAAAAGATAGATTAGTTAGAAAGATAGATAGATTAGTTAGAAAGAAAAATATAGATTAGTTAGAAAGAAAGAAAGATTAATTAGAAAGAAAGAAAGATAGATTAGTTAGAAAGAAAGATAGATATATTTGTTAGAATGAAAGAAAGACAGATTAGTTAGAAAGAAAAAAGATAGATTAGTTAGAAAGAAAGAAAGATTAGTTAGAAAGAAAGAAAGATAGATTTGTTAGAATGAAAAAAAGATAGATTAGTGAGAAAGAAAGAAAGACAGATTAGTTAGAAAGAAAGAAAGAGATTAGTTAGAAAGAAAAAAGATAGATTAGTTAGAAAGAAAGATAGATTAGTTAGAAAGAAAGAAAGATAGATTAGTTAGAAAGAAAGATAGACAGATAGATTAGTTAGAAAGAAAGATAGATAGATTAGTTAGAAAGAAAGAAAGAACGATAGATTAGTTAGAAACAAAGATAGATACATTAGTTAGAAAGAAAAAAAGATTAGTAAGAAAGAAATAAAGATAGATAGATTAGTTAGAAAGAAAGAAAGATTAGTAAGAAAGAAATAAAGAAAGATAGATAGATTAGTTAGAAAGAAAAAAGATAGATTAGTTAGAAAGATAGATAGATTAGTTAGAAAGAAAAAATATAGATTAGTTAGAAAGATAGATTTGTTAGAATGAAAGAAAGACAGATTAGTTAGAAAGAAAAAATATAGATTAATTAGAAAGAAAGAAAAAAAATTAGTTAGAAAGAAAGAAAGATAGATTTGTTAGAATGAAAGAAAGATAGAATAGTGAGAAAGAAAGAAAGAAAGAAAGACAGATTAGTTAGAAAGAAGGAAAGAAAGACAGATTAGTTAGAAAAAAGAGATTAGTTAGAAAGAAAGGAAGAGATTAGTTAGAAAGAAAAAAGATAGATTAGTTAGAAAGAAAGATAGATAGATTAATTAGAAATAAAGAAAGATAGATTAGTTAGAAATAAAGATAGATAGATTAGTTAGAAAGAAAGATAGATAGATTAGTTAGAAAGAAAGAACGATAGATTAGTTAGAAAGAAAGAACGATAGATTAGTTAGAAAGAACGATAGATTAGTTAGAAAGAAAGAAGGATAGATTAGTTAGAAAGAAAGATAGATAGATTAGTTAGAAAGAAAGATGGATAGATAGATCAGTTAGAAAGAAATATAGTTAGATTAGTTAGAAAGAAAGATAGATAGATTAGTTAGAAAGAAAGAAAGATGGATTAGTTAGAAAGAAAGAAAGATAGATAGATTATTTAGAAAGAAAGATAGATAGATTAGTTAGAAAAAAGATGGATAGAATAGTTAAAGATAGATTAGTTAGAAAGATAGATTAGTTAGAAAGAAAGAAAGATTAGTTAGAAAGAAAGAAAGATAGATAGATTAGAAAGAAAGAAAGATTAGTTAGAAAGAAAGAAAGATAGATAGATTAGAAAGAAAGAAAAATTAGTTTGAAAGAAAGAAAGATACATAGATTAGAAAGAAAGAAAGATTAGTTAGAAAGAAAGAAAGATAGATTTGTTAGAAAGAAAGAAAGATTAGTTAGAAAGAAAGAAAGGATTAGTTAGAAAGAAAGATGGATTTGTTAGAAAGAAAGAAAGATGGATTAGTTAGAAAGAAAGATTAGTTAGTTAGAAAGAAAGAAAGAAAGAAAGATGGATTAGTTAGAAAGAAAGAAAGAAAGAAAGAAAAGTTAGGAAGAAAAAAAGATTAGTTAGAAAGAAAGATAGATTAGTTAGAAAACGAAAGATAGATTAGTTAGAAAGAAAGAAAGATGGATTAGTTAGAAATAAAGAAAGATGATTAGTTAGAAAGAAAGAACGATAGATTAGTTAGAAAGAAAGAACGATAGATTAGTTAGAAAGAAAGAATGATAGATAGATTAGTTAAAAAGAAAGATAGATTAGTTAGAAAGAAAGAAAGATGGATTAGTTAGAAATAAAGAAAGATGATTAGTTAGAAAGAAAGATTAGTTAGAAAGAAAGAACGATAGATTAGTTAGAAAGAAAGAACGATAGATTAGTTAGAAAGAAAGAAAGAACGATAGATTAGTTAGAAAGAAGGATAGATTAGTTAAAAAGAAATAAAAATAGATAGATTAGTTAGAAAGAAAGAAAGATTAGTTAGAAAGAAAGATGGATTTGTTAGAAAAAAAGAAAGATTAGTTAGAAAGAAAGAAAGATGGATTAGTTAGAAAGAAAGATGGATTAGTTAGAAAGAAAGATGGATTAGTTAGAAAGAAAGAAAGATTAGTTAGAAAGAAAGAAAGATAGATAGATTAGTAAGAAAGAAAGATAGGTTAGTTAGAAAGAAAGAAAGATAGATTAGTTAGAAAGAAAGAAAGTTTAATTAGAAAGAAAGATAGATTAGTTAGAAAGAAAGAAAGATTAGTTAGAAACAAAGAAAGATAGATAGATTAGTTAGAAAGAAAGAAAGATCAGTTAGAAAGAAATAAAGATTAGTTAGAAAGAAAGATTGTTTTGCTAGAAAAAAATAAAGATTAGTTAGAAAGAAAGAAAGATAGATAGATTAGTTAGAAAGATAGATTAGTTAGAAAGAAAGAAAGAAAGATAGATTAGTTAGAAAGAAAGATAGATTAGTTAGAAAGAAAGAAAGATTAGTTAGAAACAAAGAAAGATAGATAGATTAGTTAGAAAGAAAGAAAGAAAGATTAGTTAGAAAGAAAGATGGATTTGTTAGAAAGAAAGATGGATTAGTTAGGAAGAAAGAAAGATAGATTAGTTAGAAAGAAAGAAAGATAGATTAGTTAGAAAGAAAGATCGATTAGTTAGAAAGAAAGAAAGATTAGTTAGAAACAAAGAAAGAAAGATTAGTTAGAAAGAAAGAAAGATGGATTAGTTAGAAAGAAAGATGGATTAGTTAGAAAGAAAGAAAGAAAGAAAGATGGATTAGTTAGAAAGAAAGAAAGATTAGTTAGAAACAAAGAAAGATAGATAGATTAGTTAGAAAGAAAGAAAGATAAGTTAGAAATAAATAAAGATTAGTTAGAAAGAAAGATTGATTTGTTAGAAAAAGGAAAGATTAGTTAGAAAGAAAGAAAGATTAGTAAGAAAGAAATAAAGAAAGATAGATAGATTAGTTAGAAAGAAAAAAGATAGATTAGTTAGAAAGATAGATAGATTAGTTAGAAAGAAAAAATATAGATTAGTTAGAAAGATAGATTTGTTAGAATGAAAGAAAGACAGATTAGTTAGAAAGAAAAAAGATAGATTAATTAGAAAGAAAGAAAAAAAAATAGTTAGAAAGAAAGAAAGATAGATTTGTTAGAATGAAAGAAAGATAGAATAGTGAGAAAGAAAGAAAGAAAGAAAGACAGATTAGTTAGAAAGAAGGAAAGAAAGACAGATTAGTTAGAAAAAAGAGATTAGTTAGAAAGAAAGGAAGAGATTAGTTAGAAAGAAAAAAGATAGATTAGTTAGAAAGAAAGATAGATAGATTAATTAGAAATAAAGAAAGATAGATTAGTTAGAAATAAAGATAGATAGATTAGTTAGAAAGAAAGATAGATAGATTAGTTAGAAAGAAAGAACGATAGATTAGTTAGAAAGAAAGAACGATAGATTAGTTAGAAAGAACGATAGATTAGTTAGAAAGAAAGAAGGATAGATTAGTTAGAAAGAAAGATAGATAGATTAGTTAGAAAGAAAGATGGATAGATAGATCAGTTAGAAAGAAATATAGTTAGATTAGTTAGAAAGAAAGATAGATAGATTAGTTAGAAAAAAGATGGATAGAATAGTTAAAGATAGATTAGTTAGAAAGATAGATTAGTTAGAAAGAAAGAAAGATTAGTTAGAAAGAAAGAAAGATAGATAGATTAGAAAGAAAGAAAGATTAGTTAGAAAGAAAGAAAGATAGATAGATTAGAAAGAAAGAAAAATTAGTTTGAAAGAAAGAAAGATACATAGATTAGAAAGAAAGAAAGATTAGTTAGAAAGAAAGAAAGATAGATTTGTTAGAAAGAAAGAAAGATTAGTTAGAAAGAAAGAAAGGATTAGTTAGAAAGAATGATGGATTTGTTAGAAAGAAAGAAAGATGGATTAGTTAGAAAGAAAGATTAGTTAGTTAGAAAGAAAGAAAGAAAGAAAGATGGATTAGTTAGAAAGAAAGAAAGAAAAGTTAGGAAGAAAAAAAGATTAGTTAGAAAGAAAGATAGATTAGTTAGAAAACGAAAGATAGATTAGTTAGAAAGAAAGAAAGATGGATTAGTTAGAAATAAAGAAAGATGATTAGTTAGAAATAAAGAAAGATGATTAGTTAGAAAGAAAGAACGATAGATTAGTTAGAAAGAAAGAACGATAGATTAGTTAGAAAGAAAGAATGATAGATAGATTAGTTAAAAAGAAAGATAGATTAGTTAGAAAGAAAGAAAGATGGATTAGTTAGAAATAAAGAAAGATGATTAGTTAGAAAGAAAGATTAGTTAGAAAGAAAGAACGATAGATTAGTTAGAAAGAAAGAACGATAGATTAGTTAGAAAGAAAGAAAGAAAGATAGATTAGTTAGAAAGAAGGATAGATTAGTTAAAAAGAAATAAAAATAGATAGATTAGTTAGAAAGAAAGAAAGATTAGTTAGAAAGAAAGATGGATTTGTTAGAAAAAAAGAAAGATTAGTTAGAAAGAAAGATAGATAGATTAGTTAGAAAGAAAGAAAGATGGATTAGTTAGAAAGAAAGATGGATTAGTTAGAAAGAAAGAAAGATTAGTTAGAAAGAAAGAAAGATAGATAGATTAGTAAGAAAGAAAGATAGATTAGTTAGAAAGAAAGAAAGATAGATTAGTTAGAAAGAAAGAAAGTTTAATTAGAAAGAAAGATAGATTAGTTAGAAAGAAAGAAAGATTAGTTAGAAACAAAGAAAGATAGATAGATTAGTTAGAAAGAAAGAAAGAAAGATCAGTTAGAAAGAAATAAAGATTAGTTAGAAAGAAAGATTGTTTTGCTAGAAAAAAATAAAGATTAGTTAGAAAGAAAGAAAGATAGATAGATTAGTTAGAAAGATAGATTAGTTAGAAAGAAAGAAAGAAAGATTAGTTAGAAAGAAAGATAGATTAGTTAGAAAGAAAGAAAGATTAGTTAGAAACAAAGAAAGATAGATAGATTAGTTAGAAAGAAAGAAAGAAAGATTAGTTAGAAAGAAAGATGGATTTGTTAGAAAGAAAGATGGATTAGTTAGGAAGAAAGAAAGATAGATTAGTTAGAAAGAAAGAAAGATAGATTAGTTAGAAAGAAAGATAGATTAGTTAGAAAGAAAGAAAGATTAGTTAGAAACAAAGAAAGAAAGATTAGTTAGAAAGAAAGAAAGATGGATTAGTTAGAAAGAAAGATGGATTAGTTAGAAAGAAAGAAAGAAAGAAAGATGGATTAGTTAGAAAGAAAGAAAGATTAGTTAGAAACAAAGAAAGATAGATAGATTAGTTAGAAAGAAAGAAAGATAAGTTAGAAAGAAATAAAGATTAGTTAGAAAGAAAGATTGATTTGTTAGAAAAAGGAAAGATTAGTTAGAAAGAAAGAAAGATAGATTAGTTAGAAAGAAAGATAGATTAGTTTGAAAGAAAGAAAGATTAGTTAGAAACAAAGAAAGATAGATAGATTAGTTAGAAAGAAAGAAAGATTAGTTAGAAAGAAAGATGGATTTGTTAGAAAGAAAGATGGATTAGTTAGAAAGAAAGACAGATAGATTAGTTAGAAAGAAAGAAAGACAGATTAGTTAGAAAGAAAGATAGATTCGTTAGAAAGAAAGAAAGATTAGTTAGAAAGAAAGAAAGATTAGTTAGAAAGAAAGAAAGATGGATTAGTTAGAAAGAAAGAAAGAAAGATGGATTAGTTAGAAAGAAAGAAAGATTAGTTAGAAAGAAAGAAAGAAAGAAAGAGAAAGAAAGATAGCTTAGAAAGATTAGTTAGAAAGAAAGGAAGATAGATAAGTTAGAAAGAAGGAAAGAGAAAGAAAGATATATTAAGAAAGATAGATAGATTATCTATCTTTCTATTAGTTAGAACGAAAGATAGATAGATTAAGTAGAAAGAAAGAAAGAAAGATTAGTTAGAAAGAAAGAAAGAGATTAGTAAGAAAGATAGATTAGTTAGAAAGAAAGATAGATTAGTTAGAAAGAAAGAAAGATAGATTGGTTAGAAAGAAAGAAAGATTAGTTAGAAAGAAAGATAGATAGATTAGTTAGAAAGAAAGATAGATTAGTTAGAAAGAAAGAAAGAAAGATAGATTAGTTAGAAAGAAAGATGGATTTGTTAGAAAAAAAGAAAGATTAGTTAGAAAGAAAGATAGATAGATAGATTAGTTAGAAAGAAAGAAAGATGGATTAGCTAGAAAGAAAGATGGATTAGTTAGAAAGAAAGAAAGATTAGTTAGAAAGAAAGAAAGATAGATAGATTAGTTAGAAAGAAAGATAGATTAGTTAGAAAGAAAGAAAGATTTGTTAGAAACAAAGAAAGATAGATAGATTAGTTAGAAAGAAAGATTAGTTAGAAAGAAATAAAGATTAGTTAGAAAGAAAGATGGTTTTGTTAGAAAAAAAAGAAAGATTAGTTAGAAAGAAAGATGGATTAGTTAGAAAGAAAGATTGATTAGTCAGAAAGAAAGATGGATTTGTTAGAAAGACAGATGGATTAGTTAGGAAGAAAGAAAGATAGATTAGTTAGAAAGAAAGAAAGATATATTAGTTAGAAAGAAAGATAGATTAGTTAGAAAGAAAGAAAGATTAGTTAGAAACAAAGAAAGAAAGATTAGTTAGAAAGAAAGAAAGATTGATTAGTTAGAAAGAAAGATGGATTAGTTAGAAAGAAAGAAAGAAAGAAAGATGGATTAGTTAGAAAGAAAGAAAGATTAGTTAGAAACAAAGAAAGATAGATAGATTAGTTAGAAAGAAAGAAAGATAAGTTAGAAAGAAATAAAGATTAGTTAGAAAGAAAGATTGATTTGTTAGAAAAAAAGAAAGATTAGTTAGAAAGAATGAAAGATAGATTAGTTAGAAAGAAAGATAGATTAGTTAGAAAGAAAGAAAGATTAGTTAGAAACAAAGAAAGATAGATAGATTAGTTAGAAAGAAAGAAAGATTAGTTAGAAAGAAAGATGGATTTGTTAGAAAGAAAGATGGATTAGTTAGAAAGAAAGAAAGATAGATTAGTTAGAAAGAAAGAAAGACAGATTAGTTAGAAAGAAAGATAGATTCGTTAGAAAGAAAGAAAGATTAGTTAGAAAGAAAGAAAGATTAGTTAGAAAGAAAGAAAGATGGATTAGTTAGAAAGAAAGAAAGAAAGAAAGAAAGATGGATTAGTTAGAAAGAAAGAAAGATTAGTTAGAAAGAAAGAAAGAAAGAAAGAAAGAAAGAAAGAAAGAGAAAGAAAGATAGCTTAGAAAGATTAGTTAGAAAGAAAGGAAGATAGATTGTCACGGAACACACACTGGAGGCAGAAAATCCAAAAGCAGTAGTTTAATATAAAAGGGCAATCCAAACTCTTAGTCATCCAGGCAGGGGTCAAAAGTCCAATAAGGCAATCCAAAACATAAAATACAAACGAGAACCAGTATGATACAAATAACGGAAGTGTGGGGACATAATACAAGGACTCCGTGACACATACTGAAACAGACAGGGTTATATACACAGGGAATCGACAATGATAATGGGGAATTGGCTGAGTGCAATGATCAGTGATAAGAAACAGCTGAGTGCAATGATGAGACAAAGGATCGTGGGAAATGTAGTTCATAAGTGAAGGACACCGTGGGAAAGGAGGACATCTAGTGGACATCAGGGGAACACAAACCCAACACTGTGACATAACCCCCCCTCTACGGAGCGGCTACCAGACGCTCCATGACAACAACAAGAAACACAGAAAACACAACACAATATAATACAAGAGGTTCAGGAGGGAGGTGGAACGGTGGAGGATCAGGGGGAGGGAAGGTGGACCAGGTCCATGAAGGGAGACAGGAACAAGGAGTGAGGGTTTAACCGGGGACCGGGGCAAAACAAAAAATCTATCGGGCATCCAGGGGTAAACACAAAGTCTATCGGGAGGCCAGGGCGAGACGCACAGTTCATCGGGAGGCCAGGGCGAGACGCAAAGTCCATCGGGCGGCCAGGGCGGCGAAGACCCCTCGGGCGGCCAGGGCGGCGAAGACCCCTCGGGCGGCCAGGGCGGCGAAGACCCCTCGGGCGGCCAGGGCGGCGAAGACCCCTCGGGCGGCCAGGGCGGCGAAGACCCCTCGGGCGGCCAGGGCGGCGAAGACCCCTCGGGCGGCCAGGGCGGCGAAGACCCCTCGGGCGGCCAGGGCGGCGAAGACCCCTCGGGCGGCCAGGGCGGCGAAGACCCCTCGGGCGGCCAGGGCGGCGAAGACCCCTCGGGCGGCCAGGGCGGCGAAGACCCCTCGGGCGGCCAGGGCGGCGAAGACCCCTCGGGCGGCCAGGGCGGCGAAGACCCCTCGGGCGGCCAGGGCGGCGAAGACCCCTCGGGCGGCCAGGGCGGCGAAGACCCCTCGGGCGGCCAGGGCGGCGAAGACCCCTCGGGCGGCCAGGGCGGCGAAGACCCCTCGGGCGGCCAGGGCGGCGAAGACCCCTCGGGCGGCCAGGGCGGCGAAGACCCCTCGGGCGGCCAGGGCGGCGAAGACCCCTCGGGCGGCCAGGGCGGCGAAGACCCCTCGGGCGGCCAGGGCGGCGAAGACCCCTCGGGCGGCCAGGGCGGCGAAGACCCCTCGGGCGGCCAGGGCGGCGAAGACCCCTCGGGCGGCCAGGGCGGCGAAGACCCCTCGGGCGGCCAGGGCGGCGAAGACCCCTCGGGCGGCCAGGGCGGAGCAGACACCGGCTCAGGAACAGCAGACACCGGCTCAGGAACAGCAGACACCGGCTCAGGAACAGCAGACACCGGCTCAGGAACAGCAGACACCGGCTCAGGAACAGCAGACACCGGCTCAGGAACAGCAGACACCGGCTCAGGAACAGCAGACACCGGCTCAGGAACAGCAGACACCGGCTCAGGAACAGCAGACACCGGCTCAGGAACAGCAGACACCGGCTCAGGAACAGCAGACACCGGCTCAGGAACAGCAGACACCGGCTCAGGAACAGCAGACACCGGCTCAGGAACAGCAGACACCGGCTCAGGAACAGCAGACACCGGCTCAGGAACAGCAGACACCGGCTCAGGAACAGCAGACACCGGCTCAGGAACAGCAGACACCGGCTCAGGAACAGCAGACACCGGCTCAGGAACAGCAGACACCGGCTCAGGAACAGCAGACACCGGCTCAGGAACAGCAGACACCGGCTCAGGAACAGCAGACACCGGCTCAGGAACAGCAGACACCGGCTCAGGAACAGCAGACACCGGCTCAGGAACAGCAGACACCGGCTCAGGAACAGCAGACACCGGCTCAGGAACAGCAGACACCGGCTCAGGAACAGCAGACACCGGCTCAGGAACAGCAGACACCGGCTCAGGAACAGCAGACACCGGCTCAGGAACAGCCACAAGAACTGTAATAGTCACTGGAACAGACACTGGCTCTGGAACAGACACTGGCTCTGGAACAGACACTGGCTCTGGAACAGACACTGGCTCTGGAACAGACACTGGCTCTGGAACAGACACTGGCTCTGGAACAGACACTGGCTCTGGAACAGACACTGGCTCTGGAACAGACACTGGCTCTGGAACAGACACTGGCTCTGGAACAGACACTGGCTCTGGAACAGACACTGGCTCTGGAACAGACACTGGCTCTGGAACAGACACTGGCTCTGGAACAGACACTGGCTCTGGAACAGACACTGGCTCTGGAACAGACACTGGCTCTGGAACAGACACTGGCTCTGGAACAGACACTGGCTCTGGAACAGACACTGGCTCTGGAACAGACACTGGCTCTGGAACAGACACTGGCTCTGGAACAGACACTGGCTCTGGAACAGACACTGGCTCTGGAACAGACACTGGCTCTGGAACAGACACTGGCTCTGGAACAGACACTGGCTCTGGAACAGACACTGGCTCTGGAACAGACACTGGCTCTGGAACAGACACTGGCTCTGGAACAGACACTGGCTCTGGAACAGACACTGGCTCTGGAACAGACACTGGCTCTGGAACAGACACTGGCTCTGGAACAGACACTGGCTCTGGAACAGACACTGGCTCTGGAACAGACACTGGCTCTGGAACAGACACTGGCTCTGGAACAGACACTGGCTCTGGAACAGACACTGGCTCTGGAACAGACACTGGCTCTGGAACAGACACTGGCTCTGGAACAGACACTGGCTCTGGAACAGACACTGGCTCTGGAACAGACACTGGCTCTGGAACAGACACTGGCTCTGGAACAGACACTGGCTCTGGAACAGACACTGGCTCTGGAACAGACACTGGCTCTGGAACAGACACTGGCTCTGGAACAGGCATGGGCTCAGCCTCCGGCTCTGGAACAGGCATAGGCTCTGGAACAAGCATTGGCTCTGCCTCCGGGTCTGGAACGGGCAATGGCTCTGCCTCCAGCTCTGGAACAGCAGACACTAGCTCCGGCTCTGGAACAGCAGACATGGGCATGTCCAGGATCCGAACCAGACGCTCCAGATAGTCCAGATCCAAGAAGGCAGACGGCACTGGCTCTGCCTCCGGCTCTGGAACGGATACTGGCTCTGCCTCCGGCTCTGGAACAGGCATTGGCTCTGCCTCCGGCTCTGGAACAGGCATTGGCTCTGCCTCCGGCTCTGGAACCGGCAATGGCTCTGCCTCCGGCTCTGGAACCGGCAATGGCTCTGCCTCCGGCTCTGGAACGGGCACTGGCTCTGCCTCCGGCTCTGGAACGGCCATTGGCTCTGCCTCCGGCTCCGGCTCTGGAACAGCAGACACTGGTTCCGGCTCTGGAACAGCAGACACGGGCATGTCCAGGATCCGAGCCAGACGCTCCAGATAGTCCCGGCCCAGGAAGGCGGACGGAACGTGAACAGTCTCTCGCTGGGCAGACGTGACGTGAACAGTCTCTCGCTGGGCAGACGTGACGTGAACAGTCTCTCGCTGGGCAGACGTGACGTGAACAGTCTCTCGCTGGGCAGACGTGACGTGAACAGTCTCTCGCTGGGCAGACGTGACGTGAACAGTCTCTCGCTGGGCAGACGTGACGTGAACAGTCTCTCGCTGGGCAGACGTGACGTGAACAGTCTCTCGCTGGGCAGACGTGACGTGAACAGTCTCTCGCTGGGCAGACGTGACGTGAACAGTCTCTCGCTGGGCAGACGGAACGTGAACAGTCTCTCGCTGGGCAGACGGAACGTGAACATTCTCTCGCTGGGCAGACGGAACGTGAACAGTCTCTCGCTGGGCAGACGGAACGTGAAGATTCTCTGACTGGGCAGACGGGACGTGAACAGTCTCTGACTGGGTAGACGGGACGTGAACAGTCTCTGACTGGGCAGACGGGACGTGAACAGGCTCTCGACCACCTCCTCCACTGCGACCTCCACGGGTTCCACGAAACTTAACTAATCGGGTCCCCTTAAAAAACTCCCTTCTCTCCCGCTCGGTGGCTGGGGAAGAGATATTGAGAAACATACCGCTGGATCTTGTGTGACGGAGTCCTTCTGTCACGGAACACACACTGGAGGCAGAAAATCCAAAAGCAGTAGTTTAATATAAAAGGGCAATCCAAACTCTTAGTCATCCAGGCAGGGGTCAAAAGTCCAATAAGGCAATCCAAAACATAAAATACAAACGAGAACCAGTATGATACAAATAACGGAAGTGTGGGGACATAATACAAGGACTCCGTGACACATACTGAAACAGACAGGGTTATATACACAGGGAATCGACAATGATAATGGGGAATTGGCTGAGTGCAATGATCAGTGATAAGAAACAGCTGAGTGCAATGATGAGACAAAGGATCGTGGGAAATGTAGTTCATAAGTGAAGGACACCGTGGGAAAGGAGGACATCTAGTGGACATCAGGGGAACACAAACCCAACACTGTGACATAGATAAGTTAGAAAGAAGGAAAGAGAAAGAAAGATATATTAAGAAAGATAGATAGATTATCTATCTTTCTATTAGTTAGAAAGAAAGAAAGATAGATTGGTTAGAAAGAAAGAAAGATTAGTTAGAAAGAAAGATAGATAGATTAGTTAGAAAGAAAGATAGATTAGTTAGAGAGAAAGAAAGAAAGATAGATTAGTTAGAAAGAAAGATGGATTTGTTAGAAAAAAAGAAAGATTAGTTAGAAAGAAAGATAGATAGATAGATTAGTTAGAAAGAAAGAAAGATGGATTAGCTAGAAAGAAAGATGGATTAGTTAGAAAGAAAGAAAGATTAGTTAGAAAGAAAGAAAGATAGATAGATTAGTTAGAAAGAAAGATAGATTAGTTAGAAAGAAAGAAAGATTTGTTAGAAACAAAGAAAGATAGATAGATTAGTTAGAAAGAAAGATTAGTTAGAAAGAAATAAAGATTAGTGAGAAAGAAAGATGGTTTTGTTAGAAAAAAAAGAAAGATTAGTTAGAAAGAAAGATGGATTAGTTAGAAAGAAAGATTGATTAGTTAGAAAGAAAGAAAGAAAGATGGATTAGTTAGAAAGAAAGAAAGATTAGTTAGAAGGAAAGAAAGAGAAAGAAAGATAGCTTAGTTAGAAAGAAAGATTAGTTAGAAAGAAAGAAAGATAGATAGATTAGTTAGAAAGAAAGATAGATTAGTTAGAAAGAAAGAAAGATTTGTTAGAAACAAAGAAAGATAGATAGATTAGTTAGAAAGAAAGATTAGTTAGAAAGAAATAAAGATTAGTGAGAAAGAAAGATGGTTTTGTTAGAAAAAAAAGAAAGATTAGTTAGAAAGAAAGATGGATTAGTTAGAAAGAAAGATTGATTAGTTAGAAAGAAAGAAAGAAAGATGGATTAGTTAGAAAGAAAGAAAGATTAGTTAGAAGGAAAGAAAGAGAAAGAAAGATAGCTTAGTTAGAAAGAAAGATTAGTTAGAAAGAAAGGAAGATAGATAAGTTAGAAAGAAAGAAAGATAGATTAGTTTGAAAGAAAGGTAGATAGATTAAGTAGAAAGAAAGAAAGAAAGAAATATTAGTTAGAAAGAAAGACAGATAGATTAGTTAGAAAGAAAGAAAGATAGATTAAGTAGAAAGAAAGAAAGATTAGTTAGAAAGAAAGAAAGATTAGATAGATAGATAGATAGATAGATAGATAGATAGATAGATAGATAGATAAGTTCAATAGTAAATGGTTGTTTAATTGAATCTAGGGCTTCAGGGAGTTTAGATTTGAGTTTTTGTGTTTTACACTACTGGGCCACCGTAGCCTTGGCTCAATTTGAACTGTTGCAATGAAAGTCAATGGGATTTTTATGGTTTTTAATATTAATTTTTAAGAAAACTGAAAGTCAAATCAGTCTGAAAAGATATAGCAACTCGAGTCAGAACAGTCTGAAGGTCTGACCCGAGTTTGGAGTTGGTAGAGTTAAAACTCTAGGAGGAGTTAGAGTCAGAAAATTTTGGTTAAGAAAAAGAAGAAGAAGAAGAAGAATAACTAGAAAAAGTTCGTCGAGACAAACTTTAAGTTGGCTTGTGAAAGTTTGGACCAGAAAGTTTAAAGAAGTTTAAAGTAGTTTAAAGTTTACATTCGTTTAAAATGTAAATTAGTGTGAAGTTTAAAGTAGTTTAAAGTTTGAAGTATAGTTTGAAGTAATTTAAAGTTGCTAGGGTGTTTCTAGTGGGTTGCTAAGGTGTTCTGGGTGGTTGCCTGGCGGTTGCTAAGGTATTTTAGGTGGTTGCTAGGGTGTTTTGGATGGTTGCTATGGTGTTGCTTGGGTGTTCTACGGTATTTTGGGTGGTTGCTATGGTGTTGCTAGGGTGTTTTAAGGTATTTTGGATGGTTGCCATGGTGTTCTGGGTGGTTGCTATGGTGTTGCTAAGGTGTTGTAAGGTATTTTGGGTGGTTGCTATGGTGTTCTGGGTGGTTGCTAGGCAGTTGCTAGGGTGTTCTGGGGTTGCTAGGCAGTTGCTAGGGTGTTCTGGTGGTTGCTAGGGTGTTGCTAGGGTGTTCTAGGGTATTTTGGGTGGTTGCTATGGTGTTGCTAGGGTGATTTAAGGTATTTTGGGTGGTTGCTAGGGTGTTCTGGGTGGTTGCTATGCAGTTGCTAGGGTGTTATGGTGGTTGCTAGGGTGTTGCTAGGGTGTTCTAGGGTATTTTGGGTGGTTGCTATGGTATTGCTAGGGTGATTTAAGGTATTTTGGGTGGTTGCTAGGGTGTTCTGGGTGGTTGCTAGGCAGTTGCTAGGGTGTTCTGGTGCTTGCTAGGGTGTTGCTAGGGTGTTCTAGGGTATTTTGGGTGGTTGCTATGGTGTTGCTAGGGTGATTTAAGGTATTTTGGGTGGTTGCTAGGGTGTTCTGGGTGGTTGCTAGGGTGTTCTAGAGCATTTTGGGTGGTTGCTATGGTGTTGCTAGGTTGTTTTAAGGTATTTTGGGTGGTTGCTAAAAAGAAAGAAAGATTGAAAGAAAGATTAGAAAGAAAGAAAGAGAGAAAGAAAGAAAGAGAGATAGAAAGATTAGTTAGAAAGAAAGAAAGATTAGTTAGAAAGAAAGATTAGTTAGAATGAAAGAAAGTTAGAAAGTAAGATTAGTTAGAAAGAAAGAAAAAAAGAAAGATTGAAAGAAAGATTAGAAAGAAAGAAAGAAAGAAAGAAAGAAAGAAGAAAGATTAGTTAGAAAGAAAGAAAGAAAGAATTAGTTAGAAAGAAAGATTAGTTAGAAAGAAAGAAAGAAAGAAAGAAAGAAGAAATATTAGTTAGAAAGAAAGAAAGAAAGAAGAAAGATTAGTTAGAAAGAAAGAAAGAAAGAATTAGTTAGAAAGAAAGATTAGTTAGAAAGAAAGAAAGAAAGAAAGAAAGAAGAAAGATTAGTTAGAAAGAAAGAAAGAAAGAATTAGTTAGAAAGAAAGATTAGTTAGAAAGAAAGAAAGAAAGAAAGAAGAAAGATTAGTTAGAAAGAAAGAAAGAAAGAAAGAAAGAAGAAAGATTAGTTAGAAAGAAAGAAAGAAGAAAGATTAGTTAGAAAGAAAGAAAAAAGAAAGAAGAAAGATTAGTTAGAAAGAAAGAAAGAAAAAGTAAAAAAGAAAGAAAGAAAGAAAGAAAGAAGAAAGATTAGTTAGAAAGAAAGAAGAAAGATTAGTTAGAAAGAAAGAAAGAAAGAAAGAAAGAAAGAAAGAAAGATTAGTTAGAAAGAAAGAAAGAAGAAATATCAGTTAGAAAGAAAGAAAGAAAGAAAGAAATATTAGTTAGAAAGAAAGAAAGAAAGAAAGAAAGAAAGAAAGAAAGAAGAAATATTAGTTAGAAAGAAAGAAAGAAAGAAAGAAAGAAAGAAAGAAAGAAAGAAGAAAGATTAGTTAGAAAGAAAGAAAGAAAGAATTAGTTAGAAAGAAAGATTAGTTAGAAAGAAAGAAAGAAAGAAAGAAAGAAAGAAAGAAAGAAAGAAAGAAAGAAAGAAAGAAGAAAGATTAGTTAGACAGAAAGAAAGAAATAATTAGTTAGAAAAATTAGTTAGAAAGAAAGAAAGAAAGAAAGAAAGAAAGAAGAAAGATTAGTTAGAAAGAAAGAAAGAAAGAAAGAAAGAAAGAAAGAAAGAAAGAAAGAAAGAAAGAAAGAAAGAAGAAAGATTAGTAAGAAAGAAAGAAAGAAAGAAAGAAAGAAAGAAAGAAAGAAAAAAGAAAGATTAGTTAGAAAGAAAGAAAGAAAGAAGAAAGATTAGTTAGAAAGAAAGAAAGAAAGAAGAAAGATTAGTAAGAAAGAAAGAAAGAAAGAAAGAAAGAAAGAAAGAAAGAAAGATTAGTTAGAAAGAAAGAAAGAAAGAAAGAAAGAAAGAAAGAAAGAAAGAAAGAAAGAAAGAAGAAAGATTAGTTAGAAAGAAAGAAGAAAGATTAGTTAGAAAGAAAGAAGAAAGATTAGTTAGAAAGAAAGAAAGAAAGAAAGAAAGAAAGAAAGAAAGAAAGATTAGTTAGAAAGAAAGAAAGAAAGAAAGATTAGTTAGAAAGAAAGAAAGAAGAAAGATTAGTTAGAAAGAAAGAAAGAAAGAAAGAAGAAAGATTAGTTAGAAAGAAAGAAAGAAAAAGAAAGAAAGAAAGAAAGAAAGAAGAAAGATTAGTTAGAAAGAAAGAAAGAAAGAAGAATGATTAGTTAGAAAGAAAGAAAGAAAGAAAGAAGAAAGATTAGTTAGAAAGAAAGAAAGATTAGTTAGAAAGAAAGAAAGATTAGTTAGAAAGAAAGAAGAAAGATTAGTTAGAAAGAAGAAATATTAGTTAGAAAGAAAGAAAGAAGAAATATTAGTTAGAAAGAAAGAAAGAAAGAAAGAAAGAAAGAAGAAAGAAAGAAAGAAAGAAGAAAGATTAGTTAGAAAGAAAGAAAGAAAGAAGAAAGATTAGTTAGAAAGAAAGAAAGATAGATTAGTTAGTAAGAAAAAAAGAAAAAAGAAATATTAGTTAGAAAGAAAGAAAGACAGAAAGAAAGAAGAAAGATTAGTTAGAAAGAAAGAAGAAAGATTAGTTAGAAAGAAAGAAAGAAAGAAGAAAGATTAGTTAGAAAGAAAGAAAGAAATAAAGAAAGAAAGAAGAAAGATTAGTTAGAAAGAAAGAAAGAAAGAAAGATAGATTAGTTAGTAAGAAAGAAAGATAGATTAGATAGATAGATAGATAGATAGATAGATAGATAGATAGATAGAAAGAGATAGATAGATGGATATATAGATAGATAGATAGATAGATAGATAGATAGATAGATAGATAGATAGATAGATAGATAGATAGATGGATAGATAGATAGATAGATAGATAGATAGATAGATAGATAGATAGATAGATAGATAGATAGAAAGAGATAGATAGATGGATAGATAGATAGATAGATAGATAGATAGATAGATAGATAGATAGATAGATAGATAGATAGATAGATAGATAAGTTCATTAGTACATATAGAATGGTAGTTTAATTGAGTCTTGGGCTTCAGGGAGTTTAGATTTGAGTTTTTGTGTTGTACACTGCTGGGCCACCGTAGCCTTGGCTCAATTTGAACTGTTGCAATGAAAGTCAATGGGATTTTTATGATTTTTAATATTAATTTTTAAGAAATCTGAAAGTCAAATCAGTCTGAAAAGATATAGCACACTAAGTCAGAACAGTCTGAAGGTCTGACCCGAGTTTGGAGTTTGTAGAGTTAAAGCTCTAGGAGGAGTAGCAGTCAGAAAATTTTGGTTAAGAAAAAGAAGAAGAAAAAGAATAACTAGAAAATAAAGTTTGATGAGACAAACTTTAAGTTGGCTTGAGAAAGCCGGACCAGAGAGTTTGAATAAGTTTAAAGTTTAAAGAAAGAAAGATTAGTTAGAAAGAGAAAGAAAGATGGATTAGTTAGAAAGAAAGATGGATTAGTTAGAAAGAAAGAAAGATTAGTTAGAAACAAAGAAAGATTAGTTAGAAAGAAATATAGATTAGAAAGAAAGATTAGTTAGAAAGAAAGATAGATTAGTTAGAAAGAAAGAAAGATTAGTTAGAAAGAAAGAAAGAAAGAAAGAAAGAAAGAAAGAAAGAAAGAAGAAAGATTAGTTAGAAAGAAAGAAAGAAAGAAAGAAAGAAAGAAAGAAAGAAGAAAGATTAGAAAGAAAGAAAGAAAGAAAGAAAGAAAGAAAGAAAGAAAGAAGAAAGATTAGAAAGAAAGAAAGAAAGAAAGAAAGAAAGAAAGAAAGATTAGTTAGAAAGAAAGAAAGAAAGAAAGATTAGTTAGAAAGAAAGAAAGAAGAAAGATTAGTTAGAAAGAAAGAAAGAAAGAAAGAAGAAAGATTAGTTAGAAAGAAAGAAAGAAAAAGTAAAAAAGAAAGAAAGAAGAAAGATTAGTTAGAAAGAAAGAAGAAAGATTAGTTAGAAAGAAAGAAAGAAAGAAAGATTAGTTAGAAAGAAAGAAAGAAGAAATATCAGTTAGAAAGAAAGAAAGAAAGAAAGAAAGAAAGAAAGAAAGAAAGAAAGAAAGAAAGAAAGAAGAAAGATTAGTTAGAAAGAAAGAAGAAAGATTAGCTAGAAAGAAAGAAAGAAAGAAAGAAGAAAGATTAGTTAGAAAGAAAGAAAGAAAGAATTAGTTAGAAAGAAAGATTAGTTAGAAAGAAAGAAAGAAAGAAAGAAAGAAAGAAAGAAAGAAGAAAGATTAGTTAGAAAGAAAGAAAGAAAGAAAGAAAGAAAGAAAGAAGAAAGATTAGTTAGAAAGAAAGAAAGAAAGAAGAAAGATTAGTTAGAAAGAAAGAAAGAAAGAAGAAAGATTAGTTAGAAAGAAAGAAAGAAAAAGAAAGAAAGAAAGAAAGAAAGAAAGAAGAAAGATTAGTTAGAAAGAAAGAAAGAAAGAAAGAAGAAAGATTAGTTAGAAAGAAAGAAAGAAAGAAAGAAAGAAATAAGAAAGATTAGTTAGAAAGAAAGAAAGAAAGAAAAAAGATTAGTTAGATAGAAAGAAGAAAGATTAGCTAGAAAGAAAGAAAGAAAGAAGAAAGATTAGTTAGAAAGAAAGATTAGTTAGAAAGAAAGAAAGAAAGAAAGAAAGAAGAAAGATTAGTTAGAAAGAAAGAAAGAAAGAAAGAATTAGTTAGAAAGAAAGATTAGTTAGAAAGAAAGAAAGAAGAAAGAAAGAAGAAAGATTAGTTAGAAAGAAAGAAGAAAGATTAGCTAGAAAGAAAGAAAGAAATAAGAAAGATTAGTTAGAAAGAAAGAAAGAAAGATTAGTTAGAAAGAAAGAAAGAAAGAAGAAAGAAGAAAGATTAGTTAGAAAGAAAGAAAGAATTAGTTAGAAAGAAAGATTAGTTAGAAAGAAAGAAAGAAAGAAGAAAGATTAGTTAGAAAGAAAGAAAGAAGAAAGATTAGTTAGAAAGAAAGAAAGAAAAAGAAAGAAAGAAAGAAAGATGAGTTAGAAAGAAAGAAAGAAAGAAAGAAAGAAGAAAGATTAGTTAGAAAGAAAGAAAGAAAGAAGAAAGATTAGTTAGAAAGAAAGAAGAAAGATTAGCTAGAAAGAAAGAAAGAAGAAAGATTAGTTAGAAAGAAAGAAAGATTAGTTAGAAAGAAAGAAAGAAAGAAAGAAAGAAAGAAGAAAGATTAGTTAGAAAGAAAGAAAGAAAGAATTAGTTAGAAAGAAAGATTAGTTAGAAAGAAAGAAAGAAAGAAAGAAGAAAGATTAGTTAGAAAGAAAGAAAGATTAGTTAGAAAGAAAGAAAGATTAGTTAGAAAGAAAGAAGAAAGATTAGTTAGAAAGAAGAAATATTAGTTAGAAAGAAAGAAAGAAGAAATATTAGTTAGAAAGAAAGAAAGAAAGAAAGAAAGAAAGAAAGAAAGAAAGAAAAAAGAAAGATTAGTTAGAAAGAAAGAAAGATGGATTAGTTAGAAAGAAAGATGGATTAGTTAGAAAGAAAGAAAGAAAGAAAGATGGATTAGTTAGAAAGAAAGAAAGATTAGTTAGAAACAAAGAAAGATAGATAGATTAGTTAGAAAGAAAGAAAGATAAGTTAGAAATAAATAAAGATTAGTTAGAAAGAAAGATTGATTTGTTAGAAAAAGGAAAGATTAGTTAGAAAGAAAGAAAGATTAGTAAGAAAGAAATAAAGAAAGATAGATAGATTAGTTAGAAAGAAAAAAGATAGATTAGTTAGAAAGATAGATAGATTAGTTAGAAAGAAAAAATATAGATTAGTTAGAAAGATAGATTTGTTAGAATGAAAGAAAGACAGATTAGTTAGAAAGAAAAAAGATAGATTAATTAGAAAGAAAGAAAAAAAAATAGTTAGAAAGAAAGAAAGATAGATTTGTTAGAATGAAAGAAAGATAGAATAGTGAGAAAGAAAGAAAGAAAGAAAGACAGATTAGTTAGAAAGAAGGAAAGAAAGACAGATTAGTTAGAAAAAAGAGATTAGTTAGAAAGAAAGGAAGAGATTAGTTAGAAAGAAAAAAGATAGATTAGTTAGAAAGAAAGATAGATAGATTAATTAGAAATAAAGAAAGATAGATTAGTTAGAAATAAAGATAGATAGATTAGTTAGAAAGAAAGATAGATAGATTAGTTAGAAAGAAAGAACGATAGATTAGTTAGAAAGAAAGAACGATAGATTAGTTAGAAAGAACGATAGATTAGTTAGAAAGAAAGAAGGATAGATTAGTTAGAAAGAAAGATAGATAGATTAGTTAGAAAGAAAGATGGATAGATAGATCAGTTAGAAAGAAATATAGTTAGATTAGTTAGAAAGAAAGATAGATAGATTAGTTAGAAAAAAGATGGATAGAATAGTTAAAGATAGATTAGTTAGAAAGATAGATTAGTTAGAAAGAAAGAAAGATTAGTTAGAAAGAAAGAAAGATAGATAGATTAGAAAGAAAGAAAGATTAGTTAGAAAGAAAGAAAGATAGATAGATTAGAAAGAAAGAAAAATTAGTTTGAAAGAAAGAAAGATACATAGATTAGAAAGAAAGAAAGATTAGTTAGAAAGAAAGAAAGATAGATTTGTTAGAAAGAAAGAAAGATTAGTTAGAAAGAAAGAAAGGATTAGTTAGAAAGAATGATGGATTTGTTAGAAAGAAAGAAAGATGGATTAGTTAGAAAGAAAGATTAGTTAGTTAGAAAGAAAGAAAGAAAGAAAGATGGATTAGTTAGAAAGAAAGAAAGAAAAGTTAGGAAGAAAAAAAGATTAGTTAGAAAGAAAGATAGATTAGTTAGAAAACGAAAGATAGATTAGTTAGAAAGAAAGAAAGATGGATTAGTTAGAAATAAAGAAAGATGATTAGTTAGAAATAAAGAAAGATGATTAGTTAGAAAGAAAGAACGATAGATTAGTTAGAAAGAAAGAACGATAGATTAGTTAGAAAGAAAGAATGATAGATAGATTAGTTAAAAAGAAAGATAGATTAGTTAGAAAGAAAGAAAGATGGATTAGTTAGAAATAAAGAAAGATGATTAGTTAGAAAGAAAGATTAGTTAGAAAGAAAGAACGATAGATTAGTTAGAAAGAAAGAACGATAGATTAGTTAGAAAGAAAGAAAGAAAGATAGATTAGTTAGAAAGAAGGATAGATTAGTTAAAAAGAAATAAAAATAGATAGATTAGTTAGAAAGAAAGAAAGATTAGTTAGAAAGAAAGATGGATTTGTTAGAAAAAAAGAAAGATTAGTTAGAAAGAAAGATAGATAGATTAGTTAGAAAGAAAGAAAGATGGATTAGTTAGAAAGAAAGATGGATTAGTTAGAAAGAAAGAAAGATTAGTTAGAAAGAAAGAAAGATAGATAGATTAGTAAGAAAGAAAGATAGATTAGTTAGAAAGAAAGAAAGATAGATTAGTTAGAAAGAAAGAAAGTTTAATTAGAAAGAAAGATAGATTAGTTAGAAAGAAAGAAAGATTAGTTAGAAACAAAGAAAGATAGATAGATTAGTTAGAAAGAAAGAAAGAAAGATCAGTTAGAAAGAAATAAAGATTAGTTAGAAAGAAAGATTGTTTTGCTAGAAAAAAATAAAGATTAGTTAGAAAGAAAGAAAGATAGATAGATTAGTTAGAAAGATAGATTAGTTAGAAAGAAAGAAAGAAAGATTAGTTAGAAAGAAAGATAGATTAGTTAGAAAGAAAGAAAGATTAGTTAGAAACAAAGAAAGATAGATAGATTAGTTAGAAAGAAAGAAAGAAAGATTAGTTAGAAAGAAAGATGGATTTGTTAGAAAGAAAGATGGATTAGTTAGGAAGAAAGAAAGATAGATTAGTTAGAAAGAAAGAAAGATAGATTAGTTAGAAAGAAAGATAGATTAGTTAGAAAGAAAGAAAGATTAGTTAGAAACAAAGAAAGAAAGATTAGTTAGAAAGAAAGAAAGATGGATTAGTTAGAAAGAAAGATGGATTAGTTAGAAAGAAAGAAAGAAAGAAAGATGGATTAGTTAGAAAGAAAGAAAGATTAGTTAGAAACAAAGAAAGATAGATAGATTAGTTAGAAAGAAAGAAAGATAAGTTAGAAAGAAATAAAGATTAGTTAGAAAGAAAGATTGATTTGTTAGAAAAAGGAAAGATTAGTTAGAAAGAAAGAAAGATAGATTAGTTAGAAAGAAAGATAGATTAGTTTGAAAGAAAGAAAGATTAGTTAGAAACAAAGAAAGATAGATAGATTAGTTAGAAAGAAAGAAAGATTAGTTAGAAAGAAAGATGGATTTGTTAGAAAGAAAGATGGATTAGTTAGAAAGAAAGACAGATAGATTAGTTAGAAAGAAAGAAAGACAGATTAGTTAGAAAGAAAGATAGATTCGTTAGAAAGAAAGAAAGATTAGTTAGAAAGAAAGAAAGATTAGTTAGAAAGAAAGAAAGATGGATTAGTTAGAAAGAAAGAAAGAAAGATGGATTAGTTAGAAAGAAAGAAAGATTAGTTAGAAAGAAAGAAAGAAAGAAAGAGAAAGAAAGATAGCTTAGAAAGATTAGTTAGAAAGAAAGGAAGATAGATAAGTTAGAAAGAAGGAAAGAGAAAGAAAGATATATTAAGAAAGATAGATAGATTATCTATCTTTCTATTAGTTAGAACGAAAGAGATAGATTAAGTAGAAAGAAAGAAAGAAAGATTAGTTAGAAAGAAAGAAAGAGATTAGTAAGAAAGATAGATTAGTTAGAAAGAAAGATAGATTAGTTAGAAAGAAAGAAAGATAGATTGGTTAGAAAGAAAGAAAGATTAGTTAGAAAGAAAGATAGATAGATTAGTTAGAAAGAAAGATAGATTAGTTAGAAAGAAAGAAAGAAAGATAGATTAGTTAGAAAGAAAGATGGATTTGTTAGAAAAAAAGAAAGATTAGTTAGAAAGAAAGATAGATAGATAGATTAGTTAGAAAGAAAGAAAGATGGATTAGCTAGAAAGAAAGATGGATTAGTTAGAAAGAAAGAAAGATTAGTTAGAAAGAAAGAAAGATAGATAGATTAGTTAGAAAGAAAGATAGATTAGTTAGAAAGAAAGAAAGATTTGTTAGAAACAAAGAAAGATAGATAGATTAGTTAGAAAGAAAGATTAGTTAGAAAGAAATAAAGATTAGTTAGAAAGAAAGATGGTTTTGTTAGAAAAAAAAGAAAGATTAGTTAGAAAGAAAGATGGATTAGTTAGAAAGAAAGATTGATTAGTCAGAAAGAAAGATGGATTTGTTAGAAAGACAGATGGATTAGTTAGGAAGAAAGAAAGATAGATTAGTTAGAAAGAAAGAAAGATATATTAGTTAGAAAGAAAGATAGATTAGTTAGAAAGAAAGAAAGATTAGTTAGAAACAAAGAAAGAAAGATTAGTTAGAAAGAAAGAAAGATTGATTAGTTAGAAAGAAAGATGGATTAGTTAGAAAGAAAGAAAGAAAGAAAGATGGATTAGTTAGAAAGAAAGAAAGATTAGTTAGAAACAAAGAAAGATAGATAGATTAGTTAGAAAGAAAGAAAGATAAGTTAGAAAGAAATAAAGATTAGTTAGAAAGAAAGATTGATTTGTTAGAAAAAAAGAAAGATTAGTTAGAAAGAATGAAAGATAGATTAGTTAGAAAGAAAGATAGATTAGTTAGAAAGAAAGAAAGATTAGTTAGAAACAAAGAAAGATAGATAGATTAGTTAGAAAGAAAGAAAGATTAGTTAGAAAGAAAGATGGATTTGTTAGAAAGAAAGATGGATTAGTTAGAAAGAAAGAAAGATAGATTAGTTAGAAAGAAAGAAAGACAGATTAGTTAGAAAGAAAGATAGATTCGTTAGAAAGAAAGAAAGATTAGTTAGAAAGAAAGAAAGATTAGTTAGAAAGAAAGAAAGATGGATTAGTTAGAAAGAAAGAAAGAAAGAAAGAAAGATGGATTAGTTAGAAAGAAAGAAAGATTAGTTAGAAAGAAAGAAAGAAAGAAAGAAAGAAAGAAAGAGAAAGAAAGATAGCTTAGAAAGATTAGTTAGAAAGAAAGGAAGATAGATAAGTTAGAAAGAAGGAAAGAGAAAGAAAGATATATTAAGAAAGATAGATAGATTATCTATCTTTCTATTAGTTAGAAAGAAAGAAAGATAGATTGGTTAGAAAGAAAGAAAGATTAGTTAGAAAGAAAGATAGATAGATTAGTTAGAAAGAAAGATAGATTAGTTAGAGAGAAAGAAAGAAAGATAGATTAGTTAGAAAGAAAGATGGATTTGTTAGAAAAAAAGAAAGATTAGTTAGAAAGAAAGATAGATAGATAGATTAGTTAGAAAGAAAGAAAGATGGATTAGCTAGAAAGAAAGATGGATTAGTTAGAAAGAAAGAAAGATTAGTTAGAAAGAAAGAAAGATAGATAGATTAGTTAGAAAGAAAGATAGATTAGTTAGAAAGAAAGAAAGATTTGTTAGAAACAAAGAAAGATAGATAGATTAGTTAGAAAGAAAGATTAGTTAGAAAGAAATAAAGATTAGTGAGAAAGAAAGATGGTTTTGTTAGAAAAAAAAGAAAGATTAGTTAGAAAGAAAGATGGATTAGTTAGAAAGAAAGATTGATTAGTTAGAAAGAAAGAAAGAAAGATGGATTAGTTAGAAAGAAAGAAAGATTAGTTAGAAGGAAAGAAAGAGAAAGAAAGATAGCTTAGTTAGAAAGAAAGATTAGTTAGAAAGAAAGAAAGATAGATAGATTAGTTAGAAAGAAAGATAGATTAGTTAGAAAGAAAGAAAGATTTGTTAGAAACAAAGAAAGATAGATAGATTAGTTAGAAAGAAAGATTAGTTAGAAAGAAATAAAGATTAGTGAGAAAGAAAGATGGTTTTGTTAGAAAAAAAAGAAAGATTAGTTAGAAAGAAAGATGGATTAGTTAGAAAGAAAGATTGATTAGTTAGAAAGAAAGAAAGAAAGATGGATTAGTTAGAAAGAAAGAAAGATTAGTTAGAAGGAAAGAAAGAGAAAGAAAGATAGCTTAGTTAGAAAGAAAGATTAGTTAGAAAGAAAGGAAGATAGATAAGTTAGAAAGAAAGAAAGATAGATTAGTTTGAAAGAAAGGTAGATAGATTAAGTAGAAAGAAAGAAAGAAAGAAATATTAGTTAGAAAGAAAGACAGATAGATTAGTTAGAAAGAAAGAAAGATAGATTAAGTAGAAAGAAAGAAAGATTAGTTAGAAAGAAAGAAAGATTAGATAGATAGATAGATAGATAGATAGATAGATAGATAGATAGATAGATAGATAGATAAGTTCAATAGTAAATGGTTGTTTAATTGAATCTAGGGCTTCAGGGAGTTTAGATTTGAGTTTTTGTGTTTTACACTACTGGGCCACCGTAGCCTTGGCTCAATTTGAACTGTTGCAATGAAAGTCAATGGGATTTTTATGGTTTTTAATATTAATTTTTAAGAAAACTGAAAGTCAAATCAGTCTGAAAAGATATAGCAACTCGAGTCAGAACAGTCTGAAGGTCTGACCCGAGTTTGGAGTTGGTAGAGTTAAAACTCTAGGAGGAGTTAGAGTCAGAAAATTTTGGTTAAGAAAAAGAAGAAGAAGAAGAAGAATAACTAGAAAAAGTTCGTCGAGACAAACTTTAAGTTGGCTTGTGAAAGTTTGGACCAGAAAGTTTAAAGAAGTTTAAAGTAGTTTAAAGTTTACATTCGTTTAAAATGTAAATTAGTGTGAAGTTTAAAGTAGTTTAAAGTTTGAAGTATAGTTTGAAGTAATTTAAAGTTGCTAGGGTGTTTCTAGTGGGTTGCTAAGGTGTTCTGGGTGGTTGCCTGGCGGTTGCTAAGGTATTTTAGGTGGTTGCTAGGGTGTTTTGGATGGTTGCTATGGTGTTGCTTGGGTGTTCTACGGTATTTTGGGTGGTTGCTATGGTGTTGCTAGGGTGTTTTAAGGTATTTTGGATGGTTGCCATGGTGTTCTGGGTGGTTGCTATGGTGTTGCTAAGGTGTTGTAAGGTATTTTGGGTGGTTGCTATGGTGTTCTGGGTGGTTGCTAGGCAGTTGCTAGGGTGTTCTGGGGTTGCTAGGCAGTTGCTAGGGTGTTCTGGTGGTTGCTAGGGTGTTGCTAGGGTGTTCTAGGGTATTTTGGGTGGTTGCTATGGTGTTGCTAGGGTGATTTAAGGTATTTTGGGTGGTTGCTAGGGTGTTCTGGGTGGTTGCTATGCAGTTGCTAGGGTGTTATGGTGGTTGCTAGGGTGTTGCTAGGGTGTTCTAGGGTATTTTGGGTGGTTGCTATGGTATTGCTAGGGTGATTTAAGGTATTTTGGGTGGTTGCTAGGGTGTTCTGGGTGGTTGCTAGGCAGTTGCTAGGGTGTTCTGGTGCTTGCTAGGGTGTTGCTAGGGTGTTCTAGGGTATTTTGGGTGGTTGCTATGGTGTTGCTAGGGTGATTTAAGGTATTTTGGGTGGTTGCTAGGGTGTTCTGGGTGGTTGCTAGGGTGTTCTAGAGCATTTTGGGTGGTTGCTATGGTGTTGCTAGGTTGTTTTAAGGTATTTTGGGTGGTTGCTAAAAAGAAAGAAAGATTGAAAGAAAGATTAGAAAGAAAGAAAGAGAGAAAGAAAGAAAGAGAGATAGAAAGATTAGTTAGAAAGAAAGAAAGATTAGTTAGAAAGAAAGATTAGTTAGAATGAAAGAAAGTTAGAAAGTAAGATTAGTTAGAAAGAAAGAAAAAAAGAAAGATTGAAAGAAAGATTAGAAAGAAAGAAAGAAAGAAAGAAAGAAAGAAGAAAGATTAGTTAGAAAGAAAGAAAGAAAGAATTAGTTAGAAAGAAAGATTAGTTAGAAAGAAAGAAAGAAAGAAAGAAAGAAGAAATATTAGTTAGAAAGAAAGAAAGAAAGAAGAAAGATTAGTTAGAAAGAAAGAAAGAAAGAATTAGTTAGAAAGAAAGATTAGTTAGAAAGAAAGAAAGAAAGAAAGAAAGAAGAAAGATTAGTTAGAAAGAAAGAAAGAAAGAATTAGTTAGAAAGAAAGATTAGTTAGAAAGAAAGAAAGAAAGAAAGAAGAAAGATTAGTTAGAAAGAAAGAAAGAAAGAAAGAAAGAAGAAAGATTAGTTAGAAAGAAAGAAAGAAGAAAGATTAGTTAGAAAGAAAGAAAAAAGAAAGAAGAAAGATTAGTTAGAAAGAAAGAAAGAAAAAGTAAAAAAGAAAGAAAGAAAGAAAGAAAGAAGAAAGATTAGTTAGAAAGAAAGAAGAAAGATTAGTTAGAAAGAAAGAAAGAAAGAAAGAAAGAAAGAAAGAAAGATTAGTTAGAAAGAAAGAAAGAAGAAATATCAGTTAGAAAGAAAGAAAGAAAGAAAGAAATATTAGTTAGAAAGAAAGAAAGAAAGAAAGAAAGAAAGAAAGAAAGAAAGAAGAAATATTAGTTAGAAAGAAAGAAAGAAAGAAAGAAAGAAAGAAAGAAAGAAAGAAGAAAGATTAGTTAGAAAGAAAGAAAGAAAGAATTAGTTAGAAAGAAAGATTAGTTAGAAAGAAAGAAAGAAAGAAAGAAAGAAAGAAAGAAAGAAAGAAAGAAAGAAAGAAGAAAGATTAGTTAGACAGAAAGAAAGAAATAATTAGTTAGAAAAATTAGTTAGAAAGAAAGAAAGAAAGAAAGAAAGAAAGAAGAAAGATTAGTTAGAAAGAAAGAAAGAAAGAAAGAAAGAAAGAAAGAAAGAAAGAAAGAAAGAAAGAAGAAAGATTAGTAAGAAAGAAAGAAAGAAAGAAAGAAAGAAAGAAAGAAAGAAAAAAGAAAGATTAGTTAGAAAGAAAGAAAGAAAGAAGAAAGATTAGTTAGAAAGAAAGAAAGAAAGAAGAAAGATTAGTAAGAAAGAAAGAAAGAAAGAAAGAAAGAAAGAAAGAAAGAAAGAAAGATTAGTTAGAAAGAAAGAAAGAAAGAAAGAAAGAAAGAAAGAAAGAAAGAAAGAAAGAAGAAAGATTAGTTAGAAAGAAAGAAGAAAGATTAGTTAGAAAGAAAGAAGAAAGATTAGTTAGAAAGAAAGAAAGAAAGAAAGAAAGAAAGAAAGAAAGATTAGTTAGAAAGAAAGAAAGAAAGAAAGATTAGTTAGAAAGAAAGAAAGAAGAAAGATTAGTTAGAAAGAAAGAAAGAAAGAAAGAAGAAAGATTAGTTAGAAAGAAAGAAAGAAAAAGAAAGAAAGAAAGAAAGAAAGAAGAAAGATTAGTTAGAAAGAAAGAAAGAAAGAAGAATGATTAGTTAGAAAGAAAGAAAGAAAGAAAGAAGAAAGATTAGTTAGAAAGAAAGAAAGATTAGTTAGAAAGAAAGAAAGATTAGTTAGAAAGAAAGAAGAAAGATTAGTTAGAAAGAAGAAATATTAGTTAGAAAGAAAGAAAGAAGAAATATTAGTTAGAAAGAAAGAAAGAAAGAAAGAAAGAAAGAAGAAAGAAAGAAAGAAAGAAGAAAGATTAGTTAGAAAGAAAGAAAGAAAGAAGAAAGATTAGTTAGAAAGAAAGAAAGATAGATTAGTTAGTAAGAAAAAAAGAAAAAAGAAATATTAGTTAGAAAGAAAGAAAGACAGAAAGAAAGAAGAAAGATTAGTTAGAAAGAAAGAAGAAAGATTAGTTAGAAAGAAAGAAAGAAAGAAGAAAGATTAGTTAGAAAGAAAGAAAGAAATAAAGAAAGAAAGAAGAAAGATTAGTTAGAAAGAAAGAAAGAAAGAAAGATAGATTAGTTAGTAAGAAAGAAAGATAGATTAGATAGATAGATAGATAGATAGATAGATAGATAGAAAGAGATAGATAGATGGATATATAGATAGATAGATAGATAGATAGATAGATAGATAGATAGATAGATAGATAGATAGATGGATAGATAGATAGATAGATAGATAGATAGATAGATAGATAGATAGATAGATAGATAGAAAGAGATAGATAGATGGATAGATAGATAGATAGATAGATAGATAGATAGATAGATAGATAGATAGATAGATAGATAGATAGATAGATAGATAAGTTCATTAGTACATATAGAATGGTAGTTTAATTGAGTCTTGGGCTTCAGGGAGTTTAGATTTGAGTTTTTGTGTTGTACACTGCTGGGCCACCGTAGCCTTGGCTCAATTTGAACTGTTGCAATGAAAGTCAATGGGATTTTTATGATTTTTAATATTAATTTTTAAGAAATCTGAAAGTCAAATCAGTCTGAAAAGATATAGCACACTAAGTCAGAACAGTCTGAAGGTCTGACCCGAGTTTGGAGTTTGTAGAGTTAAAGCTCTAGGAGGAGTAGCAGTCAGAAAATTTTGGTTAAGAAAAAGAAGAAGAAAAAGAATAACTAGAAAATAAAGTTTGATGAGACAAACTTTAAGTTGGCTTGAGAAAGCCGGACCAGAGAGTTTGAATAAGTTTAAAGTTTAAAGAAAGAAAGATTAGTTAGAAAGAGAAAGAAAGATGGATTAGTTAGAAAGAAAGATGGATTAGTTAGAAAGAAAGAAAGATTAGTTAGAAACAAAGAAAGATTAGTTAGAAAGAAATATAGATTAGAAAGAAAGATTAGTTAGAAAGAAAGATAGATTAGTTAGAAAGAAAGAAAGATTAGTTAGAAAGAAAGAAAGAAAGAAAGAAAGAAAGAAAGAAAGAAAGAAAGAAGAAAGATTAGTTAGAAAGAAAGAAAGAAAGAAAGAAAGAAAGAAAGAAAGAAAGAAGAAAGATTAGAAAGAAAGAAAGAAAGAAAGAAAGAAAGAAAGAAAGAAAGAAAGAAGAAAGATTAGAAAGAAAGAAAGAAAGAAAGAAAGAAAGAAAGAAAGAAAGATTAGTTAGAAAGAAAGAAAGAAAGAAAGATTAGTTAGAAAGAAAGAAAGAAGAAAGATTAGTTAGAAAGAAAGAAAGAAAGAAAGAAGAAAGATTAGTTAGAAAGAAAGAAAGAAAAAGTAAAAAAGAAAGAAAGAAGAAAGATTAGTTAGAAAGAAAGAAGAAAGATTAGTTAGAAAGAAAGAAAGAAAGAAAGATTAGTTAGAAAGAAAGAAAGAAGAAATATCAGTTAGAAAGAAAGAAAGAAAGAAAGAAAGAAAGAAAGAAAGAAAGAAAGAAAGAAAGAAAGAAAGAAAGAAAGAAGAAAGATTAGTTAGAAAGAAAGAAGAAAGATTAGCTAGAAAGAAAGAAAGAAAGAAAGAAGAAAGATTAGTTAGAAAGAAAGAAAGAAAGAATTAGTTAGAAAGAAAGATTAGTTAGAAAGAAAGAAAGAAAGAAAGAAAGAAAGAAAGAAAGAAGAAAGATTAGTTAGAAAGAAAGAAAGAAAGAAAGAAAGAAAGAAAGAAGAAAGATTAGTTAGAAAGAAAGAAAGAAAGAAGAAAGATTAGTTAGAAAGAAAGAAAGAAAGAAGAAAGATTAGTTAGAAAGAAAGAAAGAAAAAGAAAGAAAGAAAGAAAGAAAGAAAGAAGAAAGATTAGTTAGAAAGAAAGAAAGAAAGAAAGAAGAAAGATTAGTTAGAAAGAAAGAAAGAAAGAAAGAAAGAAATAAGAAAGATTAGTTAGAAAGAAAGAAAGAAAGAAAAAAGATTAGTTAGATAGAAAGAAGAAAGATTAGCTAGAAAGAAAGAAAGAAAGAAGAAAGATTAGTTAGAAAGAAAGATTAGTTAGAAAGAAAGAAAGAAAGAAAGAAAGAAGAAAGATTAGTTAGAAAGAAAGAAAGAAAGAATTAGTTAGAAAGAAAGATTAGTTAGAAAGAAAGAAAGAAGAAAGAAAGAAGAAAGATTAGTTAGAAAGAAAGAAGAAAGATTAGCTAGAAAGAAAGAAAGAAATAAGAAAGATTAGTTAGAAAGAAAGAAAGAAAGATTAGTTAGAAAGAAAGAAAGAAAGAAGAAAGAAGAAAGATTAGTTAGAAAGAAAGAAAGAATTAGTTAGAAAGAAAGATTAGTTAGAAAGAAAGAAAGAAAGAAGAAAGATTAGTTAGAAAGAAAGAAAGAAGAAAGATTAGTTAGAAAGAAAGAAAGAAAAAGAAAGAAAGAAAGAAAGATGAGTTAGAAAGAAAGAAAGAAAGAAAGAAAGAAGAAAGATTAGTTAGAAAGAAAGAAAGAAAGAAGAAAGATTAGTTAGAAAGAAAGAAGAAAGATTAGCTAGAAAGAAAGAAAGAAGAAAGATTAGTTAGAAAGAAAGAAAGATTAGTTAGAAAGAAAGAAAGAAAGAAAGAAAGAAAGAAGAAAGATTAGTTAGAAAGAAAGAAAGAAAGAATTAGTTAGAAAGAAAGATTAGTTAGAAAGAAAGAAAGAAAGAAAGAAGAAAGATTAGTTAGAAAGAAAGAAAGATTAGTTAGAAAGAAAGAAAGATTAGTTAGAAAGAAAGAAGAAAGATTAGTTAGAAAGAAGAAATATTAGTTAGAAAGAAAGAAAGAAGAAATATTAGTTAGAAAGAAAGAAAGAAAGAAAGAAAGAAAGAAAGAAAGAAAAAAGAAAGATTAGTTAGAAAGAAAGAAAGAAAGAAAGAAAGAAAGAAAGATTAGTTAGAAAGAAAGAAAGAAAGAAGAAAGATTAGTAAGAAAGAAAGAAAGAAAGAAAGAAAGAAGAAAGATTAGTTAGAAAGAAAGAAAGAAAGAAAGAAAGAAAGAAGAAAGATTAGTTAGAAAGAAAGAAGAAAGATTAGTTAGAAAGAAAGAAAGAAAGAAAGAAAGAAAGAAAGAAAGAAAGAAAGAAAGAAAGATTAGTTAGAAAGAAAGAAAGAAAGAAAGAAGAAAGATTAGTTAGAAAGAAAGAAAGAAAGAAGAAAGATTAGTTAGAAAGAAAGAAAGAAAAAGAAAGAAAGAAAGAAAGAAAGAAAGAAAGAAAGAAAGAAAGAAAGAAAGAAGAAAGATTAGTTAGAAAGAAAGAAAGAAAGAAGAAAGATTAGTTAGAAAGAAAGAAAAAAAGAAAGAAAGAAAGAAGAAAGATTAGTTAGAAAGAAAGATTAGTTAGAAAGAAAGAAAGATTAGTTAGAAAAAAAGAAGAAAGATTAGTTAGAAAGAAGAAATATTAGTTAGAAAGAAAGAAAGAAGAAATAATAGTTAGAAAGAAAGAAAGAAAGAAAGAAAGAAAGAAAGAAAGAAAGAAAGAAGAAAGATTAGTTAGAAAGATAGAAAGAAAGAAGAAAGATTAGTTAGAAAGAAAGAAAGATAGATTAGTTAGTAAGAAAAAAAGAAATATTAGTTAGAAAGAAAGAAAGACAGAAAGAAAGAAGAAAGATTAGTTAGAAAGAAAGAAGAAAGATTAGTTAGAAAGAAAGAAAGAAAGAAGAAAGATTAGTTAGAAAGAAAGAAAGAAATAAAGAAAGAAAGAAGAAAGATTAGTTAGAAAGAAAGAAAGAAAGATAGATTAGTTAGTAAGAAAGAAAGATAGATAGATAGATAGATAGATAGATAGATAGATAGATAGATAGATAGATAGATAGATAGATAGAAAGAGATAGATAGATGGATAGATAGATAGATCTAAGAAAGAAAGAAAGAAAGAAGAAAGATTAGTTAGAAAGAAAGAAGAAAGATTAGCTAAAAAGAAAGAAAGAAGAAAGATTAGTTAGAAAGAAAGAAAGAAAGAATTAAATAAGAAAGAAAGATTAGTTAGAAAGAAAGAAAGAAAGAAAGAAAGAAAGAAAGAAAGAAAGAAAGAAGAAAGATTAGTTAGAAAGAAAGAAAGAAAGAATTAGTTAGAAAGAAAGATTAGTTAGAAAGAAAGAAAGAAAGAAAGAAAGAAGAAAGATTAGTTAGAAAGAAAGAAAGATTAGTTAGAAAGAAAGAAAGATTAGTTAGAAAGAAAGAAGAAAGATTAGTTAGAAAAAAGAAAGATTAGTTAGAAAGAAAGAAAGAAAGAAGAAAGATTAGTTAGAAAGAAAGAAAGAAAGAAGAAAGATTAGTAAGAAAGAAAGAAAGAAAGAAAGAAAGAAGAAAGATTAGTTAGAAAGAAAGAAAGAAAGAAAGAAAGAAAGAAAGAAAGAAAGAAAGAAAGAAGAAAGATTAGTTAGAAAGAAAGAAGAAAGATTAGTTAGAAAGAAAGAAGAAAGATTAGTTAGAAAGAAAGAAAGAAAGAAAGAAAGAAAGAAAGATTAGTTAGAAAGAAAGAAAGAAAGATTAGTTAGAAAGAAAGAAAGAAAGAAAGAAGAAAGATTAGTTAGAAAGAAAGAAAGAAAGAAGAAAGATTAGTTAGAAAGAAAGAAAGAAAAAGAAAGAAAGAAAGAAAGAAAGAAAGAAAGAAGAAAGATTAGTTAGAAAGAAAGAAAGAAAGAAGAAAGATTAGTTAGAAAGAAAGAAGAAAGATTAGCTAGAAAGAAAGAAAGAAGAAAGATTAGTTAGAAAGAAAGAAAGAAAGAATTAAATAAGAAAGAAAGATTAGTTAGAAAGAAAGAAAGAAAGAAAGAAAGAAAGAAGAAAGATTAGTTAGAAAGAAAGAAAGAAAGATTAGTTAGAAAGAAAGAAAGAAGAAAGATTAGTTAGAAAGAAAGAAAGAAAGAAAGAAAGAAAGAAAGAAGAAAGATTAGTTAGAAAGAAAGAAAGAAAGAATTAGTTAGAAAGAAAGATTAGTTAGAAAGAAAGAAAGAAAGAAAGATTAGTTAGAAAGAAAGAAAGAAAGAAAGAAAGAAAGAAGAAAGATTAGTTAGAAAGAAAGAAAGAAAGAAAGAAAGAAAGAAAGAAGAAATATTAGTTAGAAAGAAAGAAAGAAAGAAGAAATATTAGTTAGAAAGAAAGAAAGAAAGAAAGAAAGAAGAAAGATTAGTTAGAAAGAAAGAAAGAAAGAAGAAATATTAGTTAGAAAGAAAGAAAGAAAGAAGAAAGATTAGTTAGAAAGAAAGAAAGAAAGAAAGAAAGAATTAGTTAGAAAGAAAGATTAGTTAGAAAGAAAGAAAGAAAGAAAGAAGAAATATTAGTTAGAAAGAAAGAAAGAAAGAAGAAAGATTAGTTTGAAAGAAAGAAAGAAAGAATTAGTTAGAAAGAAAGATTAGTTAGAAAGAAAGAAAGAAAGAAAGAAGAAAGATTAGTTAGAAAGAAAGAAAGAAAGAAAGAAGAAAGATTAGTTAGAAAGAAAGAAAGAAGAAAGATTAGTTAGAAAGAAAGAAAGAAAGAAAGAAGAAAGATTAGTTAGAAAGAAAGAAAGAAAAAGTAAAAAAGAAAGAAAGAAAGAAAGAAAGAAGAAAGATTAGTTAGAAAGAAAGAAGAAAGATTAGTTAGAAAGAAAGAAAGAAAGAAAGATTAGTTAGAAAGAAAGAAAGAAGAAATATCAGTTAGAAAGAAAGAAAGAAAGAAAGAAAGAAATATTAGTTAGAAAGAAAGAAAGAAAGAAAGAAAGAAAGAAAGAAAGAAAGAAAGAAAGAAAGAAAGAAAGAAAGAAAGAAAGAAGAAATATTAGTTAGAAAGAAAGAAAGAAAGAAACAAAGAAAGAAAGAAGAATGATTAGTTAGAAAGAAAGAAAGAAAGAAAGAATTAGTTAGAAAGAAAGATTAGTTAGAAAGAAAGAAAGAAAGAAAGAAAGAAAGAAAGAAAGAAAGAAAGAAAGAAAGAAAGAAAGAAAGAAGAAAGATTAGTTAGAAAGAAAGAAAGAAATAATTAGTTAGAAAGATTAGTTAGAAAGAAAGAAAGAAAGAAAGAAAGAAGAAAGATTAGTTAGTTAGAAAGAAAGAAAGAAAGAAAGAAGAAAGATTAGTTAGAAAGAAAGAAAGAAAGAAAGAAAGAAAGAAAGAAAGAAGAAAGATTAGTTAGAAAGAAAGAAAGAAAGAAAGATTAGTTAGAAAGAAAGAAAGAAAGATTAGTTAGAAAGAAAGAAAGAAGAAATATTAGTTAGAAAGAAAGAAAGAAAGAAAGAAAGAAAGAAGAAATATTAGTTAGAAAGAAAGAAAGAAAGAAAGAAAGAAAGAAAGAAAGAAGAAATATTAGTTAGAAAGAAAGAAAGAAAGAAAGAAAGAAAGAAAGAAAGAAAAAGAAAGAAAGAAAGAAAGAAAGAAAGAAAGAAAGAAAGAAAGAAGAAAGATTAGTTAGAAAGAAAGAAAGAAAGAATTAGTTAGAAAGAAAGATTAGTTAGAAAGAAAGAAAGAAAGAAAGAAAGAAGAAATATTAGTTAGAAAGAAAGAAAGAAAGAAGAAAGATTAGTTAGAAAGAAAGAAAGAAAGAAAGAATTAGTTAGAAAGAAAGATTAGTTAGAAAGAAAGAAAGAAAGAAAGAAAGAAAGAAAGAAGAAAGATTAGTTAGAAAGAAAGAAAGAAAGAAAGAAAGAAAGAAAGAAAGAAAGAAGAAAGATTAGTTAGAAAGAAAGAAAAAGAAAGAAAGAAAAAGAAAGAAAGAAAGAAAGAAAGAAAGAAAGAAAGAAAGAAAGAAAGAAAGAAGAAAGATTAGTTAGAAAGAAAGAAAGAAGAAAGATTAGTTAGAAAGAAAGAAAGAAAGAAGAAAGATTAGTTAGAAAGAAAGAAAGAAAGAAAGAAGAAAGATTAGTTAGAAAGAAAGAAAGAAAGAAGAAAGATTAGTTAGAAAGAAAGAAAGAAAGAAAGAAGAAAGATTAGTTAGAAAGAAAGAAAGAAAAAGAAAGAAAGAAAGAAAGAAAGAAAGAAAGAAAGAAAGAAAGAAAGAAAGAAGAAAG